>NC_083097.1:107987515-108587515 GCF_949774975.1 Lagenorhynchus albirostris | reverse complement strand
TTCTTAGTTTTTTGTTTTGTTTTTGTGTTTTGTTTTTTTTGTGGTACACGGGCCTCTCACCGCCGTGGCCTCTCCCGTTGCGGAGCACAGGCCCTGGACACGCAGACCCAGCGGCCATGGCTCACGGGCCCAGCCGCTCCGCGGCATGTGGGATCCTCCCGGACCGGGGCACGAACCCGTGTCCCCTGCATTGGCAGGCAGACTCCCAACCACTGCACCACCAGGAAAGCCCAAGAGTTCTTAGTTTTTAATTCTGATGTTCATCTTCAAGTATACTAACCATCTACTTATAAATATCTCTGGTATTCCTATGTGTAGCTGTTGAAATAATTTCACTTACTTATTTAAAAACTACCTGTTAAGCCTCTGTTTTCTATCCATCACTGGACACACAGGGATATAGTAGTGAACAAAGTAAACAGTCCTTACAATCATGTTAGTTATAGCCTTGTGGGGGAAAGAGACATTAATTGATTAATCTCACAGACAGTTGTATTGTTACAGTTATCAGTGCTGTGAAGGAAGGATACAGGATGCCTTGAGAACATAAAACGGGATCTAATCTAGTAGCTGCAGAGTGTGGGTTATTAGGGAAGCTGGATCATGCAGGGTCTAATAGACCTTGTTTTAGGGATTTGTGTCTTTATCCTGAGAGCAGTGGCAAGTCATCTAAAAGTTTGTGTAGGGCATTTGGAGAAGGAAAGTGGCACGATAGGGCTTCCCTGGTGGCGCAGTGGTTAAGAATCCGCCTGTCAAAGCAGGGGACACGGGTTCGAGCCCTGGTCTGGGAAGATCCCACATGCCATGGAACAACTAAGCACATGCGCCACAACTACTGAGCCTGTACTCTAGAGCCCTCAAGCCACAACTACTGAGCCCGCACGCCACAACCACTGAAGCCCACGTGCCTAGAGCCCATGCTCTGCAACAAGAGAAGCCACCGCAGTGAGAAGCCCATGCACTGCAACGAACAGTAGTCCCCCCAGCTCGCCGCAACTAGAGAAAGCCCACGTGCAGCAATGAAGACCCAGCGTAGCCAAAAATAAGTAAAATAAATTTTAGAAAGAAAATGGCGTGATCAGATTTTCATGATGGAAGAGTCATTGCACTCTTGTATGGAGAATGACTTGAAGGCATGCTAGAATTGTTACAGTGAGGGGAGTATTTCAGTAGTATAAATGAGAAGATGCTAGCTCTTTGGGTTCCAAGTGCTTCTGGGCTTTGGTGCACACATGGCCAAGTTCAGGAACCACACCATGAAGAGCAAATCCCATACATGGCACAGAAATGGCATCAAGAAACCCTGATCACAAAGCTTTGAACCTCTGAAGGGGGCGGACTCCAAGTTCCTGAGGAACATTAGGTTTGCCAAGAGGCACGACAAGAAGTACCTGAGGAAGATGCTGGCCAAAAACACCAAGGCTATGAGTGTACCTGCCAAGGCTATATAGGCTCTTATAAAGCCCAAGGAGGTCAAGCCCAGATTGCGAAGGGCAGCAGCAGCAGTTGACTTGACTACATCACTCACCCCAGGCTCAGGGAAATGTGCTCATTCCCACATCACCAAGGGTCTCAGCCTCCACTGGCCAGAGGCCAAGGCTCAAATCAGGGCACAGGATGCAGCTGCGACTCTGGCTCTGGCTCCCAAAGGTGGCCTAGGCACCAACAAAGGCTCTTCTGTCGCCAATATGAAGACAGGAGGACTGATGTGACCCCTGGGGTATTGTCTGCATGGGACGGGTGTCATCCTGTGTTATTTGTAGAAATGAACCTGAGGCAGGATCTGTCAAAAAAAAAATAATATAGATGAGAGGATGGCCATTAGGATGATCGTGCAGTTGGAGCTAATTAAGTCTATTATCTTAATTTAGGGAGTAAAATTAACTTAATTCTACAAAATTTTTGAAACAACATAATACATGAAATTTTTGTTAGGAAAATTAATCTTTTTTGTGTTAAAAATAGGTGGTTTTAATGAGCCGTGTACTATTGTCAGTGGTAATAACCTTGCCTTAAAAAGTGCAGAATTACGTATTTCTTACTCTCTTCTATTAGTGACCAAGAATCTAAGTGAGAAAAGATCAGTCAAGTCATCAGAAATGTCTCCAGTGCCTGTGAGGTCAGCTGGCCAAGCAGCTAAAGCCTATTTGCATCAGCCCCACAGAGTGAGCCAGGTGCTTCAGGTGCCAGCTGTAAATTTGCACCCCATCAGGAAGAAGGGACAAGCAAAAGACCCTGCCACACTGAGTGAGTATTCACAGTTAATATTGCATTCATTTAATTGAAATTTTCAGGCGAGTTAGAATGGAAAATAATTACAAATATAAATGCTTTGGAGATCAGCTATTGTTTGTGTAATATAATCAGCACTCATGAGTCAAAAAATGCTTCATTTTGCCTATAGGTGCCTAATGCTTCATTTTGCTCTATTCATTGACTGCATGCATATTTTAAATATTGATATTGGAATTCCTATAATCATATCAGCCAGAAACGTACAGCAGTATATTTGGGTACCAAGGGCTTACTGCATTTAGTGGTGCATTTACTCAATTATCTAATGCAGATGCAGCCTATGAAATTGCTGCATCTAAAAATAACGAAATTGCTTCTTTCTAAAAAAGACGGTTTGTTGGTTTTTCATTAATGACCACTTCTGAAAACCTAGCTTGGGGACAAGAAGCAAGTGTAAAATATATAAGTATAGACCATGCTTTTTTTCCTCTGTTAGGCCATGTAGATGTTGTCCAAATTACTTTCATTTGTTGTTTTAATAGTATCACTATTTTAGCTTTCAAATGGGAAGCTAGATTAGATTTGGTCCCTAACATTATTTAGTTCATGCATTATACATAGGACATATTCAGTAGAACTTTGTGAATTTAATTTGATATTGTTTTGAAATCCAAAGTTGAATAAGAAATGCCCTTTCCTTTGCCAGTTTTTCAGTCTGGTGTTACAGACGTTCACACAAACAGATAACATGTATGTGTTCACTGTTATGCCAGGAGCATGTACATAACATATAAAAGAACAAAAGAGGGAGAGCTTTTAGGGTAGACAGAAGTAAGATAGTGCTCCAGAGAAGGCCTTTTGGAGATAACACCTAAGCAGAGTCTTAAAGGTTGATAAGGAAGGAGGTAATTAGGCAAAAATTCCAGAGAAGTTGCTTCAGGCAGAAGAAGAATTTGATATCTACAAGGAGCTACAGGCAGTTTGCTGCCTCTGAGGACAAAGCTGTAGAGTGTTGAGAGACAATAATAATTAATGCTAACACTTATGGAGCACTTACTGAATGCCAGACACGGTTCTAAGTGTTTTACTAACTTTATATATTATGTTCATTTAATCTTCATAATAAACCTAAAGATAGATAATACTCTCATTCTACATAGGAACCATAGAATGTCTAAGTAACTTATACACCACGAGTAAGAGATGGAGCTGGGAGTTGAGCCCAGGTTACCTGGCTCAAAATCCTTACTTTTAACACAGTACTAAACAGTGTCCCAGGATGAAGAGAAGTGAAGTTACAGACATGCCAAAATTATAACATGACATGCTAGAGGAAAGTTGTCAGTGGGTAGCTGTTAAAGCAGTTTGAGCAAGGCAAGATTATGGTCTAGTTTATGTTGGAGGAGGTCTGTAGTAGGAAGGGCTGTGAGATTGGAGATAGGGAGCCTTAGTGGAAAGCTGATGTAGCAACGGGAAGTTGCCTAGAGCCTGATCTAGTTTGGTGTCTGTGGAAATGAGTAGAGAATTGGATGCAAAATGGCTGAAGTTGATTTTGTGGTAGGAGTGAGACATGGGACAAGTCTAGCTCTGATTTCTTACTTGGATGTCATCACTTGAGAGGCAGTGTTATTTGTACCAGGTAGCCCTCTTCCCTCTTGCTCTAATGTGACTATTATTTATGTGATAAATATATTTATATTAAAATGGCACTTAATTAAGAGTAGTGTTTGTATACTGTGTTTTAAATTTTTTCAGTATCAAAGGGCTGCTTGTTAGTATGCTGAGTACTCATCAAAGTTGGGCTTACTTTACTGGTTAAAAACAGTGTCAATACCTCTTTGACATTTTTTCGAGAGGATGTATGTAAAAATACCAGGGTATTTGAAAGCATTGCTAAGTTTGACCTATGCTAAAAAGGACCAGCTATTGGACAAGAGTGATGATAGAACTTTGCAGGAATGTTTCCAGTGGGCTCCATACTATTTTTCTATAAATTCATGATTCTTTCTGTTGTCTACTTATCTCCTGTAGTGTGAATTTAGTGCTCTTGAAAAGGGCTGGACTGGCAGCCCTGCAGCTTCTGTATACCCACAGCACAGATGCACCACAGGTAGTGACAGTGCCAACATCCCTACACTGCCCCTGCCACATGCCTCGCCCTGACTTGGAGAGGCCACCTCTAGAGGGGAGAGAAGAGTTTGAATCCATGCCTTCTCTATTAAGATTTCCAATAAGTGTGTCAGTTGTGGGACACGGTACTCAGACTGTTAAATCAATATCCCTTATGCCACAAAACAAACAAAAAGCTGTTATAATCTGATCTGCGCTGACTGGCTGAATGTGAACAAATATCCTGGAGGTGAGAATCTCTGTATGCCATTACCCAGTCATTTAGTCCCCATTTGTCATGTATACATTTCAGTTAACTACACTAGCCATTGTGCATCATGACTTTAGTTATATAGTAATTTAGGCAACTGCAGACGTTTTAATTGTGAAGTGATACTTATTTGCTTCTTTGATTTTATTTTTAGGTACAAGTTTACCTCAGAAAATTTTAGGAACAACTGAAGAAATAAGTGGTAAGAAACATACAGAAGACACTATTTCTATGGCATCATCCTTACATTCTAGTCCTCCTGCGTCTCCTCAAGGTTCCCCTCGCAAAGGTAAGATAAAATAGTTCAAACTAGTTCTTGTTACACCAAACAACATTACATGGCACATATTTTGCTTTTGGTCTATGGTAATAATAGAAAATGTGAAGAAAAGTGTAACTGGTAATACTTCCTGAATTTTCATGTTTTGGATTGTGTTATTTATATGGTTTTCAGGTGTTATGCATCATGGAGTTAGGACTCCTGCATTCAAAGTGTGGTCCTTCTTTGGTGGAGGACAAGTATAGATAAGAATGAAGGCAGAACTCACAGTTGTTTTGGTCTGTGCAAATTCTTGATGTTATTCAAATTACCAGTTAATTCAAACAGTTCTATGGAGTATTTTAAAATAAGAATGTCTACAAGAAATTGTTTTTAACCAACTACAAGATTTAGGAAATGAAACAGATATTTAGGATGATACATTCCTTTCTTTAGTAATGGAATGTTACTACCTTTTATTAATCAGGATTTATAATAACCTATACAGCACCCTTGTGGATTTTTACATTTATGCTAATGTAGAACCTTTTGAATTAAAAAATCTGAAATTGCTCTTCTTTATTTATCTATGTTTTCCTAATTCAGACTGAAGCTTTTCTTTTTTTGACTAGCCTGGGTAATATGCATATAAGATGCCATTTCATGTCAGCTGCAAATGTAGCATTCTAAATAATGTGTGTGTTTCTTACATTGGCCCTCCACATTCCCCGTGTACCCTGGCAAAAAAGACTCCTTAGTCATGGCATTTCACAGATGTAAAAAAGTTACATCCTTGAATAAACGCAGTACAGAATGGTACATGGTCAGAGAGAAGCAAGTTAAGTTAATGAATTCTAGCAGGAAGGAGAAGCTTCCAGAGCTTTCCTCAGTTCCTGTGTTCTAAGTTTCCCTCACTTCTGAAGGTTCTTTTTTATTTTTGCTGACTATGTGACAGCAGAGTGGTACAGTGATGCCAGGCCTTAGTTTGAATCCTGACTCTGTCCCTGGTGACGGCTGTGTTATTACAAGCAACTGATTTATATAAGGTCAGGTCTCCTGTCTATAAGATGGGGTTAGGGACCACCTATTTTAGGACCTTATTTAAGGATTAAATGAAATAATATCTGTAACACTTGAGACGTGGTGAGTGTTTAGTAAATCGGAGTTTCTCTTCTTCTTCCCTGCTGCCACTCCAGGGCAGTATAACTCCATTACTGACCCTCTTCACTTAGCTGAGACTGGCTAGAATTTTCATTCAGGTTTTACTAAGAAAAGCTTAGTAAAAATCGAATAGGACATATAAAAGTATACATAATAGATCTGTTTGTAAAACACAGGTTTCCGTTCCTGTTGTATACAGCTCATGTATGATTTGGTAAGGCACACAGATATCTTTCATCTCTTTACTATGTATGTATCCTATCCAGAGTACCCTTTATCAGGTCCCAAGGATTGGGGCTGGGAACAGTGCCTATTCACACAGATGGTCCAGATGAACAATGTCCATACGCCCTTAATGCTCTTTCAGGAACATCTTTACACCCTCCAGAGGTCCCATTATAGACAGTTCTCTAACCAAGAAACTAGTTGAATTGGATTTGGTGTTTTATGGGTCATTGTGACTTGTGGGAAGAGGTGTTAGGAACAGGAATTTCCCCATTGCTCTTATTCCAAACAAATGCATTTTAACCACTGGAATAGAGAAGTCTTTTTTTCAGTATGTGACCAACAGTTGACCATGATGTTTATAGGTTTGTGAGCCTGTCATAGTCATGTTTTGAATCCTTAGAGATCTGACAAAATTCTTTTCTTTAAAACTATTTCTGCTTGTTTATTTCCATAGACAGGTTTTTGCCAGTGGTTCGTGATTGAACAAAAATGTCATTAAACTAAGAGTATGTTATTAGAATCTGTTTCTAGTTCTTGCTATACTTTGGAATAGTTCTTTGTTTTCTAACAGTTAAGAAGATAAGCCTACGTTCGTGATCTTTAAAAGGAGAATTTAAACAAGAAAGAACTGAAAAAGTGAGACATCAAGAGGCCTTAACCTTTATCTTCCCCAGTGCTTCAGGCAGGCAACTTCTCTGCGTTGTAGAGAAAATAGAATCAGAAATTGTGCTTTATAAATACATCTATTATATATACTATTTATATGTCCTATCTGATTTTTGCTAAGCTTTTTCTTAGTAGAATCTACCTGAAAATTCTAGACATAGTTACTTTGAGAAATAATTCTGGTTATTTGCTACTCTTGTCATATTTTGGCTTATGATTTTACCAGCTTGGGTTACTTTCAGCAATTTTTTATTACCAGCTTATTCTGATCAAGGTAACCTTTCTCCTGTGTTCTGTCTTGTTTATGCTATATAGTAGAGTCTCCATGCATTAAAAAATATGTTGCTAGATTTCAATTTTTCAGATATTGTCAAGATGTTAGAATTTTTTAATAGTGAAATGTTATAAAACCAGGCTAATTGTGATTCATTGGAAAGAATTAATTGACCATGACAGGGTTTTTGCATCTCTCCCTCCAGTTGGCAGTATCATATCTGATCACAGCATCCTGCTGCGCCTCTCAGGGTCTTCCTCATCCCCTCCCCGTGAGTCCAGCACCAAGATCAGTGGCCACAGCTGCCCCGGAATAGGTGGGGTTTACTTGCAAAAGAAAATCCAACAGATTACCAGGAGCACAGCCAAAAGAACAGACAGGACCGAGAAGGCCACTGAGGAGAATAGAGACAGGACAAGTTGTGAGACCACAGCCAGAAAAAGAATGACATCCCCGTTTAGAAGATTTAGGGAAAGAACTCTTTCAAGGGAGAGACTAGCCAACAGCAAAAAAGAGGACGCAGATCTCAATCAAGCTACAGAAAGCTGTGAGAAAGTGAAGGATGTTGGAAGCAACATCAAAGATGAGAAAGGGAATGACATCTTCAATTCAAATAGCCGAGGCAACAGTAACACTTTAAACTGCTTCTGTACGCGATTCAAGTCTAAAAGGAGAAAGACACTCTGATGAAGTTCCTTACTTTATTTTAGTGTGAAATTTGTTTTCATTTATTAATGTAAATGTAGCTTAAATTAAGTCATTTGTCAAATAAGGCTCAGACAGACAACTTACTAAAATACTATTTATGAGCAGTTTATGATTAGTGTTACAGGTCCTCCAACAACAAAATCATATCCGTTTAAAGTGCCTTATTTGTACATATGTTATTTTGCTAATGTTAGTAAACTTAATTACTCTTGTTTTCTGTAGTTGGCTTTATTTCCTGCTGGTAGCAGTTGGGTCTGTGAGTGCAATAAGTAGAGGAGGCTTTTTAGGAACCAGTGTTTACTTTTACATTAAATCCCCCAGTAACAATCTGATCAGAACCTTTGCCTTAGATAATTGTGTTGCTATCTTATTATTGCAACTACTTTACAAGCTAAAGTGAAATGTTTGGAAGGCAAGAAACTATCTTGTCCACATAAATTTTTTATATCATTCACTTTTCATATATACTCTGATCAGAGGAGGGAGGAGATAGTCTAACATAGCAGGTTCAAAAACATCTGGGAAACTTGTTAAAAACTTACTGTGTCCCACTGCAGACCTTGTAAGTTTGAATTGCCAGAAATAGGCCCAAGAATGTGTATTTTAATAAGCCTTCCAGGTAATTCTTAGAGTTAATTATATTTGACAAGTACTGATCTAACAGACGTAAGAATGAAATTATTTTTAAAACAGTAAAGCAAGTCTATCCCCCAGGATAAAAGAACAATGACTTTTTCTTTTGAGGAGGAATTTTTGAATTTTTTTTAGTTTATTTACCACATCCATTTTCTTGGTCCTCTTGAAAATTGACGGATCACTTCATGAAGGGCACTGAGAAATAGCAGTGATCCCAAGATCAGAGAACTGGGGTAGGAGTCAAGAGACTGACTTTCCTTGGCTTGTCCTGTGCCTGGCACAAAAGCCAAATGCAGATCACACATTTTCTGGGTCTTAATTTTTGTTTTTGAAATAGTTAATGACACTAATTAATAAAGTTATTATTCAACAGTTTTTTTGTAATAACTTGAGCTATATGTGAGTCTAAAGCCTATAGTTCTTCTTGAGATTTCTAGGAATGGACCCAAAGGTCATGCACCTAATCAACCTCATTCTTCTCTCAGTGAACAAGAAGATAATTGTTTACTTCTTTGAGACCTACTCCTTGCTGGGATTACTACAGCATTTTCTTTATTTCTCAACAAAAGAAGTTTGGTTACTTTTCTAACAGTTACCCAAACAGACGATTGTGTACATTAACTATCATGCTGCAGATTTGTTTTTGGAACCTTCCACCTTACTCCATCTCTACCCCTTCATTCCAGAGAATGCTAAAGAAAATCTCTCTAGCTATATCTGCTGTGCAGTAAGTCATAGAGCAATTTAAAACAGGTAGATGCTGGGTTTTTTCATGTTACATTCTTGTAAATCTGTCAGTTCAGCTGTTTAATGTAATGTTCTGCTAAATTGGTGAAGAAAAAGGAAACTAGGTATAAGAATAAGTCCAAATCTAAAACAATTTATTTAAAAATACTAAAACAATGGCTTTTAACTTGAGGCAAGACTTCTTAGGTGACAGAAGCAAAATATCTAGGGTATTTGCAGTTTGAAAAAACAAAAATAAAATTCTTTCCCTTGAGTCCTGACTCCCCTTACCTACCCCTGCCTCGAGGTGGTGTTTTGGACACTGAGGTCAGGCCTTGAAATATTTATATTAATCAAAGGGGAGGGGACATAGGGTTAAAAAGAAGTTGAGAAGTTCAAGTTTAATGTTTTGTAATATATTTAATGCCTCTTGTTTTATTAAATGCTTGTAGCTATGTGAGAACCTGGGGCAGATTTACCTTTGAACTAGTTTTCTCAGTAATACTGGGTTTTGGCTTTCTATTTCTTGAATTTGGAATTAGATTGGTGCCGTGTGGGTAGGTAGGTGAATGGATATGTAAAGGAACATGTACAGAAAATCGGCACCATTACATCTACATAGATGGAAATTGACATTGATACTCACTTTATGTTTTGTTCTTTTTATATTTTTCTTTGTCCTCTCCCTGACCCTCCCCACTCCCGTTCCTTTGTTTTGTAGTTTGATCAGTTGTCTTCTCTCATTCAGGTTATACACTTATACCATCAGCTAAATCTGACAACTTGTCTGACTCCAGCCATAGTGAGATTTCTTCACGGTCCAGCATTGTGAGCAATTGCTCTGTTGACTCCATGTCTGCAGCTCTACAGGATGAACGGTGTTCCTCCCAGGCTGTGGCAGTCCCTGAATCCACTGGAGCATTTGAAAAGACAGAGCACTCCTCAGGGATAGGAGACCATAGTCAGCCTGGCCCTGGGTAAACATCCTTGCCTGTGTTCACATCACAAAACCCAAGCTGAGTGGCCACTGCAAGCAGTGCTCCCTAATTTGAACGTAAAACCACCCCCACCAAAGGAGTAGTTGAAAGAACAGGAGAACCAAGCATGTATTCTCTATACTGAATGTGCAAATAAGTGCTATTTTGAAAGATATATGGGTGCTCATTTTTTAAGTGTTACTGGATTCAAGTAACTTACATCATGTATCTTTTCGATCAATAAGAACTCAAAGTGAAGATGCTATTGGTAGGTGGGAAGTAGTTCTTGCATTCTAGCTATAAGGTTAGAGATTGCTCAAAAAGAGTGTGTAATGGGAAGTACCCTCAGTGCTGTACACGTTGTAGACAGATTGGGAGAGTAGGACTAGTCCTTGATCCTTACTCTCTCAAAGTATGATTTGGAGAATAAGAATTATCAACTAGCAAAAAGTCAATTAAAAAAAAAGTTAACTCTATATTTCTATTTAGAATCAGACAAAATGGAAATCTTCAGAAAGCACTGAGAAAGTTGATTCTAAACTGATACTGTTAAATCTGGTACACTTTAATATGAAAAATTTAAGATATAGTGAAGTATTATCACCATACTTGTAAGGGTTTCTAAACTATGGTTCTCTAGACCAGGAGTCAACAAACTTTTTCTGTACAAGTTAGATAGTAAATATTGTAGGCATAGCTGGCTGTAAGCTCTCTGTTGCAATTGCTCAACCCTGCTATTGTTGCATCAAAACAGCCTTAGACAATTTGTAAACAAATGGGCATGCTGTGTCCCAATAAAACTTTATTTACAAAAACAGGTAGAGGGCTGGATTTGCCCTTGGGCTCTAGTTTGCTGATCCCTGCTCTGTATGCTCTGTACTATAAATCAGGGAGTCACAAACCTTTTGGGGGGTGGGCAGGTAAAGGCCCATTTAAAGGAGTACATATTTTAGGCTTTGCAGGCTGTATATGGTCTCTGTCTCAAAATCTTTGGAGTATTTTGTTCCATTTTGTTTAAACCCTTTAAAACGTAAAAACCGTGCTTTGCTCAAGACCATAAAAAAACAGGCTGTTCGCTTGATTTGGTCCATGAAACTAAGTTTGAGAACCCTTGCTATAAATGATAGAATTCATTTAGTAGTAGGTAATTGGGGAAGTTGCTGTTTCCTTGGTACCTCAGAGACACTGAAAAATAAAACATGGTTTCTGTAATTGAGGATTCTTAATTCTGTGTGCATGGAGAGAATCTAGTGTTGCATTATGTTGACCAAGAATGAAAATGTATACTTAATTTTATTCATTTCAAACCTCATCCTTCATAATAATTCAAGAAAAATTCTGAGGAAGCCTTTTAAGTATTTGAGTTTCTTCAGTGTATGTTTCGAGCTAAGTATTAACATTAATGCCAGTACAAGTTTAGTGATGATTGATTACAGTGTCATTTTTTTCCAGAAGGTTATGTTGGCATTAAACACTTGTGATGCATGTTCTGTAGTCTCTTGTAGGCAGTAATACTTGCAATGGACTGAAGAAATTGTTTCCATTAAGCCAGTAAATTACTTTTAATTGTGTATCTCCAATTTTAGGTGGACACTCTCAAAGCCATCACTAATCAAGAATTTAGCTGTCTCATCTTCTGTGAGCAATGATGAGATTTCTCACGAGCATATTATTATAGAAGCAGCTGATAGTGGTCGTGGAAGTTGGACTTCCTGTTCAAGCAGCTCCCATGACAACTTCCAAAGCCTTCCAAACCCAAAAGGCTGGGATTTTTTGAACTCTTATCGACATACCCATTTGGATGGTCCCATAGCTGAAGTTGAACCCACTGACTGTGAGCCCTGTACCTGTCCTAAAGTCTGCTCTCGAACTTGTGGTCAGTGTAAAGGAAGCCTAGAGACTAATCAGATGAGGCAGAGTTGGGCTTCCTCTAGTTCTCTGTCTGATACATACGAACCAAACTATGGGACAGTTAAACGGAGAGTGTTGGAGAGCACCCCAGCTGAGTCATCTGAAGGCTTGGACCACAAGGACGGCATCGACCCCGTTTATAAAACTGTTACTTCGAGTACAGAAAAGGGCTTGATTGGTAAGTTGTGTGTTCTTTGTCATATCTGTGGCATTTAGAATTTAAGTGGTAAAGTGACCTTGGCCCAGAATTTTATTCTTGGAAAATTCCCTTCTCTAATCTCCCTTTCCTCCCTCCACATGCAAATTATTTTCAAAAAGTTCATGATTTCTCAAGAGCTTTGGGGCAGATATTCAAGCCATTTAAAATGAAAAAGCTGACATGCAGGAATTTAATAAGGGGGACAGGTTTATATGTCTTGTTTTGCTTTTGAGATCTTTTTGGTTTTATTAAGAAAATATTATTGCATTACTGTGCAGTAGTAATAAAAGGATTATTCTCTTTGCCACCTCATAAATTGTTTGGACCCTAGTTGCTTTTTGCATACATGGTAGAAACTTTGAATCTGACACTACTTTTAGGTAGTACAAGTGGTGGAAAAAGTGTGATAAAGAAGTCCAAAACAGGGACTTCCCTGGCAGTCCAGTGGTTAAGACTCTGCGCTTCCACTGCAGGGGGGGCATGGGTTTGATCCCTGGTCAGGGAACTAAGATCCCACATGCTACGTGATGCAGCCGAAAAAAAAAAAAAAAGACCCAAACATTTTTCATTATACCCTCCTAGCACATATCATGGGTGTGCCAGCTTGTTTGTGGATTCCGTTCTAACCATGCACAGCTTTCTTGGTGTATTCTTTTAGTATTTGGCCGTCAAATACATTTTTTTTCCTTATTCTTGAGTTTATATAAGTACTTAGATATAATAGCACCTGTGGGTTTTTTTTTCATGTGGAGTGACTGTACTTTGAGTCAATATTATCATAATCAACTCTTTATACTATATTCGTGATGTCAATTTAAACTACTAAACATATGAAAGACACATGCTTTTTTTAGCATATTTTTTACTTGTCAAATTTCATTATAGGTTGAATTTTTTAGTTCATTTTTTTCCAAGGATTTTTTATTAAAGCCTTTTAGGTAACTGTTATATGGATATACAAGCACGTGTGTGCAAGGGTGTAAAATCTTTCTCTTCTTATCTATTTGGGAAAATAGATTAAAAAATTTTTTTTTGTTCATTTCTAGATGACTCTGGGCAAATCACTTAACATTCTTCATTCTTGTCTTCTTTTCACAACCTCTCCACCCCCTCCCCACTCCATTCTCCTCAGATGGGAATGGAAATCCTTTCTGACCTTGATACTACATGCAGATTTTACTGGTAGAGTTGTAGAAATTTCAATATGGGCAAACTTGATTCTCTAAGGGGAGAATTTAATGATCCTTTTAAATTTATTCTTCTTGTATATAGATAGTGTTTGTATTTTAAAAGTTGCTTACATGATCAAGATACTCAGAGCCATTTGTCCTGTGAGTCTTGTGGATTGGTCTTAATTTCATGGAACTTCCTTTTTAACTTATTTCTGATGTTTTTTTGAAGCTTTGCCTTAGACCCAGGGTGTACAAACTTACGGCAAAAGATTTTAAGTCACCATTATTTTTAATGTCCACTGAAAATCAGAGAAACTTAATTTAAGGTGGATTTCCTAAAATTATGGCTTTTCTTCTCACTTAATCACAGAGCAGAGGTTAGGAATAAGGTCCTTGAAGGAATTAGTTCCTCTTTAAAGTTGTTTATATGCCAGCACTGACGTGAAATAGCCCTTAAGTAGAGGGCCTAAATGTCATTTCTATGAAAATCCCCCCATTTAATAGAGTATAGATGTTCAGGGTGAATTCTTAAATGTCTCTGACTCATTCACCTTTGGGGCTGGTATTCCTTGAGGAATTTGTCACACACTTCTGTGATTTGTGGTCTGACCTGTGAAAGGAGGAAGCTTGTCATCAATGTCATCTCCTTCAACTGTCTCATTCTATTTAATGTTTGTAAAACCCAATGTAATTTATGTATTTTAAAAACAAGTTTAAATATCAAGTTTATTAAGCTTATTAAAAGTGTTTTTAACCTGCTGCCATTGTGTTCAGATATATTCACTGTGTCCCTTTTTAAGTTCTATTTTGTCATTGTAATAAGTTTCAGTATGTTTTTTTTTCATTTCTTATATTTTTCATTAACATTTCCATTGCTTATTTTTCATGCCAGTGTACTGTGTCACCTCACCCAAGAAGGAGGATAGGTATAGGGAGCCACCTCCCACTCCTCCAGGATACATGGGGATTTCTTTAGCAGACCTAAAGGAAGGACCCCACCTACACCTAAAACCTCCAGATTATAGTGTGGCAGTGCAGAGGTCAAAGATGATGCATAACAGCCTCTCTAGACTGCCACCAGCTTCTCTCAGTAGCAACCCTGTGGCCTGTGTTCCATCGAAGATCGTAACTCAGCCTCAGAGGCATAATTTGCAGCCATCCCATCCTAAACTAGCAGATGTGACTGACGCAGATAGCGAAGCAGATGGTATGTTGACAAACTACCTTAATGGCTCTTAAATGAATTGCTAAACACATTGAATGGTCTTTGCTCTGGTATTTCACATAATCAGAAATGTTTTCTTTAACTGCTTTAGAAATCTCTGTTAAAAAAGAAATGACTACATACAATGGTGTGTTTTTTGTAAATGGAGAGGGCAACCTGATTGTATTTAATAGCAGCTCAGCGTAAAAGGATAATTTTAAGAGGAGGCACTTGACATTGGTAGAGTTGTGTTTTACACTAATGCATGGACACTTGAAACTCCAAGTATCAAAATGTCAAATTATCTGAAATCATGCTGTTTGATAGAGTTCCTCTTATTAGCAGAACTCTTGACCAACTTTGCAATTTTGGCAATAAATGAATTTTATCTTTCTAAACAATCTAGTAATAAAGTGGTTAAAAAGCAGTTCTGAATTCCAGTTGATTGTCAGCCTTCATTGTGATCAGAAGTCAAAAATGTCATTACAATAAAATCTGGCCTTTGATGGGATATTTGAGAGGATTTCTTTTGAAATTGACTAATTTTTTAAACAGATAACTAGATTGTTAGTTGATCTTCATTAATATGCTGACCTACCACTTAACTGTGTTTCTTTTATTTTCAGAAAATGAACAGGTTTCAGCAGTGTAGCCTTTGGATTGACCTGATTGAAGTCTACTGAAAGTCACGGAGGAAGGAGTGGGCAGAACCAACTCACAATTCTGCAGGCCGTTGCCAACAAATAGCTCGCTGCTCCTGCTGCTAACCCAGAGGTTTTAATCCCTGTACTCTGAGCAATGAGATAACCCTGAATCATGCTTCCTTTCATTTAATCCCTGCAGATGCATAGTTTCCTCAGCTATGGATGTTGTGCCTGGATACCAGTCTTCGCTTTGCACACCAGACCTGCCTTGGGACCACAGTTACTAGAACAAATTCAAACTCGAGTCCTCCCCATATATATCACTATAGATTTTCCTTTAACATGTTATTTTTAAGATAGTAGTAGTGGTAGTATTTTCAAGCCATAGCTTGGGTTAACAGACAAATTCAGAATGTCTGCCAATACCAAGGATATTTTTATGTATTTGAAAAGTAACTTATTATTTGAAGTTTTGTGGTTTTGTTTGTATTTGGGAGCTCTTGTTAATTGATGTTCATGTTTGAGGCCATAAAACTGTCTCTGATCTGACCAAACTGAAGCCATCTTTACAGGATGATATGTTTGATCTATACAGAGATGTAACCATCTATAGCACCAACGAAACGTGGGGTCTCAGTTTGAGTGGAACAGGAATCCCTTTGCTGTTGAGGTGTTAGGAAGGAGAATACTGCCATCTGCTGGTCAGGATTTGGAAAGCCAAATGAAGCTACCACAGGGTCCTAGCAGTCTCTTGGGAAAAGGAAGGGGTATGATGGGGTGTGTAGCAACCCTAATTTCCAAAGAATGAAATGTTTATCTTACATAACATGTATACCAACTTAAGTGAAAGTCATTCTCTGTCTAACTGTAGCTATAAGTATAAATCCAGTAAATAGAGAATGAGTTCTAGACAGTTCTACTCTGTAGAAACCCATACCTAAAATTTTTCACAACTCAAATATGGAGTTTTTTTAAAGGACATGTTATCTTTGGCGGTATAGTCATGAAGATCAATTTAGCTTTATGCGGTGTTCTGCAGCACCCACCACCCAACCCCCATCTTACAGCACAAGGCTGTTTTTAATCTTCATAAACCCTGCAGCTCCCAGTTGCCTGCAGGTAAAGCTCATTAGCACACCAAGGTCTATAATTGGTTGAAAATTTTGTGGGGGAAAGAGGAGCTAGAATTATGGAAGTGATTATTTCTTGGTTTTCACTTTAGGCCTTGAGAGGAAGGAGACATATATATTTAACAGCCTGTTGGGCGTGGCACTCTTAAGTATTTAATTAAAATTTCATTGACTATTTACTGGATGAGGTAGACTTTCCGCATTTAAAAAAGATTAAGTATGATGTTTTCTACATCTTAAGTTTAAATTTTTTCATTCGTTTTTTAGTGTAAAGGCAAGTGAAAGGTTAATAAACTTCTGTGACTACCAAAAAAAAAAAAAAGCCAAAGCCATTAATGTGTACTACCCAAATCAACTTGGAGCCAAAAATAGGTTTACTTCTGAATGATTATCCATATGTGAATTTATAGGATTTAGTTGGCTTATTACTTCCTTTTGAAAAGTTCTCATTTTTTCCTAGCTCTCTCTTCCTTCTCTCTATCATCCTCCTATTTCCTTCATTTTAAAATCATAAATCAGTGCCAACTGGCAAATGGCAGTAGTCCATCTTTTCTATCAAAATGATAATTTCTTCATTTTAGGAAAAATAGCATGTCTGAAAAATTCCCATGGGCAAAAAACTGTAAATACGAAACTTAAGCCTTAGAAATTAACCCCAGGTATGTTAGAATGAGGCTAGTTGGCTCCATAGCTTTCTTGGCCCATTGAAATGGAAAGTAACCTGGATCAAAAATCCTGGTTTGAAAGTCACACTGTAAAGGTTTGATCTATAAACAGTGGTCCTGTGATCATAAATTTTTCTTTCACTGATTTAGACAATATTATTTTCATGTCCAGAGCAAAACAAAGTGAAAGATATTTTTGCTACAACCATCTTTTTATCCAGTTTGGGTATTTATTCTCACCATTTTATATCCACTCCCCGGAAAAATGTGCTGTTTGCACAGTATCTGTTTTTTTAGCAGGTCTTTCAAACCAGATGGGAGCCTTCTCCATCGTTGTCCTCAATGTTGTGGATAATATCTTGCACAGAGAGTCAGAGGCTTGTGGTTTTGGACTTGCATCCTGTAGCTGCCTTTGTTTCCTGTAGCTTGAAATGTGAGTGTTTGGATCAGCTGATCACATTGATCAAGAACTAAAGCCAAATGCTTTCTAGTTTGATATGTATTTATCCCTTAAAAAATCGTGGCGTTTTGATCTTTATATTCTAATTTACGGTACATTCCTGCCTTCTCTTAGTTTGTCACTTGACTAGAACAAGAGAAGCCTTAACCTATACTTGCTCCAATTCAAAATGCCCGTTTGTTTTTATTTTATAAATTTATAAGTATACTGAAGAGATCTATGCCCTCATTGTACCACAACTCTGAATCTGCCAGGGCTATTGAAGCAGTAAATCCTCACTGCAAACTTTTGCCAAATAATAAGTTTCAACAAAAAAATCTCTGCATAATGAAAGATTTGGAGAATTAGTAAATCCAGTATATACTTCCATAAAGGTTTATTGTAATTTAATAAAGTCTTACTTTCTCCAAATGGTTACTTGCAGTATGATATTTGGGGAGAAAAAGCCTTTAAATGGTTTTTCATGAGGGTGATGTCACATTGTCATCATCTGCATAACCACCTTGAGATTCTCTCCTAGGCTTGAAATGTGACAGTAATCATGGAGATATCCAAGAACAATTCTAATTTTTATAAAGTGTTTTCTCCCCTTTAAAAAGAAGGGGAGAAAGGGTTTCCTTGTATATTTAAGACTCTGATTATTATTTTGATACATACATTTCTAAAAAATGTGATATTAAAGTAGATGTATCCCTTTAGTATTACCGTAAATGTGATATAGCAAAGGGATAAACCTTCAAAACAGTGTCACAGTACATTTTCAAATTTAAACTTGAACCCCAGTTCATCTTTAATTTCTGTTGTGTTTTTTCAAGGCTTCTTTACTTTTGATACACAGAATACAGTTGTACTTAACCTTTTAAAATTGAAACGTGAGCTGATCAGCAAAGGACAAAAACAAAACTGCACAGTCATAATAATCAAATAGCAATTATACTGCACAATTCAGTGATTGTAAAGTGTCCTGTAACAAGCAATGTTTGTCTCCTATTTTTTGATACCTCTTAAACTTATGTCTTTTAGAAAGACAGTGCCTCTGTATGCTTTTTGTATTTTTATTGAGTGTAAATATTTGTTATATTTTTGGTTAAGAGAATGTAAAAGTACCATTTACTATTACCATATCTACTAATACATTGGTGGAATCAATAAAGAATCTAATTAACCTTCTCTGCACTTTATGGCTAATGTATGGGAGCAGGTTATATACCCAGTCATTCAGGAGGACCAGTCTGGGACCTGCATTGGTGTGAAGGCATTTTTTGTTTTAAGTCTCCAGAGAAATTGGAATTGTCCAATTATGGTTGACATTATGGTATCTGTGAAACACCTAGCTATTGTTTTGTTTAGTTTTTTAAAAGTGTATTCGACTACAAACCAAGTTTAACAGTGGCTTAAACCCTATTGGATTGTTTTTCTTTTATAACAGAAAAGTCTACTGGCAGACTGTTTAGGGCTGGTACGGGGATTCTACAGTTCTGTTGCGGTCTCATGGATTCTGATGTTTACACTTGAGGGCATCACTGCAGTGCTTCAAGAAGGAAGGGTTTGCAGGAAAGGTGCAAATGTGTAGCCCTTTTATTAGCAAAACAACAGCTTTTCTAGAACTCCACTTGCATAATTCTGCTTACCTCCCACTGGTCAAAACTGTCACATGACCAGTGGCTGCAAGGAAACCTGGGAAATGAACTTTTTTAGCTGAGCAGTGGATGGCTCCAAATAAAAGTGGTATTCTTTTCAGTGAAGAAGGAAAGAATGGATATTGAATGGGCAGCTAGCTCGGTCTACCACAGCATGCCTATTGCCCACTCCTTCAGGAAGTGCATTTACATGTAAGTGCAGTAATTTATTTATTGGGATCAGATCCTAGGACCCTGGCAAAGAAAGGGGAAATTCTTCTTTAGTACTCCTTCGTAAAGTTTCCCAGTCGCTCCTCTGTACCCAGAGAATATTACTCCCCTGCTAGGTAAGGCTTCTACCTCCTCCCAGTTTACCCCCTCCCAACACACACACACCAAGGTTTCCTCAGGGCCACTCCTTCCCCTGATCTCTCCACAGTTACTAGTTTATTCCTTTATTTCGAAAATACTAAACACAAGTGTAGTAGGTTGAATAATAACTACTTAAAAATATCAAGCTCTAATCCCTGGAACTTTAAAGGTTACTGAAAAGGGTCTTTGCAGATTTAATTAAAGTTAAGCATTCTGAGATGAGGCAATTACTTTGGATTCTCTGGGTGGGCCCTAAATGCTATCACAAGTGTCCTTAGAGAGGCAAAGGACGATAACAGAGGAGAAGGCACTGTGAAGCTGGCAGAGAGTTGTAGCTGTGGGCAGCAGAATACTAACAGCCACCAGGAACTAGAAGATACAAGGAAGAGCTCCTTCCTTAGAGCCTCCAGAGGAAGTGCCACCCTGCCAACATCTTGATTTTGGTCTTCTCACCTGTTGTTTCAACCAACCCATTTTTGGTAATGTATTAATAGCAGCCCTAGGAAACTTAATACACGCTACTGTTTCTGTCTGACTTTGAGGACCCAGAACCTTCAGTTAAAGGATATAGTGGTCCATAAGTACACCACAGGAACTGTGAGCCCTGTCTCACTACCTTCAAGAAGAATTTGTTAAACCAAGATGAGAGAGGCCCAGAGGCCTCCTCTCCAGCAGCCTGGTCAGCCTATTGTTTTTCCAAGTGTTCACAGAAGGGACATTGCTATCATCCTTGCCACACACGATATTTTTCATTTTTCTCATTCCAGGCATTCTGGTGAGTATGTACTGGTATCTTTATGTGGTTTTAATTTTAATTTCTATAATTACTAATAATGCTAAGCATCTTTTCAAATGCTTACTGGCCATTTGGATACTGTCTTTTATGAAGTGTGTTTTTAGGTCTTTTGTTTTTTATTTGTTGCTAGAGTATTGAAATACAATTGTTTTATAATGACTTGTATATAACAACCTTGCTCAATTCATTTATTAATCCCAACAGGTTTTAGAATCTTCTGAATTTTCTATATTCTCCTGGAAATTTTCTCCAGGCAGTGAGCTGGGGCCATGGTGTAGGGCTCACCCTTTTGTTTCTTATGCTCTCAAGGATTACTGTCCTTCAGTGCCTGGTGTCCAGGGTATTAAGTGGCCTTGTTTTATACATTTTGTCTAGTTTTTCAGTTGTTTCAGACAGGAGGGTAAAATGGTAGCTTCTCCATCTTGACCAGAAGCAGAAATCCACATATAAAATTTTAATACAACTCTCTCAGTAAATGAGAGCATACACCCACATTCTCCCTGCCCCACCCCCAAATCAGTAAGGATATAGAAGATTGGAACAACACAACCAACACACTTAATCTAATGAACCTGTATAAAACACTGAATTAACAACAACTGCAAGATACACATTACTTCTAGGTGATCATGGAGCATTTATCAAAGTTAACTATATATTGGGCCATAAAGAAACTATTAACAAATTTCAAAGGGTTGGACTCATATAGAGAAGGCTGTCTGCAACAGAATTAAATGAGAAATTAGTAACAAAAATTACAAAATTTGGAAGTTAAAGAATGTACCTCCCAGTAACCTGTTGGAAGGTAGAGATTATTTTGAACTGAATGAAAATAGGAATATCAAAACCTTTTGGATTTGATTAAAAGGAATTGTATAGCCTTAAGTGCATATATTAGAAAAGTAGAAAGGCTAAAAATGAATTAGCTAAACATGCTTCTTGAGAAACCAGAATAATAGCAAATTAAATTCAAATAGATGGAAGAAAATAATAGCAGAAATATGTAACACGTAAAAAAAAGAAGAATTAGCAAAGCAGTATATATTCTTTTAAAAGACTAATGCTAAACTCTTGGTGAGGATGATCAAGGAAAAAGAAAAATGGCAAAACTAACCAATGTTAGAAACATAAAACAGTCATTATTATTATTATTATTATAGTCATTAAAGAGAAAGACACTTTGAATAATTAAAATGTGGATGAAATAAACATAGAAAAACAAAACTTACCAAAACTGTAATAAGAAGGAAAATTTAGTTGTTTTATAACTGTTAAAGAAGTTGAGTCTGTCATTTAAAAACCTTTCCATAAAGAAAACTTGTCCTGGATGGCCTTATCTGTGTTATACCAAAACTTTATAGAAGTAATAACACTAATACTATGTAACAAAATCTCAGCAGTAGTAGAGATTTGTTAAGTAAGATCCTCATAAGAAAACACTAAAAATAAAGGAAATTATTGGTATATTCAACTGTCTTAAAATTAAAAACATGTTCATCCAAAAAATACAGTTTAAAAGAACACAAGCCCATAGAGTTGTAAAATATATTGTAATTTATATACCCTTCAAAGCACAGGTATCCAGAATATACAAAGTACTTCTTTCCATCAAAAGAAAAAGAGCACCTAGGGCTTCCCTGGTGGCGCAGTGGTTAAGAATCTGCCTGCCAATGGAGGGGACATGGGTTCGAGCCCCGGTCTGGGAAGATCCCACATGCCGAGGAGCGATTAAGCCCGTGCGCCACAACTACTGAACCTGCGCTCTAGAGCCCGCAAACCACAACTACTGAGTCCCCGTGCTACAACTACTGAAGCCTGCACGCCTAGAGACCATGCTCTGCAACAAGAGAAGCCACTGCAGTGAGAAGCCTGTTCATTGCCACGAAGCATAGCCCCCCACTCGCTGCAACTAGAGAAAGCCTGCATGCAGCAACAAAGACCCAATGCGCCCAAAAATAAATAAATTAAATAAATTAAAAAAATAAAAAAGGAAAAAGAGCACCCAATAGAAAAATGGGTAAAAGAATTAAAGAAGCACTTCATAAAAGAGGGGAAACTGTCCAATAAACATGAAAAGGTGCCTAATCTCATTATTAAAAACCTCTACATAAGTTTAGATTTGATGATGAGGGATGTGTTAGCTGTGCTGCCTTCTATTTGGAGTGTGGTGGCAGATGATCAAGGGTCAAAAACTATCTTTTGGAAGAAACAAGAACAGGGCTAAATTGGAACTGGAACTGCCAGATGGTGCCACACTACAGTGTGAATTCCTGGGATCTTTGTCTTTTTTTTTTTTTTTTTAAATCTTTTTTGGAGTATAATTGCTTCACAATACTGTTAGTTTCTGTTGCACAACAAAGTGAATCAGCCATATGCATACACATGTCTTCATATGCCCTCCCTCTTGAGCCTCCCTCCCATCCTCCCTATCCCACCCCTCTAGGTCACAAAGCACCGAGCCTATCTCCCTGTTGTATGCTGCTGCTACCCACCAGCCAACTATTTTACATTCTGTAGTGTATATATGTCAACAGTTCTCTCACTTTGCCCCAGCTTCCCCCTCCCACCCCATGTCCTCAAGTCCCTTCTCTATGTCTGCCTCTTTATTCTTGCCCTGCAACTAGGTTCATCAGTACCATTTTTTTTTTAAGATTCCATATATATGCGTTAGCATATGGATATGTTTTTGTCTTTCTGACTTCACTCTGCGACAGACTCTGGGTCCATCCACCTCACTATGAATAACTCAGTTTCGTTTCTTTTTATGGCTAATATTTCACTGTATCTATGTGCTATATCTTCTTTATCCATTCATCTGTTGATGGACATTTAGGTTGGTTCTGTGTCCTGGCTATTGTAAATAGTACTGCAGTGAACATTATGGTACATGTCTCTTTTTGAATTATGGTTTTCTCAGGGTATATGCCCAGTAGTGGGATTGCTGGGTCATATGGTAATTCTATTTTTAGTTTTTTTTAAGGAACCTCCATACTGTTGTCCATAGTGGTTGTACCAATCTACATTCCCACCAACAGTGCAAGAGGGTTCCCTTTTCTCTGCACCCTCTCCAGCATTTATTGTTTGTAGATTTTTTGATGATAGCCAATCTCACTGGTGTGAGGTGATACCTCAGTGTAGTTTTGATTTGCATTTCTCTAATGATTAGTGATGTTGAGCATCTTTTCATGTGTTTGTTGGTAATCTGTATATCTTTTTTGGAGACATGTCTATTTAGGGCTTCTACCCATTTTTGGATTGGGTTGTTTGTTTTTTTGATATTGAGCTGCATGAGCTGCTTGTATATTTTGGAGATTAATCCTTTGTCAGTTGCTTTGTTTGCAGATATTTTCTCCCATTCTGAGAGTTGTTTTTTCGTCTTGTTTATGGTTTCATTTGCTGTGCAAATGGTCCCATTTGTTTATTTTGGTTTTTATTTCTGTTACTCTAGGAGGTGGGTCAGAAAAGATCTTGCTGTGGTTTATGTCAAAGAGTGTTTTTCCAATGTTTTCCTCTAAAAGTTTTTTAGTGTCTAGTCTTACATTTAAGTCTTTTATCCATTTGGATATTTTATTTTTGTGTATTTTTGTATATGGTGTTTGGTAGTGTTCTAATTTCATTCTTTTACATGTAGCTGTCCAGTTTTCCCAGCACCACTTATTGAAGAGGCTGTCTTTTCTCCATTGTATGTTCTTGCCTCCTTTGTCATAAATTAGGTGCCCATATATGTGTGGGTTTATCTCTGGGCATTCTGTCCTGTACCATTGCTCTATATTTCTGTTTTTGTGCCAGTACCATACTGTCTTGATTACTGTAACTTTGTGGTGCAGTTTGAAGTCAGGGAGACTGATTCCTCCAACTCCGTTTTTCTTTCTCAAGGTTGCTTTGGCTATTCTGGGTCTTTCGTGTTTCCATACGAATTGTAAGATTTTTTTTTTTTTTTTTTTACTAATTCTATGAAGAATGCCATGGGTAGTTTGATAGGGATTGCATGGAATCTGTAGATTGCTTTGGGTAGTATAGTCATTTTCACAATATTGATTCTTCCAATCTAAGAACATGGTATATTTCGAGTACAAGTCTTTCGCCTTCTTAGGCAGGTTTTTTCCTAGGTATTTTATTCTTTTTGTTACAGTGGTAAATGGGAGTGTTTCCTTAATTTCTCTTTCTGATTTTTCATTGTTGGTGTATAGGAATGCCAGCGATTTCTGTGCATTAATTTTGTATCCTGCAACCTTACCAAATTCATTGATTAGTTCTACTGGTTTTCTGGTGGCATCTTTAGGATTTTCTATATGTAGTATCCTGTCATTGGCAAACAGTGACAGTTTTACTTCTTCTTTCCAATTTGTATTCCTTTTCTTTTTCTTCTCTAATTGCTGTGGCTAGGACTTCCAAAACTATGTTGAATAATAGTGGTGAGACTGGACATCCTTGTCTTGTTCCTGATCTTAGTGGAAATGCTTTCAGTTTTTCACCATTGAGTATGATGCTTGCTGTGGATTTGTCATATATGGCCTTTATTATGTTGAGGTAGGTTCCCTCTATGCCCATTTTCTGGAGACTTTTTATCATAAATGGGTGTTGAATTTTGTCAAAAGCTTTTTCTGCATCTATTGAGACGATCATATGGATTTTATTCCTTAATTTGTTAATGTGGTGTATCATATTGTTTGATTTGTGTATATTAAAGAATCTTTGCATACCTGGGATAAATCCCACTTGATCATGGTGTATGATCCTTTTAATGTGCTATTGGATTCTGTTTGCTAGTATTTTGTTCAGAATTTTTGCATCTATGTTCATCAGTGATATTGGTCTATAATTTTCTTTTTTGATATCTTTTTCTGGTTTTGGTATCAGGGTGACAGTGGCTTCGTAGAATGAATTTGGGAGTGTTTCTCCCTCTGCAATTTTTTGGAGGAGTTTGAGAAGGATCAGTGTTAGCTCTTCTCTAAATGTTTGATGGAATTCGCCTGTGAACTCATCTGGTCCTGGACTTTTGTTTGTTGGAAGATTTTTAATTACCATTTCAATTTCATTACTTGTGATAGGTCTGTTTATATTTTCTAATTCTTCCTGGTTCAGTCTTAGAAAATTGTACTTTTCCAAGAATTTGTCCATTTCTTCATGGCTGTCCATTTTATTGGCATACAGTGTTTGTAGTAGGCTCTTATAATCCTTTGTATTTCTGCAGTGTCAGTTGTGATTTCTCCTTTTTCATTTCTAATTTTATTGATTAGCGTCCTCTCCCTTTTTTTCTTGGTGAGTCTGGGTAAGGGTTTATCAATTTTGTTTATCTTCTCAAAGAAACAGCTTTTAATTTTATTGATCTTTGCTATTGTTTTCTTCATTCCTAGTTCATTTATTTCTGCTCTGATCTTTATGATTTCTTTCTTTCTACTGACTTTGGGTTTTCTTTGCTCTTCTTTCTCTAGTTGTTTTAAGTGTAAGGTTACATTGTTTATTTGAGATTTTTCTTGTTTCTTGAGGTGACATTGAATTGCTATGAACTTCATTCTTAGAACTGCTTTTGCTGCATCCCATAGGTTTTGGTTCATTGTGTTTTCATTGTCATTTGTTTCTGTGTATTTTTTTATTCTTTGATTTCTTCAGTGATATCTTGCTTATTTAGTAGCGCACTGTTTAGCCTCCATGTATTTGTGTTTTTTACAGTTTTTTTTCCTGTAATTGATTTCTAATCTCAGCGTTGTGCTCAGTAAAGATGCTAGATATGATTTAAATTTTCTTAAATTTTCTGACACTTGATTTGTAATCAATCGAGGCTTGATTTGTACATCTTGATTTGACCCAAGATGTAATCTATCCTGGAGAATGTTCCGTGTGCACTTGAGAAGAAAGTGTAGTGTATTCTGCCTTTTTGGATGGAATGTTCTATAAATATCAATTAATATCTGATCTATTGTGTCATTTAAAGCTTGTGTTTCCTTATTTATTTTCTGTTTGGATGATCTGTCTGTTGGTGTAAGTGGGGTGTTAAAATCCCCTATATAATTCTGTTACAGTCTGTTTCTCCTTTCATGATTGTTAGCATTTGCCTTATGTTATTGAGGTGCTCCTATGTTGGGTGCATAAACATTTATAATTGTTATATCTTTTTCTTGGATTGATCCTTTGATCATTATGTAGTATCCCTCCTTATCTCTTGTAACAATCTTTATTTTAAAGTCTATTTTATCTGATATAAGTATTGCTACTCCAGCTTTCTTTTGATTTCCGTTTGCATGGAATATCTTTTTCCATCCCTTCACTTTCAGTCTGTATGTGTCTCTAGGTCTGAAGTGGGTCTCCTGTAGACAGCATATATATGGGTCTTGTTTTTGTATCCATTCAGCCAGTCTGTGTCTTTTGGTTGGGACATTTAATCCATTTACATTCAAGGTTATTATCAATATGTATGTTCCTATTACTATTTTCTTAATTGTTTTGGGTTTGTTTTTGTGTGTCTTCTTCTCTTGTGTTTCCCACTTAGAGAAGTTTCTTTAGCATTTGTTGTAAAGCTGGTTTGGTGGTGCTGAATTCTCTTAGCTTTTGCTTGTTTGAAAAGCTTTTGATTTCTCCATTGAATCTGAATGAGATCCTTGCTGGGTAATCTTGGTTGTAGGTTTTTGTCTTTCATCACATTAAGTATTTCCTGACACTCCCTTCTGGCCTGAAGAGTTTCTGCTGAAAAATCAGCTGATAACTTTATGGGAATTCCTTTGTATGTTATCTTTTGTTTTTCCCTTGCTGCTTTTAATATTTTTTCTTTGACTTTAATTTTTGTGTGTTTGATTAATATGTGTTTTGGTTTGTTTTTCCTAGGGTTTATCCTGTATGGGACTCTCTGTGCTTCCTGGACTCAGGTGACTATTTCCTTTCCCATGTTAGGGAATTTTTGACTATAATCTCTTCAGATATTTTCTCAGACCCTTTCTTTTTTTCTTCTTCTTCTGAGACCCCTATAATTCGAATGTTGGTGTGTTTAGTGTTGTCCCAGAGGTCTCTGAGATTGTCTTCAGTTCTTTTCATTCTTTTTTCTTTATTCTGCTCCTCAGCAATTATTTCCACTATTTTGTCTTCCAGCTCACTTATTCATTCTTCTGCCACAGTTATTCTGTTATTGATTCCTTCTAGTGTATTTTTCATATCAGTTATTGTGTTGTTCATCTCTGTTTGTTCTTTAGTTCTTCTAGATCTTTGTTAAACATTTCTCGTATTTTTTCATTCCGTGCCTCCATTCTATTTCCAAGATTCTGGATCATCTCTACTATCATTACTCTGAATTCTTTTCAGGTAGATTGCCTATTTCCTCTTCATTTATTTGGTCTTGTCGGTTTTTACCTTGCTCCTTCATCTGTGACATATTTTTTTGCCGTCTCTTTTTTTTTTTTTTTTAATGTATGAGTGGGATTGTGTTCCTGTCTTACTGATGGTTTGGCCTGAGGCTTCCAACACTGGAGTTTGTAGGTTATCAGTAGAGCTGGGTCTTGGTGCTGAGATGAGGAACTCGGTGAGTCTTCACTCTCATGAAGGTCTGAGGTTCTCTCTTAGTCCAGTGGTTCGGACTCAGAACTCCTACTGCAGCAGCTTCAGCCCAATCCCAGCTCGTGACCCAAGATCCTGCAAGCTGCATGGGGCAGCAAAAAAAAAAAAAAACAATAACAAAGCAAAAAATAAAACTAGACTAGGAAACTAACAGATACGTTAGAAAGAGTATAAAAATAAAAATATAGATGAATCAACAACTGAAAGGTACATCAGTACCACAATAGTAAAAAAAAGAGGGTAAAGAAGAAAAAAAAAAAGCATGGAGGAAAGGCCTTGGCTGTGGAGGGTGGGGCCTAAGTAAGGGCAAGGTTTGGGCAGTGGGTGGGGCAAATGCTCAGGATCCACAGGGCTGGAAAAGGCCTTGGGGGCTCTGGGGGGTGGGGCTTAGGGTCAAGGAATAGAAGGGGCCCAGGCATGCCCCCCATCGCTGGTCTCAGAGGGCAGAAGACTTCACTTGGGAGCAGTCTTCCTGGGCTCGAGTGGGTGGGGCAAACGCCCTCCTCTCCTGCTCCTCAGGTCTGGGAGGCCTCCTCCTGCCTGCTTCTCCTGATCTCCTGGCCTCCCTCCTATGCCCCCATGACCAATGCAGCCAGTGGGGGAAAGGGGAGGCTTGGAGGGCAGGGGACCAGCCTGGGAGCTCAGCAGGCTCCCGGGGCCCAAGTGGTCAGGGCAATTGCCCTCTGCTCCTCTCCCACTCCTCAGGATGGCTCTTCCCACCTGCCTCACCTGATCTCCCCGGCCTCCGTCTTATGACCCCAGGACCCACGCATCCTGGAGGGGGATTTGGAGTGGGGGTACCAGCCTGGGAGCTCAGCAGTCTCCCTGGTCCAAGTGGGCCAGGCGACGCCCTCCACTCCTCTCCCACTCTTCCCAGAAAGTCCCTCCCGCCTGCCTCTCCTGATCTCTCCGGCCTCAGGAGCACTGATCCTGTCTGGCCTCCGCTTCTCCTCCCTTCTCAGTCTCCCCACGTCCTACCAGTTCACTTTGGGGTTCCTCCCATCTTCTTGGGCATCAGAGTCCCCCACCAGTGGCCGGCAGGTGCCCTAGTTGTGAGGAGACGCTAACTCTGCATCTTCCCACACTGCCATCTTGACTCCACCTCAGGATCTTTGTCTTTAAAAAAGGTGAGAGCAAGACCTACTGCCATATATATATATATATATATATATATATATATATATATACACATATATATATATACACATATATATATACATATATATATATATATATATACACATATATATATATATAAAAATAAAGTTATATATTTTTGGTCACGTTGGGTCTTCATTGCTGTATGCAGTCTTTCTCTAGTTGCAGCAAGCGGGGGCTACTCTTTGTTGCAGTGTGCGGGCGTCTCGTTGCAGTGCCTTCTCTTTGCGGAGCATAGGCTCTAGGCATGTGGGCTCAGTAGTTGTGGCACTTGTGGCACACAGGCTCCTCAGTAGTGGCTCGTGGGTTCTAGATCACAGGCTCAGTAGTTTTGGCACATGGGCTTAGTTGCTCCGTGACATGTGAGATCTTCCTGGACCAGGGATCAAACCCGTTTCCCCTGCATTGGCAGGCGGATTCTTAGCCACTCAGCCACCAGGGAAGTCCCTTTTTTTTTTTATAATTTATTTTAGTTTGTGCAGTGTGAATTGTTAAAGTTTATACTGTGGTAATTTTATATACATACACATTGTGAAATGATAATCACAGTTAATGCACTCATCATCTCACATAGTTACCTTTTTTTGTAGTGAGAACACTTAAGATCTACTCTCTTAACACATTTCAAGTTTACAATTATGGAAAACAGTATGGAAGTTCCTCAAAAAATTAAAAATAGAACTGCCATATGACCAAACAACCCCATCTCTGGGTATATATCCAATGGAAAGGAAATCATTTTTTCAAAGAGATACCTGCCCTCTCATGTTCATTGCAGCATTATTCACAGTAGCAAGATATGCAAACAAGCTAAGTGTCCATTGATGGGTGAATGGATAAAGAAAATGTATGTGTGTGTACATATACATTTTTTTAGTTTCTTTTGCAAGCTCACCTTCCTCAAATTTCTTGCTAAATGATGTAATTCCTCAAAAACAAAAAAAAATGTAGAACAAGGTAATTTCTTAACGATGTTTCCAGATATATCTGCAGCATAGTGAAATATTTCAGAAGACACCTCCTTCACAGAGGTAATGAAATGGAAGCATTTCCAAACAGAAAACATGGAATTTTAGACAGATTCTGTTTGGATAATCTTCAGATGATAATGGTCAGTGTGGATACAGCTATTTCCTAATACAGTGTTTGTACATCTGGACATAGGATTTGGAATACTTGATGAGTGGTGTTTTTTTCCAGGGCTCCCAAAGGAAATCTTCCAGAAAATACAAATGGCCCAACTCTGAACAGGAATGGAAAGCAGGTAATATATATAAAAGCCAATTAAAGCCAATTAAACTTCTACAGTCTACACTGAACAACATACTCCAAAGACTCCTGGCAGCTGCTCATCCTTTCTGACTACTTGGTATTTTTGATCTTCCTAACTTTGACCATTTTCATGGGTATATAATGGTGTTTGTCTGTGGTTTTGGTTTTCATTTCCCTTATTGTTAATGGGGTTGAGCTTTGCAGATTTGTATGAGCCATTGAATTTGCACTGTTATGAAATGTTTTTGAGTTTATTTTTTCTTAGCAATTTGTAAATATTCTCTAATATATTCTAGATATGACTCCTTCATCTATTATATCTATGGCAGATATTCTCTCTCCCTCTGTGGCTTGCTTTGTCATAGCCTTAGTGGTGTCTCTTGATGAAGGGAAGTTCTTAATTTTGAACTAGAGAAATTTATTCTTTTCCTTTATGGTTAGTGCTTTGTTTGTGCTCTATTTAAGAAGTCTTTCTGTACAACAACATATTTGTGTTATCTTTTAGATACTTGGATGTTTTGCCTTTTAAATTTAGCTCTGAAGTATATCTGGAATAGGTTTTTGTATATAGTGTGAGGTAGATGTCAGGTTTTACTCTCAGATCTACAGACTGTTCCTGCACCATTTATTGAAAAGATAAGTCCTTTTTCCACTGCACTTCAGTGATATCAACTGTCCTTATGTTTATAAGTGTATCTGGGGTCTGTGTTCTCTTTTATCAGCCTATTTGTTCTTCCATTCCCCAGTACCGCACTGTCTTAATTACTCTCTTATTATAATACATATTAATATCTGGTAGAGAAAGTTTTTTGACACTGTTCTTTTTCAAAAACATGTTAACTATTCTTATATCATTGCATTTCCAAATGAGTTTTACAACCAGCTTATCAATTTATATGCACACATACAAACACACACGCGCACGCAAACAATTGTGGTTTTGAATGGAATTTTCTTACCAACTTGAAGAAAATTAACACCTTCATAAAATTTAGTCTCCCTATCTGTGAACTCAGTATATGCCTCCATTTATTTCGATTTTCTGTTGCTCTCACTATTTTATTGTTGTGTGTTTAAGTGCTTTCATATTTCTCATATAAGGTTTATTTTTAAGTGTTTTAAGTATTTTTTATTTTTTTCTCTTGCTTTATTTTTTAATTAATTAATTTGGCTGCATTGGGTCTTCATTGCTGCGCACGGGCTTTCTCTAGTTGCAGCAAGCAGGGGCTATTCTTGGTTGTGGTGCGTGGGCTTCTCATTGCGGTGGCTTCTCTTGTTGCGGAGCATGGTCTCTAGGTGCACGGACTTCAGTAGTTGTGGCACGTGGGCTCAATAGTTGTGGCTCACGGGCTTAGTTGCTCCATGGCACGTGGGATCTTCCTGGACCAGGGCTTGAACCCGTGTCCCCTGCATTGGCAGGCAGATCCTTAACCACTATGCCACCAGGGAAGTCCCTCTCTTGCTTTACTGAGTTATATACTTGGCAAATAAAAATTGTGTATGTTTTATTTTTATTTATTTAATCCCCTTTCTTTCTCAACCAGATGCGTACAGGGGTTATCTCAAGCAGTGACTACATTTTAAAAAAATATTTATTTGGCTGCATCAGGTCTTAGGTGCGGCATGCTGGCTCTTTATTGCGGTGCGCGGCTTCTCTCTAGTTGTGGTGTGTGTGCTCCAAAGCATGCGGGCTCAGTAGTTGCTGCACGTGGGCTACAGAACGCGTGGGCTCAATAGTTGCGGCACACGGGCTTCTCTCTAGTTGTGGGGCTCTCTAGTTGTGGTGCACGGGCTCTCTAATTGTGGCACCCAGGCTCCAGAGCATGCAGGCTCTCTAGTTGTGGTGCATGGGCTTAGTTGCCCCGTGGCATGTGGGATCTTAGTTCCCCGACCAGGGATCGAACCTGTGTCCCCTGCATTGGAAGGTGGAGTCTTAACCACTGGACCACCAGGGAAGTCCCTGTGTATATTTTAGATGTATATCTTAGTTCATTTGGGCTGGTGTAACAAAATGTCGTAGACTGGGTGGCTTATAAACAACAGAAATTTCTTTGTCACAGTTCTGAAGGCTGAGAAGTCCAAGACCAAGATGCTGGCAGGCTTGGTGTCTGGTGAGAACTTTTTTCTTGGTTCATAAATGGTGTGTCCTCACAGAACAGAAGGGGCGAGGGATCTCTCTGGGGCTTCACCCTCATGACCTAATCACCTCCAAAGGCCCTACCTTTTTTTTTTTTTTTTTTTTGCGGTACACGGGCCTCTCACTGTTGTGGCCTCTCCCGTTGCAGAGCACAGGCTCCGGACGCACAGGCTCAGTGGCCATGGCTCACGGGCCCAGCCGCTCCGCAGCATGTGGGATCCTCCCAGACCGGGGCACGAACCCGTGTCCCCTGCATTGGCAGGCAGACTCTCAACCACTGTGCCACCAGGGAAGCCCAGCCCTACCTTTTAATATCACCTCTAGAGATTAGGATTTCAACATACAGAATTGGGGGTGGGGGTCATAAACATTTAGTGTATAGTGTACACTATACAATGTGATGATTTGATACATGTATACATTGTGAAATGATTACCACAAGTAAGCTAATTAACATATCCATCACCTCACATAGTTACAATTTATGTGTGTGGTGAGAACACTTAAGATCAACTCTTAGCAAATTTCAAGTATACAATACAGTATTACTAACTATAGTCACCATGGTATACAATACCACTCCAGAACTTACTCATCCCACATAACTGAATCTTTGTACCCTTTGACCAACATCTCCTCTCTTCCCCCCACCCCATCAAACCCTGGCAACCACCAGATTCCACATGTAAGTGAGATCATGCAATATTTTTCTATGCTTGGCTTATTTCACTCAGCATAAGGTTCATGCATGTTGTCACAAATAGCAGATTTTTTTCTTTTGTAAGGCTGAATAATATTACTCTGTGTGTGCGTGCAGGAAAAGTATGTGTATGTGCACATGCCCCATAGTTTTTATGCGTTCATCTGTCGACGGACACTTAGGTTGTTTTCAGATCTTGGCAGTTTTGTCAGTAATGCTGCAATGAACATGGAGGTGCAGATACCTCTTCAGCCAACAGTCCACAAGGAGCTGGAGCCCTCAGTTCTACAAGTTAATGAATTCTGCCAACAACCTGAATGAGCTTAAGTGGCTTTTTCCCTAGTTAAGCCTCCAGATTCAAGCACAGCCCAGTTGACACCTTGACTACCCAGCCAAGCTGACCCACTGAATTTCAGACTCCTGATGCACTGAAACTGTGCTAGTTTAAGCTGTTGAATTTGTGTTAATTTACTGTATAGCAAAAGATAACTAATATATCGTTTGTTAGCTGTATGACCTTGGGGAGGCTGTGTATATTCCCTGTGCCTTAGTTCTCTCATCCTCAAATCAGGTTAACAACAATAACCTATCCCATAGGCTATGAGGATAAAATGAGTTAATGCAAGCCCAGCCCTCTGGCAATGCCCAGCCCCCTAGTTTTCTCAGTAATTATGAGCTGTTTATCACTGCCTTTCTCTCTCTCCCTCCCTCCCTCTTTTCCCTCTTCATACCTCAATAGTTTTTTACCCTGATTCTTCATCTCATCTCCTTTTCTAGAATTTCATTTCTGTGCCTAATATAGTCTTGGCTGGCCAATACCTCCTTTATCTAATTGTCATTTATCGGACAACCTCAACTATTCTAAATATAATCAAGATACTCCAGGGCTTCCCTGGTGGCGCAGTGGTTGAGAGTCCGCCTGCCGATGCAGGGGACGCGGGTTCGTGCCCCGGTCCGGGAAGGTCCCACATGCCACGGAGCGGCTGGGCCCGTGAGCCATGGCCGCTGAGCCTGCGCGTCTGGAGCCTGTGCTCCACAACGGGAGAGGCCACAACAGTGAGAGGCCCGCGTACCGCAAAACAAACAAACAAAGATACTCCAAAACCAAAATGATTCCATGTAGAAAACACATTAAATTTATATTCTTGACTTGTTAATGAGACTCAGAGCTTTCTTGTTCCCTAAACTAAAGCACACTGGAAGTCAGAACTTAAAACTGTGAGTGGAAAATTTGAGGGAAGCATATTCATAGAGATAAGAATGTGGTTAAGACAACCTGAGAGGGGAGGAACCTGAAAACTCTAAAAGGCAGAGAACTCACAAAGCAGTTGGGGACAGCAACAGGCTGCAGCTCAGGGATCGCTGAGGGTTATCACTGAACAAATGCTGGACAAGACACTCATTCGCTCTTAAATTTTGATTTCCAAATTTGTTTATAATGACAGTATTGTCATTAAGAGAGCCTCAGATTCCATTCTACACTAATGAGAACAGAGTGTGAATTTTATATTTTCATGCTTGTGATATGTATAATATTAGAAATATGTAATACTTCAAAAAGATTTAAAGTTGTTAAATAAAAGATATCTTGTTCAACAACAAAATGAAAACCCACAATTTTAAAATGCGCAAAGGACTTGAATAGAAATTTTTCAAGGAAGAGAGAAAAATGGCCAGTAAGCACATGAAAAGATGCTCAACATCCCTACTCAAGAAGGAAATGCAAAAAACTACAATATACCTCACATCCATTAAGATGGCTATGCTCAAAAACAACACAAAAACTAGAAAATTACAAGTGTTGAGAAGGATGTGGAGAAACTGGAACCCTGTGCACTCTTGGTGGGAATGTAAAATGTGGTTCCATCCCCGATGGAAAACAATATGGAGGTTCCTGAAAAAGTTGATAACAATACAACCTCTAAAAGAACTGAGAGCAGAATCTCAAAGAAAGATTTGTACACATGCATTATTCACAATAGCTAAGAAGTGAAAGCAACCCAAATATTCGTCGATGGATAAATACATAAAATGTGGTATATATGTAAATGGAATATTATTCAACTTTAAAAAGGAAGGAAATTCTGATACATGCTACAACATAGATGAACCTTGAAAACAGATGTTAGGTTAAGTGAAATAAGCCAGTAACAAAAAGGCAAATAGTGCTATGATTCTGCTTGTGTGAGGTGTCTAGAGTAGTCACATACATAGACACAGAAAATAGAACTGTTATTGCCAAAGGCTGGGGAGAGAAAAATAGGGAGTTGTTCGGTGTTTTGCAAGATGAAAATGTTCTGGAAGTTGGTTGCACAATAATGTAAACGTATGTAACACTAATGAAATGTGCACTCAAAAATGGTTACAATGGTAAATTTATGTTTGTGTATTTTACCACAGTTTTTTTTTTTAAATGCCCTGCAGAAATCTAACCCAAGAAAGATTAACAAATGAAATAGTTGTGGTGGCTGCAGCTAGAGAGGGAGAGGGAAACTCATAGGCAGTAATAGAGGGTTTCAACTCCTTTGAGACCAGAAGTATGTTGAGGGCAGTTGCACATACCTAATAAACCCAAACTCCAAATGCTCTCTCCTCCTGTGTCTCATCCATAAAACCCCCTAGGGCACTAGAGATCAAGTTGCTAGTCAGCACTGACATTTACACCAAGGGCAAAAACTCACAGGGAAACTTACCCTTAGGTTTTAACTCCAGCTTGTCAAGCACTCATTTCACTAAAACCCTGGGGCTTCATCATGCTGAGGAGCTAACAAACTTGAAAGCAGTTATTTTTCTGTCATCACCAAGGTTAGATATTTAAATCCTATTTGAGCTCATGGCTTCCTTTGAGAGGCAGAGTAATAAACAAGATGGACCAAAGAACTCTTTCTGTTCCAGGAAGCGCATGCAGGGGACAGATGCTGGGTTGTGGTCTGGAGATCTGCTGAGGACCCGGGTGCTCAGGATGGCAGGAGGTTGGGAATCCTGTGTGGACTCACTGCTTGGAGCTTAACACTGAACCTGCTTTCTGGCTTCTGACCTCCCCAAAGCCCGCAAGCCCACTGCAGCCTGGACCTCAGGGTAGGTTCTGCTGCTAGGCTGTTCCTGGCATTCTGGGTTACTGCTTATTTTCTTTTCAGTATTTTTAATTTTCCAATTTAAAAAATATTTTGTGTTGGGTCATCCTGAACCCTGTCCTGCCGACACCTTTTGGCTTAAAGAGTATGGCGGCTTCCCAGGTCTCCAGGGTCTGGAATGCAGTGTTGGGTCTGGGCTTCTGAGGAGCAGAAGGTTTGAGGCTTCAGAGCCAGTTATTCTCTCTCCATTCAGGTGACAGTGGAAGAGAGCCGGAAGTCCAGCAGAGTAGCTTCGAATCCTCTCTTTTCTGCCCTTTGTCTGTTTTCTCATCTGTAAACCTCATCTCCTTTGAGATAGGCACTGGCAAGCAGCTGAAGGATGCGGACTTAACCCCTGTTCTTAACCCCACTCCTGCATTTTGCCCTACAAGCCTTCCTGACTTTCCTTGTCTTAAAACAACTCTTCATTCCCTTTTTATTTTTTACTTATTTTTTTAAATAATTTATTTTATATTTTATTTTTGGCTATGTGTGGTCTTCGTTGCTGTGCGCGGGCTTCTTATTATGGTGGATTCTCTTGTTGCGGAGCATGGGCTCTAGGCACGTGGGCTCAGTAGTTGTGGCTTGTGGGCTCTAGAGCGCAGGCTCAGTAGTTGTGGCACATGGGCTTAGTTGCTGCACGGCATGTGGGATCTTCCTGGACCAGGGCTCGAATCCGTGTCCCCTGCATTGGCAGGTGGATTCTTAACCACTGCGCCACCGAGGAATTGCCCCATTCCCTTTTTAAAGGCAACTGTTCCTTTCCCAATCCATGGGGTTTGTGTGGGACTGCAAGTCGCCTCATACACATGTGTGTACGTGTTTACATGACTGCACGCGGGCCAGTGTGAGGCATTCCTTGGAATTCCTAGCATGTAGGTCAAGGCCAGCTCCTGTATGACCCCATGACATTCATCATAAACTGTAAGACTACTATGCCCAGTTACTGGCTATTTGACCTTGAGCAGGTTATTTACCCTCTAATCATCTGTCCCATCATCTATGACATTGGGAGAGTAAAAGCTCTTATTAAATAGGATGGTTTTGAGAATGAGCCAAGCCCACGCCTAGCAGGTGACTGGTGTTTACTAAATGTCTCCTCACCTTCTCCCTCCGGTGTCCCATCTTCTCACGTAGCCCCACAGCCAGGCCCTCCTCCCTCCCATGAGGCAAGGCCTGCAGTGTTTTGGCAATCTGGAACGGAAGTCTAATGAATAAGCCAATAATTGAACCTGTACTGGAAGTTCCATCTTCTGTGTTTCTTAAAATTGGAAAGAAAATAGAGATCATACTTTTGTTAGTATTTTTACCACCTTTTTCACCAGAAGCCTATGCTGCTGATTTTCTCTGTACAGTCCTTGTAAGTCCTTCATTTTATGAACCACCAAGGGTGTCGTTGAGCTAGACTGACATACCTGCTGTTCTCTGGTTGTTCATTGTACCTGAGAGCTGCAGACACTGCGAGGCAGGAGAGAGCTCTCCACAGAGGTCCCCACTACTGAGCAGAGAAAGGAGGGTGCCAGAATCAGGGAAGAGTAAGCACAGCCTGCATTCTAAAATCCAAGTCAAGCAGGTCTGTCTAATCCTAAAACACGTTGTGTTTGACACTCACTGATTTCCTAGAGTAACTGGCTGGGCTGCACTGGGGTCTCCCCTTCCTTAGTGCCAGCACGCTAGGAAAGGCCCACGTCCACGTCACAGAAATTTTTTTTGCACATGGTGTTTTTCACATGGGACACTACATCAACATCTATGTCCAATCCTGTGTATGGTATGAGGCTTTAATGGAAAACATCAAATGGTTCTTCCGTAGATATGCATGATGCGGTTTTCCATTAAGTCCCTGCTATGTGCCAGGCACGGTGAGGGTGCTCTGTATGAAGCATTAGGCATCACCTTATTAGTGGCATCTAGCAAACAAAGACCTCGTGTGTAATGGCTTTTACAACCTGCATGGAACTCCTACAGCACCTTAGTCCTGAGGTATTGGGCAGTTGCTGACATGGCCTCTTTTGGGGTCTTTGGTTCTTGTGATGGTCATGTTCCCATGAACCTTTTTAGTAAGATGTCAATCCTGAAAGCATCATTTCTGGTGGCACAGCATGTTGGGCACAAGTGATCTCAATTAGAGTTGATCCCAAGTTTGCACTTAGGAGGACTAGAGAAAAGGATGTCAGGTGGTTGAGTTGCATTTCTCAGCTGTATGTCCAAGTCTACTTGGAGGCAGTTCTCAGTGGACACTTGATTAGAATGTAAATGTCATACTTTTCTTAATGTTTCCCTTCTCTTTATTTTCCCACTCTGCTGTTGCCTTTGATCAAGTTCACCTAATCTGTTCTTTGACTTTCTAAGAATTTGACTACCCGATACACCTCACAGAAGTGGAATTGTTACCGACCCAGGCCCTTGGACTCTTTAATCAATAGACATTCATAAGAGGCCAGAGAATTTCAGGCAAGGCATTACTGGGGCTCATGTTGCAGCACGAGGGAGTCAAAGCAAGAAACAGACATCCTTGCCCACTCCCCAGGAGGAAATGCTTGGGTCCTTAAATGGGATAACGGGCAGGTCCATGGGTTGGGCAGGAGGCAGAGCTTAGGTGGCCTGTTCCCCTTGGTGGTGCCGTGTGCAGGGATCATGTGCAGTACCCTGCTTTTGCTCCCGGCACCCCCAAAATGGCGGACTTGCTCACTACTGCCTCCCCACAAAGCTCGTATAGTGGTCATGATGCCCCAACTGCTCCTGCATGCAGTTATTTTTAGTCACTTATAGTTTCTTTGTATCCTACTGCTCAAGGAGATGTTTGTCCAGGTGCAAGCACTCCAGTAGAGGATCCCAGGTCCCAGCCTATCTCAGCATCACATCCTCAAAGTTCATTCACATTGTTGGATGTGTCAGAATTTTTTTTTTTTTTTTTTGCGGTACGCAGGCCTCTCACTGTTGTGGCCTCTCCCATTGCAGAGCACAGGCTCCGAACGTGCAGGCTCAGCGGCCATGGTTCATGGGCCCAGCCGCTCCACGGCATGTGGGATCTTCCCGGATCGGGGCACGAACCCGTGTCCCCTGCATCGGCATAGTTTCTTTTTTAAGGCTGAATAATACTCCATTGTTAAGTATATACCACATTTTATTTTTCCATTCAGCTGTCGATGAACACTTGAGTTACCTCTACATCTTGGCTGTTGTGAATAATGTTGCTGTAATCATGTGTACAAATATCTCTTTGAAACTCTGCTCTCAATTCTTTTCGATATATACCCAAAAGTAAGATCATATGGTAGTATTTTCAATTTTTTGAGGACCCTCCATTGTTTTCCATGGCATTTGCACCATTTTACATTCCCACCAACATGCACAGGGTTCCAATTTCTCCATATCCTAACACATTATTTTGTTTCTTTTGTTTTTGTTTTTACCAAAGCCATCTTATTATGAGATGCTATCTCATGGTTTTGATTTGCATTTCCCTCATGATTAGTGACGTTAAGCATCTTTTTATGTGCTTATTGGCCATTTGTCTATCTTCTTTGGAGAAATGTCTATTCAAGTCCTTTGCCCACTTTTTAACTGAGCTGTTTCTTCTCTGTAATTGAGTGGTAGGAGTTCTTTGTATATGCTGGTATATAACCTTTTATCAGATATAGGATACATAAATAATGTTCTCCCATTCTATAGGTTTCCTTTTTATTCTGTTGATTGTATTTTTTTGATGCAGACAAGTTTTTAATTTTGAAGGAGTCCAGTTTTTCTGTTTCCTTTCGTTGCCTCTGCTTTTGGTGTCTTATCCAAAATAAAATGATTGCCATATGCACTGTCATGAAGCTTTTTCCCGTTTCATAGTTTTAGGTCTTATGTTTATGTCTTTGATCCAATTTTTCTATATCATTTAAGGTAATGGTCTGCTAGTCTGAATGCCTGTGTCCCCCCAAAACTGATATGTTGAAATCCTAATGCCGTATGTGATGGTGTTAGTAGGTTGGCCTTTGGAAAGTGCTTAAGTCATGGAGGCTCTGCCCTGAATGGAATTGGTGCTCTTATAAAAGAGGCTCCAGAGATATCCCTTGCCTCTTGCACCATGTGAGGACACAGCAAGGTGGCACTGGCTATGAGCTAGGAAGTAGGGCCCTCACCAGAAGGCAACCATGCTGGCACCTTGATCTTTGACTTCCCAGCCTCCAGAATTATAAGAAATAAATTTCTGTTGTTTATAAGATACCCAGTCTGTGGTATTTTGTTGTAGTAGCCTAAATATACTATGACATGGTTCATCTTTATTCTTTTGTATGTCGATATCCAATTTTCCCAGCACTGTTTGTTGAAAAGATTGGCTTTAATCCATTGAGTGGTCTTAGCATCCTTGTTGAAAGTCATTTGACCAGACATAGGAAAGTTTATTTCTGGGCTTCCTATTTTAGTGGTCTATATGTTTCTTTATGACAGTACTACACTGTTTTAATTACTGTAGATTTATATTGTTTTAAAATCAAGTGTGGTACCTCCAACTTTTGTTTCTTCAACATTATTTTGACTCTTCAGGGTCCCTTGAGAGTCCATATGAATGTTAGGATGGATTTTTCTATTTCTGGAAAAAAAATGCCACTGGGATTTTGAGAGAGTGCATTAAATCTGTAGATCATTTTGGATACTGCTGACATCTTACCAGTATTAAGTCTTTCAGTCCATAATCAGAGGATGTCTTTTATTTGTGTCTAATTTCTTTCACTAATGTTCTGTAGTTTTCAGCACAGAAGTCTTTTGCCTCCTTGGTTAAATTTATTCCTAAGTGTTTTATTCTTCTTGATTCTATTGTAAATGGAATCGTTTTCTTAATTTCCTTTTTTGGATTGTTCATTGTTAGGGTACAAAAACAACTGATTTTTGTGTGTTGATTTTGTATCTTGCCACTTTGTTAATTTATTTGTTCTAACAGGTGTGTGTGTGAGCTGTAATTTTTAGGGCTTTCTACATATCAGATCATGTTGTGTGTGAAGCAAGGTAACTGCCTTTTAATTATTTTTCTTGTTTAACTGCTCTGGCTAGGACTTCCAGTTATTTTGTTCAGTCAAAGTGGTGAAAGCAGACATCTGTGTCTTGTTCCTGATCTTAAAAGAAAAGCTTTCAGTCGTTCATCATTGAATATGAATATCATCTGTGGGCTTTTCATATATGGTCTTCATTTTGTTTATTTCCTTCTACTCCTAGGTTGTTCAGTGTTTTTATTGCAAAAGGGTATTGAGTTTTGTCACATTGAGATGATCAAATGGGTTTTTATTCACTGTCACTCTGCAAATGTGGTATATTACCATTGATTGACTTTATTATATTGAGCCATTCTTGCATTCCTGGGATAAATCCCACTTGGTCATCATGTGTAATCCTTTTGTCATCATGTATAATCTTTTAATGTGCTGTTGAATTCTGGTTGCTATTATTTTGTTGAGGATTTTTGTATTGCTTTCCTCTTGGTGCTTTTAAGATTGTCTTTGACTTTTGATGGTTTGATTAAATCTTGGTGTGGGCCTCTTTGGATGTATCCCACTTTGAGTTGTTGATCCTCTTGTGTTTATATTCCCATTTTTTCCTCTCAAATTTAGGATGTCTACAGCCACTCGCTCCCTGTACCTTTTGTGCTATGTTCTGAATGGTAGTGTGCCCCCTGGAGTTCATGTTGAAATTCTAACTCCCAAAGGTGACGGTATTACAAGGTGCAGCCTTTGGGAAGTGCTTCAGTCACAAGGGTGTAACTAAAGAATGGGATTAGCGCTGGATACAGGAGACTCCAGAGAGCTCCCCAGCACTCCCACCAGGTGAAGATATGAAAAGTCTGCATCTGGCAGAGGGCCCTCACCTGACTCTTGCTGGCACCCTGATCTCAGAATTTAAGCCTCCAGAACTGTGAGAAGTAACTTTGTTGTTTATAAGCCACCCAAATCTGGGGTATTTTGTCATAACATCCCTAACAGACTAAGCTTTTATTCACTATTTCTGAAAAGTAAAATATTGTGGGTGTTGTTTTTGGTTTTCTTTAAAAACAATATTTCCTGACACTGCCTGAACATGCTGCAGCCAAAAAAGTGGTCCATGCACCTCATCAAAGGTGGATGGGCCCTGGGGAGCTCAAAGCACAGAGCTAGGGTCTAGGGTAAAGGATTCAGTCAGCTCAGACATTTGAAAGGCACACAGATTTTTTTTTTTAACATCTTTATTGGAGTATAATTGCTTTACAATGGTGTGTTAGTTTCTGCTTTATAACAAAGTGAATCAGTTATACATATGTTCCCATATCTCTTCCCTCTTGTGTCTCCCTCCCACCCTCCCTATCCCACCCCTCTAGGTGGTCACAAAGCACAGAGCTGATCTCCCGGTGCTATGCGGCTGCTTCCCACCAGCTATCTATTTTACATTTGGTAGTGTATATATGTCCATGCCACTCTCTCACTCTGTCACAGCTTACCCTTCCCCCTCCCCATATCCTCAAGTCCATTCTCTAGTAGGTCTGTGTCTTATTCCCGTCTTGCCCCTAGATTCTTCATGACCTTTTTTTCTTTCTTAGATTCCACATATATGTGTTAGCATATGGTATTTTGTTTTTCTTTCTGACTTACTTCACTCTGTATGACAGACTCTAGGTCCATCCACCTCACTCCAAATAACTCAATTTCGTTTCTTTTTATGGCTGAGTAATATTCCATTGTATATATGTGCCACATCTTCATTATCCATTCATCTGTTGATGGACACTTAGGTTGCTTCCATGTCCTGGCTATTGTAAATAGAGCTGCAATGAACATTTTGGTACATGACTCTTTGAATTATGGTTTTCTCAGGGTATATGCCCAGTAGTGGGATTGCTGGGTTGTATGGTAGTTCTATTTTTAGTTTTTTAAGGAACCTCCATACTGTTCTCCATAGTGGCTGTATCAATTTACATTCCCACCAGCAGTGCAAGAGTGTTCCCTTTTCTCCACACCCTCTCCAGCATTTATTGTTTCTAGATTTTTTGATGATGGCCATTCTCACTGGTGTGAGGTGATATACCTCACTGTAGTTTTGATTTGCATTTCTCTAATGATTAGTGATGTTGAGCATTCTTTCATGTGTTTGTTGACAATCTGTATATCTTCTTTTGAGAAATGTCTATTTAGGTTTTCTGCCCATTTTTGGATTGGGTTGTTTGTTTTTTTGATATTGAGCTGCATGAGCTGCTTGTAAATTTTGGAGATTAATCCTTTGTCAGTTGCTTCATTTGCAAATATTTTCTCCCATTCTGAGGGTTGTCTTTTTGTCTTGTTTATGGTTTCCTTTGCTGTACAAAAAGCTTTTAAGTTTCATTAGGTCCCACTTGTTTATTTCCATTTCTCTAGGATTTATGTCAGTGTTCTGCCTATGTTTTCCTCTAAGAGTTTGATAGTGTCTGGCCTTACATCCATTTTGAGTTTATTTTTGTGTGTGGTGTTAGGGAGTGTTCTAATTTCATACTTTTACATATACCTGTCCAGTTTTCCCAGCACCACTTATTGAAGAGGCTGTCTTTTCTCCACTGTATATTCTTGCCTCCTTTATCAAAGATAAGATGACCATATGTGCGTGGGTTTATCTCTGGGCTTTCTATCCTGTGCCATTGATCTATATTTCTGTTTTTGTGCCAGTACCATACTGTCTTGATTACTGTAGCTTTGTACTATTGTCTGAAGTCAGGGAACCTGATTCCTCCAGCTCCGTTTTTCGTTCTCAAGATTGCTTTGGCTCTTCGGGGTCTTTTGCATTTCCATACAAATTGTGAAATTTTTTGTTCTAGTTCTGTAAAAAATGCCAGTGGTAGTTTGGTAGGGATTGCATTGAATCTGTAGATTGCCTTGGGGAGTAGAGTCATTTTCACAGTGTTGATTCTTCCTAGCCAAGAACATGGTGTATCTCTCCATCTATTTGTATCATCTTTAATTTCTTTCATCATTGTCTTACAATTTTCTGCAGGTCTTTTGTCTCCTTAGGTAGGTTTATTCCTAGATATTTTATTCTTTTTGTTGCAATGGTAAATGGGAGTGTTTTCTTGATTTCACTTTCAGATTTTTCATCATTAGTGTACAGGAATGCCAGAGATTTCTGGCACACAAAGATGGATGTGTTTACACGGCTTCAATTAGGAACATTAAGAAAAAGGTAACTAGGGGCTTCCTTAGTGGTTCAGTGGTTAAGAATCCACCTGCCAATGCAGGGGACACAGGTTTGAGCCCTGGTCCAGGAAGATCCTACATGCTGCAGAGCAGCTAAGCCTGTGCGCCACAACTACTGAGCCTGTGCTCTAGGGCCCGTGAGCTACAACTACTGAGCCTGCGTGCTACAACTACTGAAGCCTGTGCACCTAAAGCCCATGCTCTGCAATAAGAGAAGCCACTGTGATAAGAGGCCTGTGCACTGCAACTAGAGAAAGCCCGTGCCCAGCAATGAAGACCGAACACAGCCAAAAATAAAAAAAGAAATAAATTAAAAAAGAAAAAGGTAACTAACTAGGTCAAGCTCTGAAGATTTTGAAAGAAGTATCTTACTTTCTGCTGCTGTAAAGGAGCAAAAACAAAAGTAAAAACCAGTGCCTAGGAGTTCAGTGTATTCACCTATCTAAAGCTGGTGAACTGAGGAGGTTTAGTGAGGAGTAAAAGCTCTAGTTGTTAACAACTCTGAAGCTTGGATTTAGAGGAGAAAATTTTGGGTTAGAATTGACACTGTTTTTTACTCTCTTGCTTTTATCTTTCAGTGAGACTAAAATCATCCTTTCTTTGGTACCAAAATCACCACTCTTACAGTAATTGTGAAGTCCCAGATCAAACATTTGGATCTTCTCACTTGGGAAGTATCTTTTGGACAACAAAGGCAGATCAGCTAGAACACTATCAAGATGATGCAATTGAGAGGTAAGGGTACGGTCAAAAGGAGCCCAGAGGTTGGTTGTATCTGTTAAACGCATTTAAAAAACAACAGAAAACCCCACAACAAAACCCTCAACTCAGAAACATCCTGAATACTCAATGTTTAGGTGCTAAAATATTAAAAGATTAATAACATGAGTCATTTAATGGTTTAAGTTCTCTTATTGGACCAGTCTAGATGGAAGACAGTAGTAAGCTGAAGGTAAATATTTCAATTGCTTTCTTACTAGTCTGCTAAAAGTATCTTTTAAAAGCACAGGGTATATATGAATTTTGTAGACTTTTGCATTTTCACAATTTTAGCAAATTCCAGTCTATGTCTCTGACAGTTTTTTTATAGATTTGTCCTACTTTTTTGTGCATTTTATGCATATCCTTTAAAAACATATACTCGAAATAGAGCTCCTAATTAATATACAACATGAGTTTCTTCACATACTTTCATCTTAACCCAATTTCCCTTTAGAGCCCTTGGCCATGAGCTGAGGACAAAGGTTACTGTAACTTTTTGAGATATTGTTTCCTGATACTTTGCTCATTTATTTTTCTATTTTAGAATACTGTGTGGCAATTCTCATGATACAGCCAAACCTAACCTATTCTCAGTACCTGACCAATGCATTAAAGAAAGATTCTCAAACAAGATCTGGTGAGTACATAGATCTTTGTTCTAAATCAGTGTTTGTTTCCCAGCTGTAGCACTGTGACAGCTCTCTCTTGTGGGGGCTATTTAGTGGCCTCCCAGGGGTGTCAAACAGCACCCCTTCCTTAGTTTCAGCACCCCTTCCTTAGTTTCTGACACCGAAAATAACATCTTCAGACATTTTCAAATGTTCCCTGGGGAACAAAACTGCCCCTGATGGGAACGGAGCAAACTGCCCATACATTCTGTGATGATGGACATAAATTCTTACTTTATTTTTACTTATTTAAAGCCTACATACAGTGTGAGGAGGACAAATTGCTTCAGCATGGAAAATTGAAAACTGAGGGGGTTGGATACCTTTGTTAAAAAAAATGGGGGGATATTTGTATTTTTAGTTTCTTCCTACTTTTTTAAATGTTTGTTTGGAAGTAGGAGTTTTTAGGTTAATTCTATTAAATTATATAAGATGCTATTTATTATTACAAGTTTAGAAAATTTCAAAACACATAGTTGCCATAACTCTAAGAAAGGCTAAAACAGTGATATTTATTAAATATCTCCTTGAAAGAAAAGAATTAACCAAACCAGGATTGAAAAACATTTATTGAAACAAAATCAAATACTTTCTTTTTATTATCTACAAGCCAACACTGAACTTACTTTATTCAAGAATGAACACAATGTACAAAAAAAGTATGCTTATATTATAAAAATATGTCAATTTTATCTCCTGGGTGCTGAGCAGAAGTCATTTTAAACAAAATCAAATCAAGGCAAACTTGCTCTCTATAATAGAACTGCTATAATTTAATAACAATAGTGAAAGCTAATATATACTCACAAAGTATCTTTAAAGGCCCACTGATAATGCTGCATTGGAAATGCTGAATCCAGTCACCACAGTTCACATTTCCAACCTATGCTCACTGGCACCACTTCAGGCCTACATCATGGGAAAGCACCTCTTTTTTACAGAATGCATGTCATTAGTTAACAGTTGTTAGCATGTATTTCAGCAAAATATTAACAGTCAATCATATTTAGTTAGCTTCAATTTTCACACATTGTTATGCGGAGCAAATGACCTCCCAAGATTAACAAACCCATTTATCCAGATGGGACCTGCTAACTCCCTAAAAACTCTGTGTCCAAGGTTAGTATCTTAAAATGGTTGGTAATTTTCTTATAATTACTGGCACCTTTCTGGGCATGTGTTCTTGCACACAGTGTGGCTACCTGTGCCTGTCAAGTCAGTGGCAGCTGCAAAACAGAGGCTGAAGAGTGCAGCCTTTGGCTTACCATGGAGACATGCTCCAGTGCTCACTAGAGTATTTGGCCCTTGGAGAATCAGGAAAGTGAGTGATTGGGAAAAAGAATCAAATCATGAATTGGGGAAAAGGGACCATGCCTCCCTGTATTGTTCTAGTAGTTATAAAATCTGTACTAAAGTCAAAGTCAGAATAGAAGTAGACTACATAGCATCCAGCACTGACAAGGCCTTAAAGAGCTTTCCCACTGCAGTGCTCTGTCTGGCTGAACAGAATGACAGTGGTACTCAGGCAAAATCCAGAATGCAGTAGCAACACAACTAATGACATAAGATGAATTCAAGTTCAGAAGTTATTTATTAAACTGCAAAATGCCTATTTTGACTGCTAAGCATCTAAGCATATATGTTTTTCCTTGACAGAGTCTCTGGGATTGACACCAATGAAGACTCAAAATTGAAGAACTATAAGGACTGAGTATTCTAGTGCCTGCTCTACTGGGTAAATTAAATACAAAAGAACTGGGGGAAGAAATGCTTCCATGTTTTGCCTATATAAACCCAATATTTAGTTAGTTACCTGTTTCACAAGAACCTGTGACTAAGGTGAAGAGAAATAATCTCTTCCTTTATACAATTACCTAATTCCTTATAGCTTTCTAAGTCAGTTTTCAATTAAGCACCATTTCCTACATGAACTGTTACTCCTACCAAATGCAACTGTTACATAGGGCTGAACTGGACATAATTTAAACATTTTCATGAAAAAAACAAACCACTAATTGGCTTAGCACTACACCCTTACGGGGAAGGAGAAGCATTTACAGAAATACAATTTGTGAAGAATAAACGTATTTTGGAACCTGAGCCAAAGGTTTCTCACCAATACCTTAATAAGTCACCATGCAGGTTGTTTTCACAGGCAACAACACAGCCAGGTCAACTGTTGCTCCTGGCAACTTCCATTGTCCCAAAATATGTGGAAGATGGAGAAGCCAATGACTGAAATCCACAGTTAGTTAGGAATACAGGCCAAAAGCTCAACAAACTGCTACTGGAAGCAACTGGATACCATAATATTAGAGCACACAAAGAAATGAACAGCTGCTAAGACCACAATGCTCAGAGTCAGACCCAATGAGGGTATTACCCCACACACACACAGATACATCTCACCATACCTGTTTACAATCCCAGGCCCTTGCTCTCAAATAAATATATTGAACATTTACAACAGAATGAATGCCTTATGAATGCAAGCTTTTATTATAACTCTAAATAAAAGTCATACTTCTAAAATAAGCTACAAATTGCTTTTTTTTTTTGTGAAACTGATGTGACTTGGTGCCACAGCTAACCTTTCTCTCATAGCAGCAGTATCATCAGCCCGTGGCAGCAAGGAAATGTTCATTTCTGGCATCCCATGGGCTCCCATACAGGCAACTTCATAAAGCATGCAGATACTACTCTGCTGAAGTTTCAAATGAATAGAAGTGATCATTGTGCTTATGGATCTCATATCTTCCAAAATATACATAAATGGTGACAAATTAAAATAGCAGTTCTTTGCTTACCAATAAAATCATAAGGCAGAGGGGATGGAGGTGGAAAGAGAAATTGTTAAAAATGCGGGAAAAAATGCAAAACAGTGCTAGCATTCACAAAAAAGATCATGCTAAAATCAGATCCATATTCATAAAAATCAATCATTAAGCCACAATCCAAAGAACTCTGTCCGTGAGTCCAAAGGCATGCATGCCAGCTGAAGGAAATGCAGGATTCTTCTGACAATAGTTTCTTCAGAGCAGAATAGTAACGTGTCACTGGAGTAATCACAACAGGGTGAACAAGACGCCATCACACTTTTTTGCAATTGAAAAGGAAAGAAAAGTAATCACAATAAAAAAAATTAAACAACAGTGGAAACAAAACATAGAAATTCACAGTGACCTATAAAACCAAAGCATAATCCAAATGATTTTTACCCTTTAGGGGTTCATGCCTCTTAATAGTTGTCTTTTTAATTTGAAAACTTTATAATGAAAGATTTATCCATAATGGTATTAAATATAAAATTACTTCACTACACACGGGATTTCATGCAGTATTAATACTCATTAACTTCACTCATGTTTAAAGGACACATAAGAGACATCTTGTCACTAGAATCTCAAAGCCTCCCCCCAAACAAGATGTCTTAAAGCATTTAAAGTTTCTCATAAGGAAAACAACCACCTGAAACTAATATTCAAAATGCAGTAACTGCCTAAGGTCATCACTTGGCCAACTAAAGTATTTTTACCTTTTCTAGGAAGTTCACAGTTTTTAAAAAATAAGTACAAGATATTTATTTTTTAACCCCAAGATTGAACTAAGGCTGTTTATGTCATCAGCTGTTAGTTAGTGGCCATGTATGATCTGAACTTCCAGCCTGTGCTCTGAGGTACTCACTGGAGGAGGGGTCCAGGGCTATCCTGCCTTCATGTCCACGAGCTGCATCTGCACGTTGGCAGCCATGCCACCCCCGTAGCCTCCCTTGGACTGCATCTGGTTCTGAATGGAGCTAACCTGCAACAAGACAAGAACAGAACCAGTCAGAAACTAGGGCCACTGCAAGTAAGCAATTCTTGCCTAATATTTTAGCTGGGCTGCTTTTCCCAAAAGGGTACCTTTTATACACTTAAACTTATTCTCATTAAAGGCAAAATGCTGAAGCTAGTGACTGAAGCATTTTTTTTGCCACAACTCCCTCTTCACCCATCCCCCCACTCCTGCAACTTTCTCCACTTGGCAATTACAAAAACAAAGTTTTGTAATTCACAAGGCACATTTCAAAAGCAGTTAAAAAGATACAGATGAACTCAACTTTGTCCCTCAAACACCTTAATTTACAAACACCTCACATATATGATCACCTCAATTACCTGGATTAGAATCAGATTCAAAAATAAATATGAATGAAACTAAACCAGAGGTAAACTTTAAAAGTCCATGTGGGACTTCCCTGGTGGCACAGTGGTTAAGAATCCGCCTGCCAGTGCAGGGGACACAGGTTCGAGCCCTGGTACAGGAAGATCCCACATGTCACGGAGCAACAAAGCCCGTGAGCCACAACTACTGAGCCTGTGTGCCGCAATTACTGGAGCCCACGCGACTAGAGCCCATGCTCTGCAACAAGAGAAGCCACCGCGATGAGAAGCCTGCGCACTGCAATGAAAAGTAGCCCCCGCTCGCCACAACTAGAGAAAGCCCGTGTGCAGCAACGAAGACCCAATGCAGCCAAAAATACATAAATGAATAAATTTTTTAAAAGTCCATGTGGTAAAATTTACATACTTAATACAGTCTTAGTATAGTCTGATAAAGTGAAAAGGAGTATAAGAATCCAAAGACTTGGAATATTCAAAGCAAGTTTAGCCAGAGGCCACACCCCAGGAGACATATGAGCCCAGGGTGGAATCATCATTCTCTCCAGCTTTTATCACGTGGTTAGAGCCCCTGAACTTTGACTCATCCTCTGCCTGAGCCTGCAAACAACATCCCCTTAACAGCCCTCAGGGAACAGGCTGGTCTCAGGTTTACAAGGATGGCTTCAAAATATGACATCATGTAACCCTCACAACAACACCAGGAAGAAGCAGTAGACAGTGAACCTGTGAAACCCTAGGCATCCTATCCTCAACCCTGATAAAGGCAGAACTCCAGGCCTGTGCACTCATTTTCTCTACCTGCAACCTTGCTGAGTGGCCCCAGGAGTGCCATATACCCTCCAGGACTTCATTAACCAACCTTCTAAAAATAAAAATAAAAAAACATAATTTTATATGTACCAATGAAGTTTCCTTGGAATAGGACATAAAACTGGTGCAGTTAAAAGCAAGCAATTGCCAAACAACCAGCAAGAGAGAAACACAGATCCACCCGTCAGCAGACAGGGTGCCTAAAGTCATACTGAGCTCACAACCACCTATAAACACACCCCTTGACATAGCACTGCCCACCAGAGGGATAAGACCCAGCTCCACCCACCAGCAAGAAGGCACCAGTCCCTCCCACCAGGAAACCTCCAGAAGCCTGAGGACCACTCTCACCCACCAGAGGGCACACACCAGAAGAGGAGCTATGATACTCCAGCCTGCATAAAGGAGTCCACAAAGAAGGTGAGACAAAATGAGATGGCAGAGAAATATGTTTCAGACGAAACAACAAGATAAAAACCCACAAGAACAACTAAATGAAGAGGAGATAGGCAACCTACCTGAAAAAGAATTTAGAGTAATGATAGTAAAGATGATACAAAATCGTGGGAAAAGAATGGAGGCACAGATTGAGAAGCTACAAGAAATGTTTAACAAAGAGCTAGAGGATGTAATGAACAAATAAAGATGAACAATAACTGCAATGAAAAATACGCTAGAAGGAATCAACAGCAGAATGACTGAGGGAGAAAAGTAAGTGAGCTGGAAGACAATGTTGGAAATCACTGCCACAGAACAAAGAAAAAAGAATGAAAAGAAATGAGGACAGTCTCCGAGACCTCTGGGAAACATTAAAACATACCAACATTTGCATTTTAAGGGTGCAAGAAGAGAGAAAGGGCCCAAGATAATAATATCTGAAGAGATTATAGCCAAAAACTTCCCTAACATGAGAAAGGAAACACTCAAGTCCAGGAAGCGCAGAGTCCCATAAAACATGACCCCAAGTAGGAATGCACCAACATGCATATTAATCGAACTGATAAAAATTAAAGACAAAGAAAAAAATATTAAAAGCACCAAGGGAAAAGCAACAAATAACATACAAGGGAAACCCCATAAGATTATCAGGTGATTTTTCAGTATTAACTCTGCAGGCCAGAAGGAAGTGGCACAATATATTTAAAGTGATTAAAGGGAAAAACCTACAACCAAGAATACTCTACGCAGCAAGGCTCTCATTTAGATTTGATGGAGAAATCAAAAGCTTTACAGGGGCCTCCCTGGTGGCACAGTTGTTAAGAATCTGCCTGCCAATGCAGGGGTTCGATCCCACATGCCGCGGAGCAACTAAGCCTGTGTGCCACAGCTACTGAAGCCCACATGCCTAGAGCCTGTGCTCCACAACAAGAGAAGCCACTGCAACGAGAAGCCCACACTGCATCCAAGAGTAGCCCCTGCTTGCCGCAACTAGAGAAAGCCAGCACGTGGCAACGAAGACCCAACACAGCCAGAAAATAAAAAGGCTTTACACACAAGCAAAAGATAAGAGAATTTAGTACCACCAAACCAGCATTACAACAAATCTGAAAGGAACATCTCTAGGTGGAAAAGAAGAGACCACAACTAGACTCAAGAAAGTACGAATGGGGAAGTTCACTGGCAGAAGCAAACATAAAGTAAAGGTAGGAAATCTTCCACACACAAACAGAATATCAAAACCAGCAATCATGAGAATACAGATGCAGGATATTGGAAATGCATTTGAAATAAAGATATCAACCATTTAAAACAATCTTGTACATACACAGACTACTATAGCAAAACCTCATGGGAACCACAAACCAAAAATCTAGAATAGCTACACACACAAAAAAGAAAAAAGCAATCCAAACACATCACTAAAGATAAGACATCAAGGGACTTCCCTGGTGGACCAGTGGTTAAGACTCTGCACTTCCATTGCAGGGGCCACAAATTCAATCCCTGATCTGGGAACTAAGATCCTGCATGTCACTCAGCATGCCCCCCCCCAAAAAAAAAGACAAAAGAGAGAAAGAGAAAAAAGTAGACATTAAATCACAAGAGAATAAAAGAGGAAGGGAAGAAACATGACCTTAAGAAACAAATCCAAAACAATTAAAAAAATAGCAAGTACGTACATATCAATAATTACCTTAATGTTAATGGATTAAATGCTCCAACCAAAAGACATAGACTGGCTGAAACAAAAACAGGACCTATATATATGCTGTCTACAAGAGACACACTTCAGATCAAGGGACACATGCAGACTAAAAGTGAGAGGATGGAAAAAGGTATTCCATACAAATGGAAATCAAAAGAAAACTGCAGTACCAATACTCATATCAGACAAAATAAACTTTAAAATAAAAATAAAGACTGTTACAAGACAAAGGAGGACATTACATAATGGTAAAGGGATCAATCCAAGAAGATATAATGATTACAAATATATATACACCCAACACAGGAGCACCTCAATACATAAGGAAAATGCTAACAGCTATAAAAGAAGAAATCGACAGTAGCACAACAACAGTGGGGAACTTTAACACCTCACTTACGCCAATGGACAGATCATCTAGACAGAAAATTAATAAGGAAACAAAAGCTTTAAATGACAGAATAGGCCAGATAGATTTCATTGATATTTACAGGACATTCCATCCAAAAACAGCAGATATAGTTTCTTCTCAAAGGCACACAGAGCATTCTCCAGGATAGATCACATCTTGAGTCACAAATCAAGCCTTGGTAAATTTCAGAAAACTGAAATCATACCAAGCATCATTTCTGACCACAGCGCTATGGGATTAGAAACTACAGGGAAAAAAATGTAAAAAAAAAAAACAAAAAAACACATGGAGGCTAAACAATGGTACTAAACAACCAATGGATCATTGAAAAACTCAAAGAAGAAATGAAAAAATGCCTCGAGACAAATGACAATGAAAACACAATGGTCCAAAGTTTTGGGGGTGCAGCAAAAGCAGTTCCAAGAGGAAAGTTTATAGAACTACAATCGTACCTCAGGAAGCAAGAAAAATCTCAAATAAACAACCTAACTTTACACCTAAAACAACTAGAGAAAGAACAACAAACAAAACCCAAGGTTAGTAGAAGGAAAGAAATCATAAAGATCAGAGGAGAAATAAATGAAACAGACAGACAAAACAATAGCAAAGATCAATAAAACTAAAAGCTGGTTCTTGGAAAGATAAACAAAAGTAATAAACCTTTAGCCAGACCCACCAAGAAAAAAGGGAGAGGACTCAAATCAATAAAATTAGAAATGAAAAAGGAGCGTTACAACAGACACCACAGAAATACGAAGGACCATAAGTTGACTACAAACAACTATATGCCAATAAAATGGACAAGCTAGAAGAAATGGACAAACTCTTACAAAGATACAATCTTCCAAGACTGAACCAGGAAGAAAAAGAAAATATGAACAGACCAATCACAAGTAGTGAAATTATAGGGCTTCCCTGGTGGCACAGGGGTTGAGAATCCGCCTGCCGATGCAGGGGACACGTGTTAGTGCCCCAGTCCGGGAAGATCCCACGTGCCACAGAGCGGCTAGGCCTGTGAACCATGGCCACTGAGCCTGCACGTCCAGAGCCTGTGCTCCGCAAGGGGAGAGGCCACAACAGTGAGAGGCCCGCATACCGCAAAAAAAAAAAAAAAAAAAATGTGGAACAACAAGTACTGCAATCGAAACAGTGATTAAAAAAATTCCAACAAGCAAAAGTCCAGGACCAGATGGCTTCACAGGCAAATGCTATCAAACATTTAGAGAAGAGTTAACACCTACCCTCCTGAAACTCTTCCAAAAGATTACGGAGAAAAGAACACTCTCAAGCTCATTCTATGAGGCCAACACTACCCTGATACTGAAACTAGACAGACACCACACACAAAAAAGAAGATTACAGGCCAGTATCACCAATGAACGGAGACACAAAAATACTCAAAGTACTAGCAAACCGAATCCAACAATATATTAAAAGGATCGTACATTATGATCAAGTGGGACTTATCCCAGGGATGCAAGAATTCTTCAATATCTTCAAATCAATCAGTGTGCTACATACACCACAGTAATAAACTGAATGAAAACCAAGTGATCATCTCAATAGATACACAAAAAGCTTCTGAGAAAATTCAACACCGATTTATGATAAAAGCTCTTCAGCAAGTGGGAATAGAGGGAACCTACCTCAACATAATAGAGGCCATATATGACACACCCACAGCTAACATCATTCTCAACGGTGAAAATCTGAAAGCGTTCCCTCTAAGATCAGGGACAAGGATGTCCACTGTCACCACTTTCATTCAAAACACTTTTGGAAGTCCTAGACCCAGCAATCAGAGAAGAAAAAGAAATAAAAGGAATACAAACTGGAAAAGAAGAAGTAAAACTGTCACTGTTTGCAGATGACATGATACTATACATAGAGAATCCTAAAGATGCCACCAGAAAACTATAATCAATGAATTTGGTAAAGTAGCAGGGTACCAAATTAATTCACAGAAATATCTTGCATTCCTATACACTAATGATAAAAAAAATCTGGAAAAGAAATTAAGGAAACACTCCCATTTACCATTGGAACAAAAAGAATAAAATATCTAGGAATAAACCTACCTAGGGAGACAAAAGACCTGTATGCAGAAAACTATAAGACACTGATGAAAGAAAGTAAAGGTGATACAAACGGATGGAGAGATACCATGTGCCTGGATTGGAAGAATCAATATTGTGAAAATGACCATACTACCCAAGGCAATCTACAGATTCTACACAATTCCTATCAAATTACCAATGACATTTTTCAGAGAACTAGAACAAAAAATTATTAAAGACACAGAAGACTCCAAGTAATCAAAGCAATCCTGAGAAAGAAAAATGGAGCTGGAGAAATCAGGCTCCCTGACTTGAGACTAACTACAAAGTAACAGTAATCAAACTAGTATGGTAAAGGCACAGAAACAGAAATAGAGATCAGTGGAACAGGATAGAAAGCCCAGAAATAAACTCACAAATCTATGGTCACCTAATCTATAACAAAGGAGGCAAGAAAGCTACAGTAATCAAGACAGTATGGTACTGGCACAAAAGCCAGTACAGATCAATGGTACAGGACAGAATGCCCAGAAATAAACCCAAGCACATATGGTCACTTAATTTACGACAACAGAGGCAAGAAATACAAGGGAGAAAGGAGAGCCTCTTCAATAAGTGGTGCTGCGAAAACTGGACAGCTACATGGAAAAGAATGAAATTAGAACACTCCCTAACACCATACACAAAAATAAACTCCAAATGAATTAAAGACCTAAATGTTAGACCAGACACTATAAAACTCTTAGAGGAAACATAGCAAAAACACTCTTTGATATAAACCACAGCAAGATCTTTTTTGACCCACCTCCTAGAATTAACAGAAATAAAAACCAAAACAAACAAATGGGAGTTAATTAAACTTAAAAGCTTTTGCACAGCAAAGGAAACGATAATCAAGACGAAAAGCCAACCCTCAGAATGGGAGAAAATATTTGCAAATGAAACAACAAAGGATTAATTTCCAAAGTATACAAACAGCTCATAGAGTTCAATATCAAAAAAACAATCCAGTTAAATAATTGGTGGAAGACCTAAAAAGACATTTCACCAAGGAAGACATACAGATGGCCAAAGAGGAGCATGAAAAGATGCTCAACATCACTAATTATTAGAGAAATGCACATAAAAACTACAATGAGGTATCACCTCACACCAGTCAGAATGGCAATTATGAAAAAAGAAAGAAGGAATGATGGTGAAAAGGGAACCCTCCTGCACTGTTGGTGGGAATGTAAATTGATACAACCACTATGGAAAACAGTACGGAGTTTCCTTAAAAAAACTAAAAATAGAACTACCATATGACCCAGGAATCCCACTACTGGGCATATACCCTGAGAAAACCATAATTCAAAAAGAGACATGTACCACAATGTTCACTGAAGCACTATTTACAATAGCCAGGATATGGAAACAACCTAAGTGTCCATCATCAGATGAATGCATAAAGAAGATGTGGCACATATATACAATGGAATATTACTCAGCCATAAAAAGAAACGAAATTGAGCTATTTGTAATGAGGTGGATAGACCTAGAGTCTGTCATACAGAGTGAAGTAAGTCAGAAAGAGAAAGACAAATACCGTATGCTAACACATATATATGGAATTTAAGAAAAAAAAAATGTCATGAAGAACCTAGGGGTAAGACAGGAATAAAGACACAGACCTACTAGAGAATGGCCTAGAGGATATGGGGAGGGGGAAGGGTGAGCTGTGAAAGAGCGAGAGAGAGGCATGGACATATATACACTACCAAACATAAGGTAGATAGCTACTGGGAAGCAGCCGCATAGCACAGGGAGATCAGCTCGGTGCTTTGTGACCGCCTGGAGGGGTGGGATAGGGAGGATGGGAGGGAGGGAGATGCAAGAGGGAAAAGATACGGGAACATATGTATATGTATAACTGATTCACAGAAACTAACACACCATTCTAAAACAATTATATCCCAATAAAGATATTTAAAAAAACTGGAATTTTGGAGAAAAAAATAATAAAAAATAAATATAAATAATAAAAATTAAAAAAAATAAAAAAAATACACAATGGAGAAAAGACAGTCTCTTCAATAAGCAGTGCTGGGAAAAACGGAGAGCTACATGTAAAAGAAATAAATTAGAACACTCTCTAACACCATACACGAAATTCAACTCAAAATGGATCAAAGACCTAAATGAAAGGCCAGACACTATAAAACTCTTAGAAGAAAACATAGGCAGAACACGCTCTGACATAAATTGCAACAATATCTTTTGGGATCTACCTCCTAGAGTAATGATAATTAAAACAAAAATAAACAAATGGGACCTAATGAAACTTAAAAGCTTCTGCACAGCAAAAGAAACCATAAGCAATACAAAAAGACAACTCACACAATGAGAGAAAATATTTGCAAATGAAGCAACCGAAAAGGGATTAATGTACAAGATATACAAATGGCTCATACAGCTGAATATCAAAAAACCAAAAAACCAATTCAAAAAATGGGCAAGGAAGCAAGAAGAACTACAATCCTGCAGCCTGTGGAACAAAAAACCACATGCACAGAAAGACAAGATAAAAAGGCAGAGGGCTATGTACCAGATGAAGGAACAAGATACAACCCCAGAAAAACAACTAAATGAAGTGGAGATAGGCAACCTTCTAGAAAAAGATTTCAGAATGATAGTAAAGATGATCCAGGACCTTGGAAAAACGATGGAGGCAAAGATGGAGAAGATGCAAGAAATGTTTAACAAAGACCTAGAAGAATTAAAGAAGAAACAAACAGAGATGAACAATACAATAACTGAAATGAAAACTACACTAGAAGAAATCAATAGCAGAATAACTAAGGCAGAAGAATGGATAAGTGACCTGGAAGACAGAATGGTGGAATTCATTGCTGTGGAACAGAATAAAGAAAAAAGAATGAAAAGAAATGAAGATGGCCTAAGAGATCTCGGGGATAATATTAAATTCAACAACATTCGCATTATAGGAGTCCCAGAAGGAGAAGAGACAGAGAAAGGACCAGAGAAAATATCTGAAGAGATTACAGTCAAAAACTTCCCTAACATGGGAAAGGAAACAGCCACCCAAGTTCAGGAAGTGCAGCGAGTCCCATACAGGATAAAGCCAAGGAGAAACACGCCAAGACACACAGTAATCAAATTGGCAAAAATTAAACACAAAGAAAAATCATTGAAAGCAGCAAGGGAAAAACGACAAATAACATACAAGGGAACTCCCATAAGGTTAACCAGTGATTTCTCAGCAGAAACTCTACAAGCCAGAAGGGAGTGGCATGATATAATTAAAGTGATGAAAGGGAAGAAGCTACAACCAAAATTACTCTACCCTGCAAGGATCTCAATCAGATTCGATGCAAAAATCAAAAGCTCTACAGACAAGCAAAAGCTAAGAGAATTCAGCACCACCAAACCAGCTCTACAACAAATGCTAAAGGAACTTCTCTAACTGGGCAACACAAGAGAAGAAAAGGATCTACAAAAACAAACCCATAACAGTTAAGAAAATGGTCACAGAAACATACATATCAATAATTACCTTAAACGTGAACGGATTAAATGCTCCAACCAAAAGACACAGGCTTCCTGAATGGATACAAAAACAAGACCCATCTATATGATATCTACAAGAGACCCACTTCAGACCTAGGGACACATACAGACTGAAAGTGAGGGGATGGAAAAAGATATTCCATGCAAATGGAAATCAAAAGAAAGCTGGAGTAGCTATACTCATATCAGATAAAATAGACTTTAAAATAAAGAATGTTACAAGAGACAAGGAAGGACACTACAAAATGATCAAGGGATCAATCCAAGAAGAAGATATAACAGTTATAAATATATACACATCCAACACAGGAGCACCTCAATACATAAGGCAACTGCTAAGAGCTATTAAAAAAAAAAATCGACAGTAACACAATAATAGTAGGGGACTTTAACACCTCACTTACACCAATGGACAGATCATCCAAAATGAAAATAAATAAGGAAACAGAAGCTTTAAATGACACAATAGACCAGATAGATTTCATTGATATCTAAAGGACATTCCATCCAAAAACAGCAGTTTACACTTTCTTCTCAAGAGCACATGGAACATTCTCCAGGATAGATCACATATTGGATCACAAATCAAGCCTCAGTAAATTTAAGAAAACTGAAATCATATCAAGCACCTTTTCTGACAACAGTGCTATGAGATTAGAAATGATTTACAGGGAAAAAACCGTAAAAAACACAAACACATGGAGGCTAAACAATATGTTACTAAATAACCAAGAGATCACTGAAGAAATCAAAGAGGAAATCAAAAAATACCTAGAGACAAATAACAATGAAAGCACGATGATCCAAAACATATGGGATGCAGCAAAAGGAATTCTAAGAGGGAAGTTTACAGCTATACAAGCCTACCTCAAGAAACAAGAAAAATCTCAAATAAACAATCTAACCTTACACCTAAAGGAACTAGAGAAAGAAGAACAAACAAAACCCAAAGTTAGCAGAAGGAAAGAAATCAGAGATACGAGCAGAAATAAATGAAATAGAAACAAAGAAAACAATAGCAAAGATCAATAAAACTAAAAACTGATTCTTTGAGAAGATCAACAAAATTGATAAACCATTAGCCAGACTCATCAAGAAAAAGGGAGAGGACTCAAATCAACAGAAGCTACAAAAGACACCACAGAAATACAAAGCATCCTAAGAGACTACTACAAGCAACTCTATGCCAATAAAATGGACAACCTGGAAGAAATGGACAATTCTTAGAAAGGTATAACCTTCCAAGACTGAACCAGGAAGAAACAGAAAATATGAACAGACCAATCACAAGTAATGAAATTGAAACTGTGATTAAAAATCTTCCAGCAAACAAAAGTCCAGGACCAGATGGCTTCACAGGTGAATTCTATCAAACATGTAGAGAAGAGCTAACACCTATCCTTCTCAAACTCTTCCAAAAAATTGCAGAGGAAGGAACACTCTCAACCTCATTCTATGAGGCCACCATCACCCTGATACCAAAACCAGACAAAGACACTACAAAAAAGGAAATGACAGACCAATATCACCGATGAAAATAGATGCAAAAATCCTCAACAAAATACTAGCAAACAGAATCCAACAACACATTAAAAGGATCATACACCATGATAAAGTGGGATTTATTCCAGAGATGCAAGGATTCTTCAATATACACAAATCAATCAATGTCATACACCATATCAACAAACTGAAGAGTAAAAACCATATGATCATCTCAATAGATGCAGAAAAAAGCTTTTGACAAAATTCAACACCCATTTATGATAAAAACTCTCAGAAAGTGGGCATAGAGGGAAGCTACCTCAACATAATAAAGGCCATATATGACAAACCCACAGCAAACATCATTCTCAATGGTGAAAAACTGAAAGAATTTCCTCTAAGATCAGGAATGAGACAAGGATGTCCACTCTCACCACTATTATTCAACATAGTTTTGGAAGTCCTAGCCATGGCAATTAGAGAAGAAAAAGAAATTAAAAGAATACAAATTGGAAAAGAAGAAGTAAAACTGTCAATGTTTGCACATGACACGAGACTATACATAGAGAATCCTAAAAATGCCACCAGAAAACTACTAGAGCTAATTTATGAATTTGGTAAAGTTACAGGATACAAAATTAATGCAGAGAAATCTCTTGCATTCCTATACACTAATGATGAAAAATCTGAAAGACAAATTATGGAAACACTCCCATTTACCACTGCAACAAAAAGAATAAAATACCTAGGAATAAACCTACCTAGGGAAACAAAAGACCTGTATGCAGAAAACTATAAGACACTGATGAAAAGGATTAATGATGATACCAACAGATGGAAAGATATACCATGCTCTTGGATTGGAAGAATCAATATTGGGAAAATGACTATACTACCCAAAGCAATCTACAGATTCAATGAAATCCCTATCAAATTACCAATGGCATTTTTTGGTTTTGTTTGTGTTTTTTTTTTTGTGGTACGCGGGCCTCTCACTGTTGGGGCCTCTCCCATTGCGGAGCACAGGCGCCGGACGCGCAGGCTCAGCGGCCATGGCTCACGGGCCCAGCCGCTCCGCAGCATGTGGGATCTTCCCGGACTGGGGCACGAACCGGTGTCCCCTGCATCGGCAGGCGGACTCTCAACCACTGTGCCACCAGGGAAGCCCACCAATGGCATTTTTTATGGAACTAGAACCAATCATCTTAAAATCTGTATGGAGACACAAAAGACCCCGAATAGCCAAAGCAGTCTTGAGGGAAAAAAACGGAGCTGGAGGAATCAGACTCCCTGACTTCAGACTATACTACAGAGCTACAGTAATCAAGACAATATGGTACTGGCACAAAAAGAGAAACATAGATCAATGGAACAAGATAGAAAGCCCAGAGATAAACTCACGCACCTATGGTCAACTAATCTAGGACAAAGGAGGCAAGGATGTACAACAGAGAAAAGACAGTCTCTTCAATAAGTGGTGCTGGGAAAAGTGGACAGCTACATATAAAAGAATGAAATTAGAACACTCCCTACCACCATACAGAAAAATAAACTCAAAATGGATTAGGGACCTAAATGTAAGACCGGACACTATAAAACTCTTGGAGGAAAACATAGGAAGAACACTCTTTGACATAAATCACAGCAAGATCTTTTTTGATCCACCTCCTAGAGTAATGGAAATAAAAACAAAAATAAACAAATGGGAACTAATGAAACTTCAAAGCTTTTGTACAGCAAAGGAAACCATAAACAAGACGAAAAGACAACCCTCAGAATGGGAGAAAATATTTGCAAAGGAATCAACGGACAAAGGATTAATCTTCAACATATATAAACAGCCCATCCAGGTCAATATGAAAGAAACAAACAACCCAATCCAAAAATGGGCAGAAGACCTAAATAGACATTTTTCCAAAGAAAACATACAGATGGCCAAGAAGCACATGAAAAGCTGCTCAACCTAATTATTAGAGAAATGCAAGTCAAAAGTACAATGAGGTATCACCTCACACCAGTTAGAATGGGCATCATCAGAAAATCTAGAAACAACAAATGCTGGAGAGGATGTGGAGAAAAGGGAACCGTCTTGCACTGTTGGTGGGAATGTAAATTGATACAGCCACTATAGAGAACAGTATGGAGGTTCCTTAAAAAACTACAAACAGAATTACCATATGATCCAGCAATCCCACTACTGGGCATATACCCAGAGAAAACCATAATTCAAAAAGACACATGCACCCCAGTGTTCAATGCAGCACTATTTACAATAGCCAGGTCATGGAAGCAACCTAAATGCCCACTAACAGACGAATGGATAACGAAGTTGTGGTACATATATACAATGGAATATTACTCAGCCATAAAAAGGAATGAAATTTGTTGAGACATGGATGGATCTAGAGACTGTCATACAATGTGAAGTAAGTCAGAAAGAGAAAATCAAGTATCATATATTAATGCATGTATGTGGAACCTAGAAAAATGGTACAGACACCAAGGGGGAAAACTGCGGTGGGGTGCAGATGGTGGTGTGCTGAATTGGGCGACTGGGATTGACATGTATACACTGATGTGTATAAAATTGATGACTAATAAGAACCTGCAGTATAAAAAAACAACTAATACTGAACTTTCTTTGGGTTATTTGTATGGAAATATGTTAATATAAATGTTTCAGACATTACAGGAAACTTCTAAAAATTTTATACGGTCTGGTTTAATGTTGTAAGTCATAATTCTAGTTATTACTTTAAAATGTATATCTTCTCAGAAATAACTAAATTTCCTTGTCAATTGCATTATTATGAACTTTCATCAAATCTTTAACCGTGGTCATTTTTAAGTCTTTTGTCATTTACAGACAGTTCTGGGTGTGCTGTGATGCTTTTGCAAAAGTGTTCCTGATAAAACGGTTTCATCTTCAAGGAATTCATGGAAAAGACTCTGACAAGTACAGGTTTCTGGTAACTGACTATACTGCTGAACTGAATAAGCATTTTCAGAACTCTAATGGAAAACTGATGAATTCGTCAAAGTGCTAACAAAAGATCAAGATGACAAAAAAAATTAATTACATGGGACTGAGTGAACTGATGAGGATGATAATTTTTGTGACTTTGTTTGAATTTAAAAAAAAATGGGCAAAAGATCTAAATAGACATTTCTCCAAAGAAGACATACCGATGGCCAAAAAGCAAAAGAAAGATGCTCAACATCACTAATTATCAGAGAAAAGCAAATCAAAATTACAATGAGGTATCACCTCACACTGGTCAGAATGGCCATCATCATTCTACAAACAGTAAATGCTGGACAGGGTGTGGGAAAAAGATACCCTCCTGCACTGTTGGTCGAATGTAAATGGTACAACCACTATGGAGAACAGTATGAGGTTCCTTAAAATAAAAACAGAACTACCATATCCAGCAATCCCACTCCTGGGCATACATCTGAAGAAAACTATAATATTTACAAAAGGATACATGCATCCCTATGTTCATAGTAGCACTATTTACAATAGCCAAGACATGGAAGCAACCTAAATGTCATCCCAAATTATTTACAAAACAGAAAGAGTCACAGATGTAGAAAACAATCTTATGATTACCAGGGAGGATGGGATCTTGGGAGGGATAAATTGGGAGACTGGGCTCGACATATACACTAGTATATATAAAATAGATAACTAATAAGGACCTACTGCATAGCACAGAGAACTCTACTCAATACTCTGTAATGGCCAATACGGGAACAGAAGCTAAGAGTGGATATATGTATATATATAACTGATTCATTTTGCTGTACACCTGAAACTAACACCACATTGTAAATCAACTATGTTCCAACAACAACAAAAGAATCCAAAGACTTGGACTGTAATCCAAACTTCTTTATTAATATTTTAACTCTGGGTGAACTATCTATCCTCTGTGCATATCAGACTTCTTATCTGTAAAATGATTAAAGATGATAACCTTTCCTAACCACATTACAGGGCTACTTTCTAGTAGACTGTGAGATATATAAATGCTCGGGTATTTTCTCTTTTTTCCTGGCCATGATGCACGGCATGTGGAATCTTAGTTCCCGGATCAGGGATCGAATCTGTGACCCCTGTGGTGGAAGCGCGGAGTGTTAACCACTGGACCGCCAGGGAAGTCCCGCTGGGATGTTTTCTTACTTTGCCAAAACAAAGTCACAAAGTTACGTGCGAACTGCGAAGAGTTCTTAGTGCATCCTATCTTAGTTCATAGCAATTAGAAGCATTTTGGAAGCAGAGAACGAGCGAATCAAGCTAGACTTCTAGAAAAGGGGCAACAGGAAGGTTTGGGATATGACGGCCTAACAGTCAACGGTGAGAGCACTGGCAGTCTGGTCTAATGCACAGAAACAGCTCAAAGGGCCCTTCACATTTCTAGGACCCAGGGAGGTGAGAAGGGGGTGGGAGCACCATCCACTCGTTAATCTACTTATCAAATACTTAATCACAGAAAACATGATGTATCGATACAAGGTGTCTTTTCATTGATGATCCTCAGTCAGTTTGTTTAAAGAAAGTAATAAGACTGTTCTAAGTTATTTTTGGAGTAAGACAGGTTTAAATATATTCTAACTGAAGAGAATAGCAAAATATAAAATGCATGGCTATTTAGGTCCAATATGGTTAAAGTGAGAACATGTGATTGGCTCTTAAATGGGTAAATTTTTACTCATTTACTGAAAAATTCACATATGTGGAACTAACTCCAATGATATCACATAGTGATGTACTGTAACATCTATATTCACATTACTCAAATGACTACTTTAGGTAAGAAATATTAAAAAAAAGAGGGACTTCCCTGGTGGCGCAGTGGTTAAGAATCCGCCTGCCAATGCAGGTGTGCTCCGCAACGAGAAGCCACCGCAATGAGAAGCCTGCGCACCGCAAGGAAGAGTAGCCCCTGCTCGCCACAACTAGAGAAAGCCCTCACGCAGCAACAAACACCCAATGCAGCCAAAAATAAATAAATTTTTTAAATTTTAATAAATAAAATTAAAATCTATAGGTCTATTTAAGTAAACTTGCTCAGTCTGCGAAGCTTATGGCCATAGGCTATCGGTTAATTTTCTGCTCCTCTGTGGTAACACTGTTTTGTGGCACAAACTTGATTTTACCCTAGTACCAAATAATTTCCCACCTAACATGACAAGTTAGGTTTTATAGGTATCTTAGGCCTATTTACAACATCTTTATATTTTTACACAGTACTTTCATAACGCCATGCAAATTCTAAGAAAAAAAAATCTGTTTTTCTTCCAAAAGTCAATTCTTCAATTTCAAACAAAAGGACTTGGATTTTCTAGTAAGTAACCCTCAGTATTGAGATGACATGTATTATTGTGACTGTGGATATGCATTATTTTAACACAATGAAGTTATATTATTAAAAGAGCCATAGAAACCTTTTCTAGCAATAAGTTAGTATGAAAAGTAGTCTTGGGAAGAACAGTGTATTTAGGGGAAAAAAAACAGTCATCTGGCCATTCAATAATCCAGCGTGGCCTGCCTCTTTCATATGCATCGAGCCATGTTCCTATTACTGTTGCTCAATTCTCAGAATAGATGAACTTAAAAGAAACTATTTCTTTGTAGAGACAACAAACTAATACGTAAACACAGGCAATGAGTACAAACAGCCTTCGGAAGACAGGTTTGGTTCTGAAGAGCTAGAACACCTCATAAGAAATCTACTTCAGTAACCAGAGGAGGCTGTCTGGAGACTGCAGGGCAGAACCTCTACAACACCTGAGGGCCCGTCTTGATGCTGCAGCTCAGTCAGCCCTGCAGGGGACAGTCCTCAAACTTTACCTAACTTGATGGCAAGCAAGAATCATGTACATCAATGACAGGCTTTTCATAGAGACAAATTACCAGATAGGAATCTTGAAGGAAATTCTGAAATGTGTATAAACGAGATTTTAAAAGTTAACTAAGTACTATGAACTAAGAATTTAATTTGTCCTATACAGTTAAATTTTTAAGAACAGAAGTGGGGAAGAAGACATGTCGATGAGAAAGAAATTAATCAGATATAATAAATTTGAAACCGTTCATTTTATTTATATATGCCACAATGACCTTAATATTAACAGAAGTCATAGGGTCCCATTTGGTCTCTTCACTCCACATTAATCCAGGAAACGAAGCTACTGAGTTGTATTTTAACAGCAATCTGACACCTCTTACATTTCCACAAAAGCAGTTCAGTGTACTTTTCCTACAGATTTAAAACAAACAAGCTGTTTCCTTTCCAGGAAGCTACAAATGTCATCCCTTTGCTTACCTAGTAACTGTAGGGACAAACTTGTTTGCTGTATCCAGGATACTCACCTACCTACCTTATAAGTCTCTGTTCTTTTGTTAAGTCTTTTGTTAACGCTATCCAGTAAGTGAGCATACAATGCAGCATAGTTTTGTGTTTATAAAAGCCTTATCGACTTTCTGGTTCTAAACACTTGAGGGATCATTTAGACAACTCAGTGTACTTTAGATATGGGGGATAGCAATAGTGGCAGAGCCCTGATAAAAACCCTCTACTGGTTTCTATTATACTGCTCTCTATTTTCCCTTAGATGAAAAATTAAGGAGTAAGAGTTCAGCTGAGTAAATTTAAAGCGTCTTCTGAAATTCACCGAAACCTCTATAAAAGACAGCAAATACATACAAATTCTAATCCTCTGCTAAGTGCGTGAGAACTTATGTTACAGTAATAAATAAATAACAAGCATTCTAGTATCAGGTAAAGCCTAATATTTTATAAGGGAAATGCAATAAATACGTCTGCAAAAGGCAACTAACTGAACTTAAGAGATTAAATATTACTAAAAAGCTGACCTCCAAGTTGCTTTGGCGGCAGGGGGCATGAGAATCCATGGGAGAGTACCTTCCTTTCTGAATTCAAATCCTTTAAAAGTTTTAAAGTATTTATTTGGAAGAAAGGTAGCTACAAAGAGTTTAGAAAAACAGATGACTTGGCAAACTACATAAGAGATTATTTTTTCATTGTTCATTTTCTTCTCTTTGATGCTCACATTAAGTATGTATGCTCACTGTCTATAATACACTGGGCACAGTGCCATCATTAAGAATGTATGTACCTGTTACACAGGTACACATGACTATGCCTGGAGGCCCCACCTGTATGTTCCACCCACATACTTACGGAATTCATCCCACTGAACAGGTCTCCTGACCCCACGTGAGCCGTGTGCACAAAGTTTGTGGGCTCTCCAATCATACTTCGGTCAATCCGCCGGCGCCTTTTCTAAAATATAAGGAATAACGTGTTGAGAAAATGATCTTGTTAACAAAAACTTATTCTGATAGATTTATATACTATGCACAAATGACTTCGTATAATAATATTTTTGCCCAGGACACAAAAATACCTAAATCTTGGTATCACCACAATCACCTCTTATGATGAGATCCCGCAGAGAAATATATGCGCAAAAAAATGATTGGTAAAGTAAAATAACAGGTTATTATTTAGAACTTAAAATAGATTATTTGGTCTGACTTTGGCCATCCACATATTTGTATAGCAACCATTTAAGTTTTATTCTTTTAAAAAATGAGACAAATGTAAAATTATCATCTGTAACCATCATTCTTAGCAAAGAAGACAGTGTGACTTAAGTGCAGCATTCCGATTTTAAACAAAACATTCTAGCCTGCATCATTAACAGACTGATGCTATTTTGATGGTTGTCACTGAGATTATACCCAACTACCCTTCACCCGGAAGGAATCTGTCAGCTATCTGTGCAGGGGAGGTTTGGCTCTAGCCCATTCACTGATTTCTGGCCTATTCTGGCTGCAAACGAAACCCTGTCCAAGCAGCCACCCAGGCTGCAGCTTACTGCTTCTTCCTCATTTCTGACCCCACTTCCCAGCAGCTTCCCAGGAACTTCAGCCACAGGCTGCAATCCTTGTTCTACCAATGTGCCCTCCGCCTCACAAGACACTTCCCCACCCTGATACTGCGTTAAACTGACCATCTGAGATTTTTCCACAGAAGAAGGTTATCATCAGACCCGAGTGTTCCGTGGCTCCTTAGATACTGTGATCAACTGAGAGGGGCCACGGGCACAGCTGGCTTACTGTCCTAATACCATCTCTGCGTATCCCCATTTTCTTCCCTTTCAACAGAATACATCTCCTGAAAATGCCATCTGCATCAAAACTAAGGCAAGTTACAAAGTTGTTGGATTAGGTTAGGTTGCCTCTGAACATAGTATTTTAAGTCTCCATCTACTGAAATGTTGCTATGCTCTTGATAAATCCTAAAAACTTACCCAGATAGACACAGGTGACAGCTCCTCAGGATTAGAACATGATTTTCTACAAAGCCACAGAAGTGGAGAGTTCATACATTAATTTTAGAAGCTAGTATATATTGTTTTACTGCCCTCTAGCTTTTATTGCTACAGATTAGAATCCCAAAAGCCTGTTGTTTTCCCTTGAAGTTATGTTCATCCTCAGAGTTGAACAGTGACTCTGGACTATCTCCAGGTTTGCTGGTTTTCCCTTCCAGTGTTCTGTATGGCATATGGAAGTCCCTCTCTATCTGAACATGGGTTTTCCTATAGCTTACTGAAGTTTTCTTGTATTATTTCTTTGATATTGCTCCTTGTGTTCTTTTTTGCTATTTCCAGAGCTTCTGTTATGTGGACATCTGAATGTGTGTTTGTGTGTCTAAGGGGGGTCGGGGGGAGGAGGGACGGAGGGAGGGAGAGCATGTGTGTGTCTGTGTGTATGCATGTGTGTGTGTATAATCTTCCTGGTTTCTTTCATTATTTGTTTCCTCTTTATAGTTTCACTGCATTAGAAAATAATGCCACTTGATCCTCTTTAGGAATCCACAACTGTTTTCGTACAGTCCAGAGAGAAAAAAAAAATTTTTTAATGATTTAAATTTATTTATTTATGGCTGTGTTGGGTCTTCGTTTCTGTGCGAGGGCCTTCACCAGTTGTGGCAAGTGGGGTCCACTCTTCATCGCAGTGCACAGTCCTCTCACTATCGCGGCCTCTCTCGTTGCGGAGCACAGGCTCCAGACGCGCAGGCTCAGTAATTGTGGCTCACAGGCCCAGTTGCTCCGCGGCATGTGGGATCTTCCCAGACCAGGGCTCGAACCCGTGTCCCCTGCATTGGCAAGCAGATTCTCAACCACTGCGCCACCAGGGAAGCCCCAGAGAGGAAATATTTTAAGCCTGCAGGCCATACAGTCTCTGTCAAAGCTCTGGCTCTACTCTGTCATCACAGTGTGTAAGCAGCCACAGACAATGTGAGAACAAATGAGTATAGCTGTGTTCCAGTAAACATTTATGCACAAAAAAGGGTGGCAGGTGACATAATGGCCCATAAGTTCTGGCCTGCTGACCCCAGCTCTAGATCAGTAATTTTTTTTCAGTGGTAGATACATTATTATTTTTCTCCAATTATGATTATGTTTTGGAAGCTCTTTGCTACGCAATATTTTTAATCTCTTTGAGAATTTGTATTACATGTTTTCCTTTTTTCCTATCAAAGACGCCTGACTGAATGAATTATAGTCTATAACACCCGGGACTAAAATATTCATTCCTGTACTTCTCCAAATTTAGTTCTTCAAGCCCCTTTTTGAAGGGCTAAGAAATTCAGTCGGTCCTTTGGGGCAGTGTCCCATAGGGTTGTATAAAACTTTCAGGTTAAAATGGTGTCAGTAAGCCAAGGAAGGGTCTAGATCCCTTGTCTATGCTCTTCCAATTTTCTGTTTCTTAGCACAACACACCAATTTCCTGCTCTCTTTTCCTTACATGGTGCTACTTAAGGAGGCTCACACAGATTCCCTGCCCCTAACCAGAGACTTGTCACCCGCAGCCATCCTTTGAATGTGGGAGGCCAAGTGCCACCAATGCAGGATAGTCTCTTCCACCCTGTTTCCCATTTTTTTCTACAGACTCTTGAGTTTGTCTATTTTTACCCACCCCATTCAACATACTTCCCCTTCATACTATTCTCTTCTGAGATGATACAGCACAAATCCCTAAATGAGCCTTGAGAAGCAATGCTACCTTCTCTTTTCTAGGATTAAGGTAGGGAAAAGACGATGTTAACAGTAGTTTTGTGTCTGTTTTCTTCTTGGTAACATACTGTTACATTACCATTAAATTTGTCTTGTTAGTAAACTATGTTTCTCAAAGCACATCCAAGTGCATCTTCACCAGCAGAGGACATGAGTTTTCTTGATAACTGAGTAGGACAAATTGTTGGGGTTTCTTCCACAGTATGCCCCCTGACGTACTGAAGGAGAAGGAGGCTTCCAGGGTCTCGGCACACCCCAGACTGAGCAGAAAAGGCTAGACGTCTACAGATGAAGACAAAGGATGGCGGTTATGTTCCATGGGCTCATGGCGTCTGCCAGACTGAAGACTTCCCCGAAGGCCTTGTGAGGCTAGCCTGCAGGGGCAACAGCTCCCGAGGTACAGATGGTGCCACCTGGCTCAGCCAGAGGGTCTGCTGAAGCAGGTGATGGGCTGGCCTATTTCAGAGAATAAGATCTACTTCCATATCGTCCCTTGCCCTGTGAACACATAGGACTTCTAACAGTTCTGAATCCACATCATTTCCTCTGGAAGGGTGTGTCTGGGCCTGAGCAGATGGCTACACCTGGCCCACGAATCCACATTAAGGGATTTATTCTAACAGTCGAATTATTGCAAGAAGATGCTGGGAGAGAGGAGTCACCATGGAGCACTCAGGCCACCAGCCATCTCACCCAGAAATGTTTCTTGAAAGATTAATGAATGGATGTGCTTCTAGGTCGATATGCTTCTGAAAGAGGCATATTAATATACACTTATAAGCATAATATGACACTCTGAATAATGAGGGAGGATGTTCAAAAGGAGACAACTAAACTGGTTCAAAAGAGACTACTCTTGGGGCTTCCCTGGTGGTGCAGTGGTTGAGAGTCCGCCTGCCGATGCAGGGGACATGGGTTCGTGCCCCGGTCCGGGAAGATCCCACATGCCGCGGAGCGGCTGGGCCCGTGAGCCATGGCCGCTGAGCGTGCGTGTCCGGAGCCTGTGCTCCACAACGGGAGAGGCCACAACAGTGAGAGGCCCGCGTACCGCCAAAAAAAAAAAAAAAAAGAGACTACTCTCACAGTGAAAAGCAAAGGACAGGAAGACACCGACTTCCTTCTGTCACAGCAATTATGTTAGGTAATTAATTTATAATCTGAAAATAATGACTACTTTTCAACTTGAACTTTACTGAGTTGGGAATGAGACTTTTCCTTTAGTACTGAAAGGGTTCTTCATGCCATCTACTCTAACCTGGATTGTAGGGTTAGAAGTAGAAGTTTTCTGTCTTTCCTTCTTTAAGGCTAGAAGGAGCACAACTTTTAAAGCAGGGGGATAACATGATCAAAATGGTTTTAAAAGGCATAATAGCTACACATGGAAAGCAGGTTGGAGGGGTCCAAAAGAAAAATTATTAGAGTAATGTTGGTGAAAGGAGATTACTTGCATTCAACTAACAGCAGCATAAATGGAACATGTACAGATTCAAGCTGTGTTCAGTGGGTAAAATCAAAAGCATCTGGTTGTTGACTGGATTTGAGAATTGAGAGGTAACAGTTAAGAAAGATGCACAGATTTCAGATCTGAATAGAGTGTACTCGATTTAATGGATTAGATAATACTGGAAGAGGGTCAGTCTTTAGGAAGAAGATGAAAGATTCTGTTTAAGACACACCGAATTTGAGACATCTATGAGACATTCAAGTGAGGTTATCAAGAGGGCAAGTTGAATACACAGATATAGGATTCTGAAAAGGGCTAAACTAGAGATAGGAAATTGAGAGTCACCAGAATAAAGCTGTCCAAGTTAATGAGACTTCCTAGGAAGAAAAGTGCACAGAGGAAATCTATATAAGGTTGGTCAGGAAAATAAGCCATTAAAGGAGGCCAAAAAGGAACAGCCTAAAAGTTAGGAGGAAAGTCAGATGTGACTTCTTCGAAGTGTGAAGGAGGGGTTAGGCAATACTCTGCAAGCTGGTGGGAGGTAAGGTGAAAAGAAACATGTTTCCTGGATTCAGCAACATGAAGTGAGCACCTTGGTGATGCTGTTCCAGCACAGTGACAGGAGCCCCAGACACCAGCGGGGGAGTGAGGGGCATCCAGGAGGCGGGGAAATGGAGAACTCCAACACAGACAAGTGGACAAAGTCTCTGAACAGGAGAAGACAGACAGCTGTAGCTCAAGGGAGAAGAGGTAATGAGGACAGATTGAATTTTTTCCCTTAAATATGAGAAAGACTTGACTATGCTTAATTTCTGATGAGGCAAATCAGAAAAGACAGAGACAGAAGGTAAAGAAAAATAAAGATTATCAATATTACAAGCCTTCCAGAGAAGGTAGGAGGGATAGGATCCAGACACAGGCTGAGGTGTTCTTTAGACTTCTGTTATAACTTTCTTAATCAAAAACCTGGATTCTAAGTATAATTAAATATTTTAAGATACAAAAACATAATATTTTTCAGACACAAGGTAGACACTTAAAGAACAGCCCACTTTTCTGGTGTGCTATATTGAGAGCACAGGGTACAGACTAGATTTAAATCGTGGGCAAACAAGGGGAATTCCAGAGTCAGGCCTCTGCAGAGAAAAACAGGAAATGGTGCACTCCACTCTGATATGTATTAACTGCTGTCAGTAGCACAGTCACAGTTTTTCCTGGAAACATACTTTATTCTTCTTGATTCCTTATAGGGAACTTTACTAAAACTGTCGACCATCTGAATAATTCTTGCCATCCTTAAAATATTAACTGTTATTCTGCATAAGGCCAACGACTAGAGGTACACAAAAACGACTAGTTGTATTACAGTGAAGGGGATTAGGGAAAATGTCTCTTCCCATTTAATGTATGTCAATTATGCCTCACTGAAGCTGTTTAAATCTTAGAGTTACATACTAAAAACTTGTTCAATGAAATGTGATATCCAGAATTTGCTTTTAATTATCCAGTGAAGGGGGGTTAATAGGTGAAACAAGATGGTCCCCCCATCAATAACTACTGAAGCTGGGGACTACACACACGGGCAGGTGGCGGGCCGAGGTGTAAGGGGGTCCTCTTCTTTCCCTAATAAGTTTTTAAAAATAAGTTTTTTAAAAGATATGCTAATTCATTTATTTTCCTCCTAGTCTTACAACTTTACATAAAAACTTATGCACTGTGTACTAGTAAAAATGCTGTGACACAAGTACGAATAAACATTTACTTTCATGTCTGATTTCCATCAGAACGTAATCTTGTCCTCATTCTTTCAGATACTTTACAATTCTAAAATTCTCTACCCACTTCCTGTCTTCCTCCCCAAACTATAGAAGATATATGTGAAGTTTTTCAGAAATACACTGCAGAGCTACCTCATCAGTATAAGGCTAGCTACAGTATCCATTTAGTTTAACACTGCTCTTTATATGCTTCATTCATGCACGCCCATCATATGTTCCTTCTTTGAAAATAAAAATTACTTGGCAAATATTTATTTTAAAAACCTGGAATGTAAAATTTACAGAAAAGATTATTCTGATATTATTCTTCCAAAAAACCCCTCTTCTCTGGTTTCACACTCATATCTGGCTACCACCTCCATCCCTCTGCTTCTGTGTATATCGTGTATGGTGGCCTTCTCCAATACATCCTAGGTCCCCTTTCTTTCCTCTCCCATGTCTTCACCTTACTAGCTCTATGCTGATGACTAGTAAGTCTATTTTCTCTTTTCTGGGCATTAGGCTACACATCCAAGTGCTTACCGGACATGTCCATGTGAATGTTGAGAGGATACTCAAATTTCCTATGTCCACAACTGAACATATATAATCTTATTTCTGTAATCTTTCTCTTCGTGCCCCATTTTGGTGAACACTTCCACCAGTACTTCAAGGCAGGTGTGAAGACTGTCCCTCACTCCTCCTCCTTCCTCATACTATCACATCACATCAGCATCACATCCTGTGGATTCTACCCTTTCACTCTCTCCATCCCCATGTCACTGCCACAGCCTTACTTGCAGTCCATACCGCCTTCCACCTACATCACTATAGTAGCCTCCGAACTAATTTGCTTCAAACTTTACAACATTCCTTCCCCTCCCAATATTCTTTGCGCTGGATTTAGACAGACCTTTCTAAAGTACAAAACTGATGCTACTCACCACTTTAAAATCCCTCAACGGCTTTCCAAAACTTGCAGGCTAAATTCAAAATCCCAAAGCCTATGAAATCCTGTTTCTCTCTCTAGCCTCTTTTTTTTTGCGGTACGCAGGCCTCTCACTGTTGTGGCCTCTCCCGTTGCGGAGCACAGGCTCCAGACGCACAGGCTCAGCGGCCGTGGCTCACGGGCCCAGCCGCTCCGCGGCATGTGGGATCCTCCCGGACCGGGGCACAAACCCGTGTCCCCTGCATCGGCAGCCGGACTCTCAACCACTGCGCCACCAGGGAAGCCCTAGCCTCCTCTTTTAATACTTTCTTGCATTCTAAGCTTTCATCTGCTACTTGAAATTCCCTAATTATGCTATGATCTCGCTCTCTCTCACTTCTCTGCCCTTGACCTGAAAGGATCCTTCCTACTGCTCCTTGACTAACTCAGGCCTCATACCCTCGGCTCTGAGGTTAGATGCTCCTCCTCTCTGCTCCCAGAGAACCTTGTGTTCACCTCCACCAAAGTAAAATTTACATCTCGCACCAAACTGAAACTGTCCACTGGATGGCACATGTGCTCCTATATGGAGAGGGCATATAAAATGTTAGCTCACAAGGACCAGCGCCATACAGAGCACAAAGCAATTCATCAACACACATTTTTTAAATGAATACATTTATGAATATATAAACATTACAGTCACATTGTTTTTAAGGCTTAACGTTTTAAACATTTTTTGTAGCAATATAAATGTTCCATCTCCCTCACATTTCTACAATATTGATCAAATAGAGCTTCTAGGAAAACAGTGATTACTCAATCACTTAAAAGTTGAAACTTCCTCTAAGACTTTCTCTGGGCAGCTTCGTGTGCAAACACATGTCACCGAGGAGCAATTTAAGGCCAGATCCCAGAGGGTAACAGGAGGCCTAAGGTAAAAGCACAGGTGGAACAACCTCAGGTCCTTCTAGAAATGGAGATAAAATGTAAATAAAGAACAAAATGGTCTGCCATCTGGAGCAGGGGAAAAAAGCTAGGGCTTTCGGGCTACAAGACAGCAATCACTTATGCCAATGTGGACTAAATATTTGAAAGGTTGAAAGAGAGTGATATACTACTGACTTAACTTTGCGACCTGGAGAGAGAAAGCTGAGAGAGTATAACCACATCCCCTACCTATGAATATATCAAATAAACCCACGATTCCCAGACTGTGTCAAGTAGCTGGCAAACATCAAGGGACCCCATGTGGTATTTTCAATTTGAGGGAAACACAATGATACTCAACATGAAGCAGCCTGGGACCTCGGCCCCTTTGCTGCAGTGCTTGCACCTGGACACACCTCTCCTCAAGCAACAGAATACAAAGAAACTGTAGGGGACTAAAAATAACTGCCTGCATGCCCAGTTGGGGCAAATTCCGAACAGAAGATAAAAAGAGACCAAAACACCCAACTGCCACCACTTTCGAAGAGCCCAGAGCAAAAGCAGGGGGTCAGGACTTCCCTGGTGGCACAGCCTGCCAATGCAGGGGACACGGGTTTGATCCCTGGTCTAGGAAGATCCCACATGCCACGGAGCAACTAAGCCCGTGTGCCACAACTCCTGAGCCTGCGCTCTAGAGCCCATGAGCCACGACTGCTGAGGCCCACTCGCCTGGAGCCCATGCTCTGCAACGGGAGAGGCCACCACGATGAGAAGCCCACGTACCGCAGTGAATAGTAGCCCCCACTCGCCACAACTAGAGAAAGCCCGTGTGCAGAAACACAGACCCAATGCAGCCATACATACATACATAAGTTAATTAATTTATAAAAAAGCAGGGGGTCGGGAGCAAAAGCAGGGCACTGCGCATGCCCCCTGCACACACCACCACAAAGGGGTGGGCAAACCACCTAAGCCGGCCCTCCAGCCCAACTCCTACCTTCATCCCATATAAGGAACAAGCTTGCCCTGCCTCAGGGAGTGAGCAAGCAAGGGTACCTGTTGTTTGTTCCCCCTCACCTCCCCACTATAGCAGGGGTTCCAATAAAGCCTTGCCTGAATTTCTTGTCTGGCTTCTGGTCAACTTCTATTGATTAAGAAGGCCAAGAACCCTGGTCGGTAACAAACATACGTACAATACTGTGTGAACTAACTCAAGATAATTCAAAATTTCAATCTTAGAGAACACACTCTTTTCAACAACACATCTTTGCAAAGCACAGTTTTTCAGTGCCTGCTGTGTAAAAAGCCCAAGTATTGGACAAAAGTCAGTACAGAACTGGAAAAGAGGCTGGTGGTGTTCAGTCTGATCCTACAGTTTGAGGAGTTGTGTAAAGCCTAATAGGCACACATATCCCATAGGTAATCAAGGTTATTTGGGAAAGAAATAAAAATTTATTTTTTCTTTCTATATATGTGTATTATTTTTTCAAATGGTGACTCAGTTTTTAGAACATAAGTACTAAGTTGTTTAGACCAAACTAGTTAATAAATAAATCCATAAAGCATTTCTCTTGGCCTGGGAACACCATGAAAAAAATTACTGAAGTGTTAAGGGCAACAAACACAGAAGTTTGGGAGCCTCTGAAATAAGCTAACTTTTTGAAATATTGAGAGTATAACTAGGCACTGGGCATTTCTTAAAAAAACAGTAACTTTTTATACTATTCTACTGACAGTGTTCCCCTAAATACATGAGCTGCTTTCAAATTGCACCCTATTATCCATCCAGTTCATACAACAGTGGGGAAAAAATGACTAACAAAAGCTAAAATAACATAAAAATAGATTTGATTTTTTTTATAGTAAAGGAAAAGGATTTTCCTAGTGAGTCTTACACAAAAATGAAAACAATAGTTACGGCTGCAATGTCAACAAACTACGTGAAATGCCCTCACCCAAACCCATTCCCACATGGCACTGCCTATTCATCCCTTAAGACTCAGCTCAAACATAACCTTCTGAGTTGAGGCTGCTGGGTATTCCTTGGTTTAAGTACTTAGAGCACAAGGCTCATTATTTCAATTATAACACTTAAAAATACTGTATTATAATTTATGCCCACAGTCTGATTTTCCTACCGTGCTAAGAGTTCTTCTATGACCACAGCTGTGCCTGATACATTGGAAAATAAATGGCTGCTGAATGAATAAAAGGATTTTAAAGAAACAATGTCAGCTCAGTTCTCTAAAAACTGTTTGTCTTATCCAATATTATGACCAAATATTTCTCAAGGACCTATTACATATGAAGATGTAAAAAAAAAAGAAAAAAAATATATATATATGATGTCAATTCTAGTGGATTTCATAGTTCTGCCAAAAAAAAAATTACTTACCTGTTTTATTTTTCTGCTTTACAGTAATGCTATCTACCATAGAGTAGTTCTACTGTCATCACTGTTCTAGCTTTTATACAGGGTGACACCTCAAAAGCAAGCTTTACTGTATATCAGAATCACTGCAGGGGTTTGTTAGAACACAGGCTGCTGACCTTGCAGAATTTCAAATCCACCAGGTTTGGGGCAGGTCCAGGAACGTTCATGGCTAACAGGACACCAGCTCAATGGTTTAGAAACACTGGTGCTGAAGATTGACAGCTAAATATTTTAAAACAATGGGTAATTCTTAAGAGTCTTACTACATGCCAGGCATATTTCCAATCACTTTAAATACAGGAACGCATTTGATAATACCTTGAAAAGCAGTATGTGATGTTTTAATATTCCCTTCAAATCCAAGAAACTCTGGCAAACTCTCACTTGGAATCTCTTGACTATTGCTCACGTTCCTACCTTATATTCACATTTGTTAATCTCTTGAACTCCCTGAATAATATTTTACAATTTTTGTGTGTGTTTTTAAATTATTTAGAGAGCCATTAGGCTGAATGGTTTTTCTCATTAAGAACAAACAACTCTACAACCAAGCCACCAAAGAATGTTTTTTAATCAATAGTTTTCATCAAAAAGAAGAGCCTATTCACTGTAGCAAACAAAGAAATACTTCTCAACCAGCTATCACCCCAGAGCTCGGTGCACAGACAGTAGTCAGACATGCCTATCTCCCCTAGTCTTTCCCTGGAAGAGGTCTATTTGCATATTTTAAAAGCTACTACCTGAGGGTCAAGCTTCTAATTTAGCACACACACAGAGATAGACTAAGATACTGCCCAGAAAGGAGGCCACTGGGCACCATCTCCACGTTTTTCCTCTTGCCCATTCCAGGTTACCCAGAGTACTGCTTTTGCAGCTGCCTTCCAGGGGTGACACTTTTTGATTGCCTGGCTTTGGTGGCCAGCAGGGCTTCAGGTCACAGGTCCCACAGCACAAAAATAATCAACCAGTTCTTAACTAGCTATCCCCCCAACGGCTCAGTGCAGAGGGAACAGACAGAAATACCTAGCTCCCAGAATTTCCGTGAAAGGGGTCTACTTGCATAGTTTGAAAGATGCTGCCTGAGGGTCTGACTTCCAGTCAGCCTGCATCTAGGTGCTAACTGAGATCCTCCCCCTTTGGACACTGATAGGTTTAGGCACACCCTCAATGACAAAGAGGTGGCTTTGGACAATCACAAGGTTTGAGAGACAACCAAGACCTTGGGCCAGGCTGAATGATAAGGTTCAACTCCTACACATGACCAGTATGTCACACCTGGCAGAGGTGGCTGTTTTATATAATGCACAGAAACCAGCACAGAGAGCCCAGGAAAATGAAGAAACAGAGGAACATGTTCCAAACAAAAGAACAAAATAAAACTCCAAAAATAGACCTTAATAAAATGGAGGACAGATCATATGTTAAGCTACAGTTTAAGTCTTAATAAATTTAAAAAGACTGAGGTCATATCAAGCATCTTTTCTGACCACAATAGTATGAAATGAGAAATCAATTACAAGAAAAAAAGTGGAAAACCCACTTTAAAAACATACTACTAAATAACCAATAGGTAACAGAAGAAATTACAAGGGAAATCAAAAAACATTTTGAGAAAAGTAAAAATGGATATATTACATACCAATCTTATGGGATGCAGCAAAGGCAGTACTAAGAGGGAAGTTCATAGCAATAACCAACTATGTTAACAACAACAAAGAGCTCAAATAAATAATGTAACTTTTTACCTCAAGGAATTAGAAAAAGAGCGAACTAAACCCAAAGTTAGTAGAAGGAAGAAAATAACAAAGATCCAAGTGGAAATAAATGAAAAACAAACTAAAAGACAATAGAAAAGATTAACAAAACAGAGAACTACTTTTTTAAAAGATAAAATAGAAAAACCTTTAGACTTACAAAAAAAAGAGAATTCAAATTAAATTAGAAAAGAGGAGACATTACAACTGATACTACAGAAATACAAAGAATCATAAAGACTACTATGAACAATTACATGCCAAAAAACTGGACAATCTAGAAGAAACAGATAACTTCCTAGAAACATACAAACCTACCAAGACTAAACCATGAAGAAACAGAAAATCTAAACAGACCAATAACAAGTAAGGAGACTGAATCAGTGATCAAAAACCTCTCAACAAACTATAGGACCACATGGCTTCACTGGTGAATTCTACCAAACATTTAAGAAGAATTAATACCAATCCTTCTCACATTCTTCCAAAACAATCAAAGAGTACACTTCCAAATTCATTTTACGAGGCCAGCATAACCCTGATACCAGAACCATACAAGGTCAGTAAAGAAATTACAGGCCAATAATCCTGATGAACAAAGATGCAAAAATTCTCAAGAAAATCTTAAGAAATTGAATTCAACAGCACAATGAAAGGATCATACACCATGATCAAGTGGGATTTATTACAGAGATAGAAGGATGGTATACCACATTAACAAAATGAAGGATAAAAGCCACATGATCTCAAAGAAGCAGAAAAAGCATTTGGCAAAATTCAACATCCTCAATAAAGTGGGTATAGGGAGATCATACCTCAACATAAAAAAGACTGCACAGATATGTCTCATTTCATTGCACTTTGCTTTATTGTACCCCACAGATACTGCGACTTTTTACAAATTGAAGGTTTGTGGCAACTGTGCATTGAGCAAATCCATTGGCACCATTTTGCCAACAATATTTGCTTACTTTGTGTTTCTGTATCATATTTTGGTGATTCTCACAATATTTCATTTTTTTCACTATTATCATACTTGTTATGGTGATCTTTGATATGACTATTGCAAAAACATCATGACTTGCTGAAGGCTCAAATGATGGTTAGCATTTTTTATCAGTAAATCGTTTTTTAATTAAGATACGTATTTTTCCTTAGACATAATGCTATCGCACACTTAACAGACTACAGTATAATATTAATATAACTTTTATATATATTGGGAAACCATAAAATTCACTTGACTCTCTACTGCAATATTTGCTTTAGTGTGGTGGTCTGTAACTTGACCCACAATATCTCCAAGGTATGCCTGTATATAACAAGTCCACAGCTAACATGAACTCAATGGTGATAAGCTGAAAGCTTTTCCTCTAAGATCAGAAACAAGACAAATATGGCCACTCTCACCACTTTTTTTCCATATATTGAAAATCCTAGCCAGAGCAATCAGGCAAGAAAAAAAAAAAAGGCATCCAAACTGGAAAGGAAAAAGTAAAATGGTCTTTATTTGCAGATGACATGATACTACACATCGAAAATCCTAAAGACTCCACCAAAAAACTGTTAGAACTAATAAGCAAATTGAAATTCAAGGAATGAAACTGAATGGTGGAACGGAACAATGGAAAAGATAGTCTCTTCAATATATGGTGTTGGGAAAACTGAATAGCCACATGCAAAATAATGCAACTGGACCAAAATCTTACACCATACCCCAAAATCAATTCAAAATGGATTAAAGACTTGAATGCAAGACTTGAAGCCATAAAACTCTAGAAGAAAACACAGGGATAAGCTCCTTGATATCACTCTTCGCAATGATTTTTTGGATTTGATACCAAAAGCAAAGGCAAAGCAAAAATCAGTAAGTTGGACTACATGAAATTAAAATTTTTTGCACAGTAAAGAAAACTAATACAGTGAAAAGGCAACCTACAGCTACAGAATGGGAGAAAATATTTGCAAATAATATATGTGATAAGGAGTTAATGTCCAAAATATATAAAGAACTTATACAACTCAGTAGTTAAAAGCAAAAACAAAACCAACCCAGTTAAAAATGGGCACAACTGAATATTTTCCCAAAGATGACATACGGATGACCAACAAGTACATGAAAAGATACTCGATATCACTAATTAGCAGAGAAATGTAAAACAAAACCAAAATGAGATACCACCTCAGACCTGTTAGAATGGCTATTAGCAAAAAGACAAAAGATAGCAAGTGTTGGTGAGAAGTGTGGAGAAAAGGAAACCCTTGTGCACTGCTGGTGGGAATATAAATTGGTACAGTTGTTATGAAAAACAGTACAGAGGTCCCTCAAAAAATTAAAAACAGAACTACCATATGATCTAGCAATTCCTCTTCTGGGTATACAGTCGAAGGAAATGAAATTGCTATCTCAGAGAAACATGCATCTTCCTGTTCTTGCAGCACATTTACGATAGCCAAGACATGGAAACCACCTAAGTGTCCATCAATGGCTGAATAGATAATGAAAATGTGATGTGTGTGTCCACATAAGTATATATAGACAGATATATGCATATACGGATAGATATGTGTGTATCTATATATACACAATGGAATTTTATTCAGCCATAAAAAAAAGATGGAAATACTGCCATCCGTGACAACACTGATGAACGTGGAGGGCATTATGCTAAGTGAAATAAGTTAGAAAGAAAAGATAAATACTATACCATCTCACTTTTATCTGAAATCTGAAAAAACCTAACTCACAGAAACAGAGAACAGACTAGTGGCAGCCAGAGGCAGGGGGTGAGGCATAGGGGGTGGAGGTGGTAGAAATGGGTAAAGAGGATCAAAAGGTACATACTTCCAATTATAAGATAAGTAAGTTCTGGGGATATAAGGTACAGCACGGTGACTACAGTTAGCAATACTGTCGTGTATATTTGATTATTGCCAAGAGTAAATCTTAAAAGTTGTCATGAGAAGAAAAAAATTTTTTAACCATACGAGGTGATAAGTTAACTAAACTTACTGTGGTAAGCATTTCACAGTATATTCATTTATCAGATCATTATGTTGTACTCCTTAAACTAACACAATGCTATATGTTAATTATATCTCAATAAAACTGAGGTGGGAGGGAAAACCTACTCCTACTTATAGAATGGAGGTAGTGAAATAAATTTCAGGTTCATCATTCCCTCATATGATCTACTTCTCACCATTTTCATTCCTTACCTCTGGGCTCTACCAAGATTTCTATTCAATATAACAAATCACAAGTGTGAGTCATGGTTTTATTCCAATAATGATTGGATAAATCCTAAGCATACCAGGATGATTACAAAGAGGTCATATATCTATTTACAGATATCAGTGATGATTTGAGCTACTAAATTCACTATCTCCTATCTGTGTCCATGAACTCCTTTACTGCTGAGTCTGACCAACTTTGGAGGTAATATTATATAAATTACATTATCTTATACTCTACAAATAGTAAGCAAAACATTAATAGAGCAACAAAACTTTAAAAAAAAACCATTACACATAATAAGGTAACTGTGGGAAAAAGATATTATTACCATGACTTTATACAAAAATGATTCAGAGGATTTTATGACCTGTTAATATTTAATGAGTTATGATACAGTGCTCAAAATGATACATAGCACTTATAATTTGGGGGGTAGGATGAAAACCATATGAATAAACTGCATAATACAGAGGCCTATACCTTTTGCTCACTATCTTTATACAAAGTTTACTTACTATGGCACAAAAGTCAAAAGATAACTGAAGCTAACTGCTTATAGACTCTAGCTTCACTGGAATTCTGCTAAAGGTGTATATAACTAGCATTAAGTCTTTAGCCTCCTTTCATTTTTTTCACTTTGGTTATTCTATCAATGTTTACTTCAGCATTTGCTAACGAGATTCAAGTTTCTGACATTCAAAACTTATCATTTCCCAAAAGGTAAAGCTGTTTGTGTAATGCACATATCCTTAGTTTTCAATTTATTTTTACTGATTTGGATTAACTTTTTTTTTAACACCTAAACAATAGCTTAGGATATTCTAGACCGACAACAATCTTTTTAAATTGTTCTTAAAGGATTTGAAGCAGCTTTATATAACATTTTTACCAGAGTAGTTAATAGATATTCAGGCTAAGTAACATTTTATTTCTATCCTTCTGTATAAATAGGCATAAATCTTTATTGTGGACATACACCATTTCTTTCTACATACTTTGTTCTAGAAGTAGCAACCCACTTCCTTTCCTTTGGGGAAATCACCGCTTCCTGACCCCAACCATATGATTTTGATAGGTTGCCAACCACAGTAGTCGACAACCCTGACCACGGGGTGTGCACATGACACAAACTGGGCCCAGAATCCTTCCCTGGGAAGGACTAAGGGAGATGTCCTTTCTTCCTCATGGTGGTTAAACTGAGATGATGAACCTGGAGCTGAGGTCAATCATGGAAAAAACATCCACCTCTAGTCAGAAAGTGCAAAGAATCAAGAAAGAGACAGAGTTGAGAATCTTAACAGTGTCCCAAGTCCTGGATACAGATGTTTAAGAAGCCAGATCCAGCTTTCCCATGGGTAGTAATATGAGCTGATAATACGACCTATGGAAGTCTGGTTTCTAAGATCTTAACTAAAAATCGATGATTAATATGTCAAGATTAATATTAACCTTTGATTAGTAAGACAAATGGAAGAGAAACAAGGAGTAGACTGCAAAGATTAAGAAAAAAAAATCTGCCCTTCAATAACTGAGTAGCTTACTTTGGATTCCAAATTCTCATATTTAGGTCAAACTTCAGAAAATAATAAACGTTTTCAGTATGCCAACTTGTACTGTATGAAGATACACTCTGGGAACAATAAGTGATAATTCTACTTCTCTGGTTTCTAGAGTGCGGTGCACTCACTGGAATGCCAGCAGTGGCCCTCAGGTTAAAAGGCTTATATAAGGAGGCAATTCTATAAAAGATGAGAGCCACATCACCACAGAGAAATCCAAACACCCAAGTAGAGTTACAAGCAGGGACTTCAATCTAAGTCAAAGTACAGAAAGGCAAGGCATTTCATACTGGAAATATTTATAAATAGGTGGGTTGTTGGTAACACACTTAAAATTCAATCCTAAGTGCAGTACTGTCTTTACTTTGCCCTTTAGAGTTTAGTAGGTAAGTAGCCTTTTCCCACTTAGTATAAGTTTCAAAGTTGGTAACAGATGAGAAGTTCACAGGAGGCCCCAACATTTGTTTTTTATAAGGAATCTCTAAGCAAGTTTATAGTGATCTTTTCAAGGGCAAAATTGCTAAATGCAAAACTGAAGGTACTAGACGTTCTCCTCTCTTAGTGAGAAACCTGAAGCGAACATAAGGATTTCCTTTTCTCTTTCTATTTAAGGTTAGTATCTTGTTTAAGTCACACATTGCAAGTATGAAAACTGAAATACAAAATAGGCTTAAAACTAACAACCTGAAATAGCTTCTCTAAGTACTAATGATATATTTTTCGATGCTTTTGCACGTTAAACCCTTTACACTAGAGATTTCTGCTACCACACGGCCACTTGAGATTGTTTCTGTACCCTGTATATACATGCATATGTGTGTGTATAGTAAAGCTAACTTCAGGAAATCACTGTATACTGAACAAAGAAAATGTGGTATAATACAATGGTCTACCACTGATATTATTGCAGTGAGACCTAAATTGGACTTCTCACCTCTGGAACTAAAGACAATAAATTTGTGTTGTTTAAGCCACTAAACTTGGATAATCTGTCACTGACAGCCACAGGACACTAATGTACCTAGGGAAAGCATATTACTTGCCAAGATCCCACAGCTAACTAAAGCAGGTCTGGGAGTCTCCCTTGTCCACTGTCTTTCCTTTACACCACCATATATACAGTTATTCTAAAATAAATACCTTTGTGTTTCAAAAAAAGTTATGTAATTCCCCCAAACACTTAATACATAAAATAGAAAGAGAAAAATCAAATGCTTATATTAACTTTTTGTAAATATTGTTCACAATCAAGCCAAGCAATGTTCTACAATTAATTTTTCTTGTACTGTTTGTGTTGAATTGCTTTTTGTTTGCTTAACTTCCTATGAAACTAAATTAATTGTTGCAATACCATCCACAAATTTCTTGCAGTACAACTGGTTAAACAGCTAAACAACTAATCCATATAGTCTGAAATGTCACTAAATGGAATGGGTATTTTTCATTCAACTGGCCTTCAACCAAACACTTACACTGTTTTTTAGTTCAGGGAAATGTTCCTGTATTATTATTGGGTTATCCAGAAAGTTTGTTTGGGTTTTTCTGTAAGATGTTACAAAACCCCCAAACTTTTTGGCAAACACTTTGATAATTTATTCTCCTCCAATGCCCCTTTCTTCTACTTTGTGAAACTAATCAGGCAGATTTTGAACCTTCAGGTTGATCATCTAATTTTCTTAGCTTTTCCCTTCTACTTTCCATCTCTCTTTGTTTTACTTTGTTTTTACTCTCTATTTCTTCATTTTACTTTGTTTACAGATTTCTTTACCTTCCAGCCCTTCCACTGGACCTCTTTATCTCAGCTATATCATTTCCAAACACTATTTCTTCTCAATTTGTTCTTTCTGTCCCCATTCCTGTGTAGGCACACTGTTCTTATTTAATGGGTCCAATATCCTAATCATCTGAGGAATATTCACAGTTTTTATTGCTTTATTTTATTTCTTTTCTATTCCCTGTATCATCTATTTCCTCTGAGTTCTTTCATTCAGTTAATTTCTTTTAGCTTTCCTCATGCCTGATGATCACCGACCGTCCAAATGAGGCTTAGTACACATGGGTCAAGCATGCTGAATGGTGGGTTCAAGGACAGGTGAGAAGATGGTGAAACTGGCTTTTTCCTTGGGGAGCCCACAACCACAGAAATCACCAGGTCTCTGCAGAGCCGGTCAGTTTTCTAGAGAACGATCTGCTGCAGGCCAGCCTGAGCAGTTCAAGCCTAGTTGCAGGCCTTCCAAGAGCAAGGCAGTTAAGACTCTGGTTTGCTTCTGATCAGTATCCCCCTGTGCAGGCAATTGGGTGTGGCTATGTTCTGCAAATTCCAAATCTATCATCTGTGTTTTATTATCTTTCATCCATACTTATGTTTTGTCTGCATTCTTTTCCTTTGTGGGTTTTACCCCTTTTTGTTTTTTAAACTCCTTTAATGTCATGCAAAGTGGGGTTTCAGGAGAGAGGAGACTGTACGTGTGTGCTCAGTCCAACATCCTCTCTATGTTACACACCTGGATCTCTCTTCCTGGTAACTGAAAACCAAACCAAACCAAAATACTTCTGGTAAGAGACCAATTTTTCAAGCTTTAAAGGTCCAGTTCATTTCAAATAGAATGTGCTTGAAAATAACCAACAGAGATTTAAAACACAACAAAACAAAATAAAATCAACCATTATTTAAAATGAGAGGAGGGCTTCCCTGGTGGCGCAGTGGTTGGGAGTCCGCCTGCCGATGCAGGGGACACAGGTTTGTGCCCCGGTCCAGGAAGATTCCACATGCCGTGGAGCAGCTGGGCCCGTGAGCCATGGCCACTGAGCCTGCACGTCTGGAGCCTGTGCTCCGCAGTGGAAGAGGCCACAGCCCTGAGAGGCCCGCGTACCGCAAAAAATAAATAAATAAAATAAAATGAGAGGAAACTGCAATTTGTCAACTAAACATTCATAAGAGCGCTTACTGCATGCCAGGCACTATGCTAAGCACTTAACATAAATTACCTTATTTAATATACTTTATTATCTACTTTAATATATTTAAGCCTATTAGATAGGTGTCATTATTCCTATTTGCAGAGGTCACACAGTATTCCTATCTGCTCAAGGTCACACAGTAAATAAGCATTGGGATTGCAATTCAAACTCTTATTTGAACAACTCTTAAGCTCACAGAAAACCAGATCTCCTATGAAGAGGGCAGAAAAAAGGGAAAAACTTGTTTGGTTTTTCATAACTACCCATAACTTTGGGGCTCATAAAAATGAGATCAATTTCTGACAGCTAAGCACTACTGAAAGCACACTTGTCTTATGTTTCTTAGTAACTATATCTGCTTTTTTTTTTTAACATCTTTATTGGAGTATAATTGCTTTACAATGGTGTGCTAGTTTCTGCTTTATAACAAAGTGAATCAGCTATACATACTTTATCTGTTCTTAAGGTCAGTGAGAAATGACATCTAGTAACTCCTTTATTTAATGTATGGGAGATTCTGTTTATCCTATATGCATGACTGACAGCTAATACTATTTCCAGTATCTTAATGATTTTTGAATCCATGCATATGTGCATAACAGAGACATGCAGAAGGATTTAAGACTCCAGTGAGGACTGCTACTCCACCCAACTGCTACTCAGGTAGACACTCAGGTAGACACTCCAAGAACAAATAAAACAAAATCAAAACCACAAAAAACAGAGTGATGGGTGTGTGTGTGTGTGTTAGAATGGCAGGCACTTATATCATTAAGTTAATATGTATGAAAGCATCATTAAGTTAATATGTATGAAAGCATTCAAACTAAGATCTGTAAAAATGGCAGATAATAATTAACATTTACTGGCAATAATTTTTTTTTTTTTAATTTGGCTGTGCCTCACAGCTTGTAGGATCTTAGTTCCCTGAGCAGTGAAGGCGCCAAGTTCTAACCACTGGACCGCCAGGGAATTCCCAAGAACCTTTTAAAATGTTGAAACACTGCTGGCTTCACCATAACTTATCAAAACTAGTGATGTATTTTTGCAGAGTCTTATAATTCAATTGCATATCCAATGTGTGTATACATGTCCATTTGGGTAAAATTTATTGAAACACATACTAGAGAAAACTAGTCTTAAAATGCCAAGGCTTTGCCATTAACTCACTAGGCTTAACTTAGTTTACTAGTTCACTTAATAGTTTCCAAATTTGTGTGTGAGCGATGCATCTGACTAGATGTTTGCTTAGATGCCTTTAAGACTATAATTTTATGATTGTATGAAAATTATTTTCAATTCACAAATGAAAACAGCTAACAAATGACAAACCAAAACGAAAAAGAACAAATGATGTCTCACCTGCTAAAACAGAGGAGTATAAGCATAAAAAGTAGCTCTTCAAGGAACTAAAAGAAAGGTCAATCTACAAAAGTAATTGGAACATGAGCACTAGAAATATCTAAAAAATTAGAAGAATTTTTACTATGTACAGAGGTGATAAGAGACCAACCTTTACTCAGTACTTAAAGGAGATAGAGCTGAGCTCTTAGAAGCTGTCTTGCATATGCGAGCTACCAAAATTGATCTGTAATATTTTCTACCCATTATAAGCATGTTTAAGGCAGAGAAAGATGGAAGAACAGAATGGTTTTTATCATGTGTTTATATCACAGATGAACAGATTCTGAAGTGCTTCTAAAAATGTCCTATATAGTACTGACTTCATAATTATTAAAATACTATTATAGTATTAGGCCCCAGATATTATCTAAATTCTAACTGCCCTTTAATCACAGATTACATCAAGTTTACATAAACATTTTATTCTTCTACAACCGTGAATAGTTTATTAACTAGACTTTACCTGCCTGGTACTGATTTCCTTTCTTTCTTTTGCCTTTTGATTTTTAAAATAATAAAATTGAGATCCTTAACTTTCCCTCCTATTTGTATATACCAAGGCCATGTGAGAATCAGGACCCAAACCACTAACTCTGGACAAATAAAGGCTTAATCCTCTGTATCCTTGCTGTTTCTATGTTTATAAAACCCAAGAATCAGTAAAACAAAACAATGCAAAGGTTCATGCTATTGGTATTTCAGAAGCACCTTAATTTTAGCCATTTTAAGAATTCAATGCCTTATGAAAAGACGCAGACTTTCACATCATTTACACAAATAACAGAACATGTAAATGAAGAAAGTGTTTTCTAAATAAACATGACAATCTCCCAGATGCGGTAGGTGAGATGACTTGAAAACAATAGCTCTTTTAAGAAATGTTTCAGGATTCATGTAAGCTGTCAGTTAATAGGAGCTCCCACTGGCTACTTAACATGACCTCATAAAGAACATTTTCTTTATGAAGATATAGATAGTATTTTCTAATGAGCATATAGAAAAAAATTAGGACTTATCTGCCATATAAATATATATTTTTAAAAACTGTTTGACCACAATGTTTCTTTCTCTTCCTGTTCATCAAAAACAATTTTCCCTGCGTTTCTTTCCCTTTTTTTTCCAGTGGTAATTATTTTTATCACAGTGAAGATAAGATAATCCTGTTTCTCAACCCTAGAGCTCCATGCTCTGACTTGTTCTGTATTCAATGGTCTCCAATGTGGGAAATGCTCACCTGGGGGGTGTTCAAAATGATCTGCTGGAATGTGAGAGGAAAATACTAGACCTTCTATTTTTACTTTTCATCTTTTCTTAAATTAAGTTCTACTAATATTTTGTGTATAGGATGACATAGATGCCTGGTGGCTTCTGAAAGCATTTATTTCTGTAATAGTTACTAGAAACAGAGTAAACAAAAAGCACTGAATTAGATTAATGCTTCATCATACTTGAAACTAAATACAAGAATGAAAGCTGCTATAGTATAATGTCTTTAACTTCATGGACTTCAATTTATCTAAATGTGTTTTTCTGTACTCTCAAAGAACTCGTCTTATGGTATAATACAAACGGAATGAGCTGATGAACAAAAGTGTGGAGGAGCTGAATTGGAGAATTTTATTTCAAGAAATCTCTGATTTGCGTACAGTCCTGAAGCTCACAATCTAGAAGTTTAAAAAAATCAGGTTACTTTTCACTCTCATTAAATTAAAATGCAAGATAATGCAAGGGTAAACATTTCCTCTCGGACTGATAAAAAGTGAGTCGGAAAACATCATGCTGGTAGGAACACAAATTGATAACACCAAATTTAAAACAATGTTGTCTTGCATGGTAAAAGCTAACTAATGTCCTTAGACTTCAGAACCAATAATTTCACTCCTAGGTATATACCCTACAGAACCTCAAGCACGTGTTCACCGGGCAACACATACACAAAGGCACAAAAGAGCATCATTCGTAACAGTCCCATACTGTGAACAACTCAGAATTTCAAAAGGACTATATGGAACATGGTGTAGTCATACAACAAAACGTTCAAGAAAAGTGGAAATGAAGTTCAGTTACCTGCCTCAATACGGATTAATCTTATAAATTTAGCATTGAATTAAAGAAGAAAACACAATTATATCCACTGGAACTCCACTCAAAGTTAAAACAGGTAAATTAACCTATACTGCTCAGGGCATATACAAATGGTAAAATCATAAAACACAATAAGGAAGTGATCACCATAAAAAAAGCAGCAGGGCAGTGGCTCCTCCAGGTGTTGGAGCAGGGATGTAAATGAGAAGAACACTAGGGGGCTTCTGGGGTGTTGGCAATGCTCCATGTCTTAACTTGGGTAATATGTGCTTCATAATATGTTTCATAACTATTTATTATATATATATTTATATATAAAACAAACTTTTAAAGTACTTTTTTGGTATGATAATGGTATTGTGGTTATGTTAAATATAAATCATCTCTTAGAGATAAATACTGCCATATTTATGTATAAAGTGAAATAATGCTTGGAATTTGGCTTCAAAATAATACAGAAAAGAGCAAAGTAGATGCACTGAGACGAACAACATCAGATAAGAACTGATATTGTTGAAGCTGAGTGTATGAGGTTCAGTATACAACTGTTTACTTTTGAATTATTATTTTTGCTGATGTCACTTTTTAAGTAACTATAAATGGCAGCCACCACATGGCTTGCTAAGAAATAGCTTGTTTTACTTTGACGTATATATTAAAAAACTCCAATCTAAACTGAATAAAGATCAATTTAATAAAAGCATTAAAGAAAACCATTTCCTCTCTGACATTTACAAACTTACAAAAGCATTCTAGTTTCTGAAGATAAATGGCTTTCTACTACCATCTCACCCCCTCTCCCAGCTTGAACTCATCCAGAATGCTATGGACACTAACTTACCAGCACTTCCCGACTGTGCTATCAGCACAAAACAGGGTAGGAACACCAAAATCCTTATGCCAAGAGCCTTTCTAGTTTGTCTTCAAGCTCATGTATACAAATTGAAACTTTCTCCTCAGGTATAAGCAGCTTACTGTCTCTATGAAGAAATCCAGTAGCCACTCCTGAGGCAGGACAGGCAGTTCCAGTGAATAAGATAATCTTGGTAATTTCTAGGTTTAGCAATACAGTTAAGACATTTGAATCAGTCCTCTACACTGCCTTTCTACAAAGTAGGGATATTTTTCATTTCTCCACTGATAAGTGTAATTTTCCATTTCTATTACATAAATTCATCTACTAAATGTTTTGAGATGATTGTGGTTACATAATGTGATTTTCTGTGTAATTAAACAAATCAAGAGCATGCACATTTACGTTTCCAGAAAAAGGAAAAATGACAACGTATCTATCATACTCATACCTCATTTAGGGTGTTTGGAAATGTGATTCCTAAAAAAGGAAGTTCTACATGAATCTATGCCATCTGAGGTCCTTATCGCATAGTACTGGTGGAAATGCACCACACTTGAGCAAACACTCTTGTTTGACATAAATCCCCTGAAATTATAGAATGCCTTCACCTAGAGTTTCCTCTAGCCACCTTTCATAGAACTGTTGGTTCATACTCTCAGGCTGCAGTAACAGCTTTCATGCTTTTCATGTCTAAGGTCTAAGGTTTTCTAGCAACCCCTGTCTACTGACCCATTCCATCCCCTTCCAATTCTTCACCCATTTCCCTCGAAGAAACCTTAGACTCTCTAAAATATGGAGCACAGTGCCCTTCCTTTGTTTTTTTTTATATGGCAGTTACCACCATCATCACTTAAAGACACACTACCCCTACTATTATGGATTAGAACTGCACATCAGAACAACAACAAAAATGAAGAAAAGTCACTGCAGGAAATGAATCTTATTGCAGAACACACTACACACATGATTGCAGACTGCTGAGGAGGACTCACTGGCTGGGAGTACAGGAAGGAGAAGGTAACTCACTGGCCTACAGGATGCAGTCTGGTCAGGCAGAGCTAACTCTCCATCTGGGCATACAGTAACATTAAACATTCAAACTACTGGGAAAAGGATATGTTCTTCACTTGAAAGAACAAAACCATTCAATGATTTCCTATTTCACAAAGTGTAAAAATCAGTCTTTCCCCAGCCTGGAAGGCCATACATGACCCGGCCCTTAACTATCTCTGACCTCATTTCCCACCACTGCAGCCCTGGCTCACAGCCACTCTGCCCTCTTTGACATTCCTCGTACACATACAACCCTTGCACTTCCAGAACTCTTGTACTCGCAGGTCCTTCTACATAAGCATGTGCCTTACTGCCTTAAACCTTAGCTTAAATATCACTTCATCAGAGAGGCGTTTCCTGTACACTCTTAATATCCCCATTTCTCCTCCTCTTTCTTCTACTTTCTTTTTCCTTAGAGCAGTTACCATCACCTGGTATCACAGACACCTATTTATTCACTAAATATCTCCTCTACTAGAATGAGAGCCACGAAGCAGAAACTGTCTGTTTTGCTCTCTGTTATTTCATCAGTACCTGGCTCACTGTGGAAATACCAGAGTATTAATACATGACAACTGGGCATAGGTGTCTAATTAAAATAGCACATTTCAGAGACAAAGAGCATTACAAAACATCAGTACCATGTGGGGAAACACTATATGGGGAAAGTATGTAATATGACTAGAAAAGGGGGAGGTTGTAAATCAATATGCATTGTTTTTGAGGATACCTTAGAAGATTATTACCTTAATTGTGGTGATGGCAACGAGTGTATATGTATGTCCAAACTCACCAGTTTGTATACATTAATTGTGTGCAATTTTTTGGTATACCAATTATAACTCAATAAAGCTGGGGGGAAAAAAGTCCACCAGCATGCCAATGCACAACAGTAAGTAGGTAAAGAATTCACTACAGTCCTGTAAACAGCTGACATGGTGGGAAACACTATAGAACAGTTAAGTTACTATGCAAGAAGTTCCATCCTACCATAGAAAAATGAAGTAAAAGAGCTGGTGGAAATACACGAGGTATTACCTAAGTCAGGGGAAAGCTGGCAAAGATTTCATAGCGTTGACATTAGATCTAGGCATCTTAAAGGATGAAGAGAAAATTGGACGTGGATGGCAGAATTTCCATAGAGGTAATAAAATGTGCACAGGTTAGAAGGGATAAAAGTGGGGCAGGTACCAAGAAGTCGTCAGCCAAGACTACTTACTATCCATATGACTTTGCGCAAAAAACTGAACCTATTTCAACTGAAAAATAAGGATAATGGTATCTTCCTCAGAGAGCTGCTGTGAGGAAAATGAGATGGTAAATCAAGAAGGATGTGAGGCAACCTAGCTATGACATCCTCCACCACTGATTTCCAAAGCTGACTTGGCTGTTCTATCTCAGATTGTCTCCCTTTCCTCTCATGGCTCCTCCAGAAGCTGGTCTACTTGGTAGAAGAGCATAACCTTCTCAATCATATACAATGGTCTAGCACAGTTCCTCACACATGGCATTTACTCAAAACACATTTACTTTTTTTTTTTCTCCTTTCTTTAACCAGATGTTCAGAATTCCACTGACAGGCCTTAGAACTGCCCTGCAATCATTGCTGGGGTCCTAATTCTCAACTTGAGAACCAGCATTAGTTTAATAAGCACCCCACCCAATCTGTACATGTATTACTTCATACTTACAGGTTGAGGCTGTTCTGCAATACAGCAGTTGAAACACAACCAGAATTCACTCATGCTTACAGTCCAAGTTATAAATGAGCACCAATGAAGTTTCCAAATCTCAATTCAGGAAGCTTCACAAAGCAGGCTTCTCAATATGATAGATGTCCAAAGATGCCAAAATAATAACTTTATTACTTCTCTGTGTTTTTGTTCCTGGAAGTCAAGTATCTTATATAGTCAATCTAACAAACAAAAGGTCAGATTGTTTCCTTTCTTTGCTTTTGATTCTACAGGGACTTGTTTCTGAACCACAGGAAAGGTATAAAAATTGTTGTCTTGACTCAGGACCTTAACAGGCAGTCTAGAAAAAAAGAAGAAAAGAAAAGAAGTTACTTTACTTATCTTACTCTTAGAAGCTTTTATTTCTTAAATCTGTGATAAAATTAAGACTATTTCCCCAAAAAGTAAACATTGAAAAAAAATCAAGATTTTAATAAACTGATATTCATTCAATAAAAAAATATTTGAGTACTTTTTCAGTGTCAGGTATTAGGAATATAGCAGTTGAAACGAGAGAGTAATCCTTGCCTTCATAGAGCATTCTATTTTATGACTGTAAATGCTTTCCCCAAAGCCATGACTCTAAACCTTGTAAGACATAAATGACAGTTATTTTTATATTTGTATAGAAGATCTTCAATGAAGATTAATGCATATATGTTCAATGTCACAAATATGGGTAATAAGGCATGAATTTAGGACCCTGATTCTATACAGTCCAGAGGACATGTCCTCCAACATACTAGAGGACAATGACATGTTAAGATCTAAACATATGTTCAAAGAGAAAGATAAGAAGGAAGAAAATGTACATTCTTGCCACAGTAAAATTCAGAACCTGGAATGCTTATTTTCAAGGAGAGGTGAACATTCCTTATGTCACCCAAACTCCCAAACAAAGAAGTAGCAGTCTTGCAACTGGCTCTGTCCAATAAAGTGGGTAAATACTATGAAGGTTTATAAGCTCAAAAGAATTGTATGTTTCATTTACTTCCTTAGCGAGAATGTTAAGAGCAAAGGGTTAAATTCACAACATCATGAATATTATTTCAGGGCTATTTACTTAACAAGCTTAATTCCTCCCTGAATCAAAGACCATGGCCATTAAAATATCATTGTGAAATCTCTTTTAACCAATTTTATGAAAACAAATATGCCTTTGTTTGAAACTGAAAATTCCTTATGCTCATCACTGCTGATGTAGCACATACAAACATGAATTACTGTTTCAAATCTACTGGATTTGAAATCTGAGGTTTTAAAATCTATTGTTTGATTTATTCCATCATCATATTTTCTCATCTACATATAGAACTACACAATTTCCTTTTTATTTGTAATTTACCTTTGCCAGAAACCACCTTCAAATACTAATTTTACATTGCACAGTGTTTTATTTTCTTCTATTTTTAACTGAGTATACATTCCTTTTGTTTAACACTTAAAAGTAATAGATGACTTCCGTATTTACAATCAACATTTTAGCAAATTCAGATTTCCTTCCTACTTAGAGTAAAGCTGTTCCTTATTTTGCAAATTTCAAAATATACATTTTCCCATTCCCATGTACTACTTTGAAAATGACATTCACAATATTTCCTCTTTCTTAATATTTAGTTGAAGAATGACTGTTTAAAGTACAATAATTTGTGCTTCTATTTTTGGAGATTAGACAGAAAGGATACTTAAGAATAATGACCTAGATAACAGATATGATGAAATACATTTTCAAACCAAGGGGATGTTTGCAACTCCACAGGTTTTTATTTGTTAAGTAAACATATAAATCTAAAAATGTTTCAAACATGCCTTGGAATATCATACCAATACACTTTTTCCATTTTCTTGCTTTTCTAAACAAAATTCCTTTTTAGAATCTTTTTCAAATGTATATATACTTAAAACACATTTATAAATAAACACCTTGTAGAGAAGTAGTGAATCTGTCACAAAAAATTTCAACATTACCACTAATAATAAATATATTAACAGGTACTTTCACTTCTTGAGCTCAAAGTTGCTTAAATCATGTCCATTTTGAAAACCTTACTTTAAAAAAAAATCTTAAGATAACAAAAGAAGAGTCACTTTGCAACAACATCAACAACTAAACTTGGCTCTAAACACAGCTCAGCACATTCCACACATAAATGAAGGGTCAAACTGGGCTACAGCACCAGAGAGTATTTCACGAACTCATAATTTCATTAGACATAAGATTTTAGAAAAGCTTCAGTGAACTGTCAGGCCACTTAGTGACTGGCAGAGATTTCCTGCATTAAAAGTTCAGTCTCTTGACTTTTAAAGAGATTGGCATGAGTAAAAAAGTGTAGTAGTATTCTCTGGTCAAAAATATAACCTCCTCCATCCCCTCCCCACCTCCTCACTTTCCACACTTACAAATGCTGCAGATATAAGCTTTATACTTGTAGGAACAGTTTCGCTGCTGACAATATGAAAAATTTATGTCCCAACATCGTACCCACAAATTAATAAAATTGTTTAGGTCAACTTCCAAAGAAACAACAATAAAGCCATGATTTGAAAAACAAGGCAATGAGGCATACCTTTTAAGACAAACAATTTATTCCCTTTTTTTTTTAATGTGGAATACTTTAACTCAGTTGAGGTATTGAGCATGCTCAGTTTGTGTGAAACAGAATCAGATGTTTAGAATTTAGACTTTGATATAAGAGATGTGTGGCAGTTGTTAGTACTACACTAATTTTTAGCAATGTTAACTTGGGCAAGTGACAAGCTCTATCATTAGCTATAAAAAATGGAATGCTTCACTGCCAATGTCACAGGTCTGAAATGAGGGCTAAATTACGATGTACATAAGGGCACTGCATATATCATAAAGAGCTATACTGATACAAGATGCTCTTTTATTTGTTATCAAAATTAAAATAGCTAATAGCAGAATGAAGTAGTAAAAATAATTAATTTGTAATAGCTGTAAATTTTTAGGAAACAGCCTAAAAGTCTATTCAAAAAAAAAAAAAGAATAAAAATTTTTTTAAATGAACTGAGAGACAATCTACGGAATGGGAGAAAATATTTGCAAACACTGCAACCCACAAGGGCTTAACTGCCAAAATATACAAACAGCTCATACAACGAAAAAAAAATCAAACAACCCAATTGAAAAAAGAGCAGAAGACCTAAAGAGACATTTCTCCAAAGAAGAAATACAGGTGGTCAATAAGCACATGAAAAGATGCTCAACATCGCTCATTATTAGAGAAATGCAAATCAAAACTACAATGAGATACCACCTCACACCGGTCAGAATGGTCTACAAAGAACTAAAAAGTTTACAAAGAACAAATGCTGGAGAGGGTGTGGAGAAAAGGGAACCCTCCTATACTGTGGGTGGGAATGTAAACTGGTACAGCCGCTATGGAAAACAGTATGGAGGGTCCTCAGAAAACTAAAAATACAATTACCATATGATCCAGCAATCCCACTCCTGGGCATATACCCAGACAAAACTATAATTCAAAAAGATACATGCACCCCTATGTTCACAGCAGCACTATTTACAATAGCCAACACTTGGAAACAACCTAAATGTCCATCAACAAATGAATGGATAAAGTAGATGTGGTATATACATACAATGGAATACTACTCAGCCATAAAAAAGAACAAAATAATGCCATCTGCAACAACATGGATGCAATTAAAGATTATTATACTAAGTGAAGTCAGAAAGAGCAAGACAGGGGCTTCCCTGGTGGCGCAGTGGTTGAGAATCTGCCTGCCAACGCAGGGGACATAGGTTTGAGCCCTGGTCTGGGAATATCCCACATGCCGCGGAGCGGCTGGGCCCGTGAGCCATGGCCGCTGAGCCTGCGCGTCTGGAGCCTGTGCTCCGCAACAAGAGAAGGCCACGACAGTGAGAGGTCCGCACACCGTGATGAAGAGTGGCCCCCGCTCGCCGCAACTAGAGAAAGCCCTTGCACAGAAACGAAGACCCAACACAGCCATAAATAAATAAATTTTAAAAAAAAAAAAAAAGAGCAAGACAAATACCATATGATATCATTTATATGTGGAATCTAACATATGACACAAATGAACTTACCTATGAAACAGAAACAGAATCATGGACATAGAGAATAGACTGTGGTTGCCAAGGGGGTGGGGGGTGGGAGAGGGATGAACTGGGAGTTTGGGGTTAGTAGATGCAAACTATTACATATAGAATGGATAAACAACAAGGTCCTAATGTACAGCACAGAGAACTATATTCAATATCCTATGATAAGTCATAATGGAAAAGAATATGAAAAAGAATGTATATATCTGTAACTGAGTCACTTTGCTATACAGCAGAAATTAATACATTATAAATCAACCATACTTCCATTAAAAAATTTTTTTAAAAAAAGAATAATCGAATAGGGACTTCCCTGGTGGTGCAGTGGTTAAGACTCCGCACTCCCAATGCAGGGGTTCCCTGGTCAGGGAACTAGATCCCACATGCATGTTGCAACTAAGAGTTCGCAGGCCACAACTAAGGAACACACATGCCCGAACTAAGACCTGGCACAACCAAATAAACAAATATATATTAAAAAAAAGAATAAACAGATAGCATTTTAAACTGAAAAGAAATGAATGGTGCTCCATTCGTACAAAAGAACACTATACAAAATGAAAATGAATGGTAGTTTCATCCAACACACTGGACAATTCTCAGTGCCATGTTATTGAGGGAAAGAAGGCACAAAACAATATACATGGAATGATTTCCTTTATATGAATTTCAAAAACAAGTTCAACTAAACTATTTTGTTTAGAGATGCATATAGAAGTATAAAAGTAAAGCAAGAAAATTATAACGGAAGTCAGGAAAGTGGTTAGGGCTGAGGGCAGGAATTAAGAATTAGGAAGAGATGCATAAGAGCTCCTGGAACACTGACAATATTCTACCTCTTGACTTAAGTGGTAGTTACACAGGTACTTGCTTTATAATTTTGTATTAAATAGTACATTTATGGTCTATGCAATTTTTTATATATTATATCTTTAAATAATAACAATTTAAATAATACATAAGTAAAAGAAGCAAATACTAACAATTTCAAGTTGTTTGTAATAGAGTGATGGAAATGCAAAATACAATGTCAAGTAAAAATGAACACACTTTGCTAGAAACTTTGAAGGAACTGGTAAAATTTGGGAGGTTTGAGTGGCGAAAGGGGTGATGAGGTCTGAAGTTCTACCAGATGCCAAAGAGATTTCCACCAGAAATGCAAAAATTACTAATCAATGACCAAGTCTGAATTCTCAGTAAAGCTTATTTATAGCTGTACCAGCACTAAATCTGTCCCAACCTAATTAAAATCATTCTTTGATATTGACTTGTGGTACAAGACCCTATTGGGAAAGAAAAAACAAAAATACAAAAACCAACCCATTCTGAAAAGAGCTTTCAAACTACATACTTATCACAGACCTACTTTTCTGTGGCTAATCAAAGTTCAGTCAAGCCACTGTTCCCTGAACTCAGTTATAAAAGGCACAGACAGGGGTGCATGTAACTACCAAAAATAAGAGGGTTAGTTTTTTTTTCTTAGAATGACTGCTTATAGGTTAGTCTTTCCCACAGTTTCGTATTAATGTAATCACATGGTACTTTCTTTAATATCTGGCTTTTTTAATTCAGCACGTTTTTGAGATTTACCATGATGCTTCTATTAGCTAATTCACATAGATTTCCATTGTGTAGACACAGCACAATTTAACTTCATATTTAGTATTTCCAGTTTTTGGCTGTTAAAAATAATGCTGCTATGAATTAGTGTATACAAATATCCATATAAACAGAAATTTTCATTTCTCCTGAGTAAATATTTAGAAAGAGAATTGCTAAGTCATATTTTAAGTATAATTTTAACTTTATAAGAAACTGTGTACCAGTTTTCCAAATCAGTTGTACCATTTTGCATTTGTAGCAGCAAAGTATGAGAGTTCCAGTTGTTCAACATCCTACCAACACTTTGTATCGTCAATCTTGTTATTTTTAGTCATTCTAGTGGGTATAAAGTACTACACCTTGCTGTGGTTTTAATTTGTACTTTCCTGATATCTAATGGTATTTAGACTTTTCATGTGCTTGCTAGCCATTCATATTATCTTCTTTGGTTAGGTATATTCAGATCTTTTGCCCATTTTTTAATTTAGTTGCCTTATTCAGTTGTGTTCTTTACATATTCTAGATCAAGCCCTTTGTCTGATAAGTGTATTGTGAAGATTTTTTCCTGGTCTTTGTCTTTCCATTTTTAAAAAAAAATAGCACCTTTCGGGACTTCCCTGGTGGTCCAGTGGTAGAGAATCCGCCTGTCAATGAAGGGGATGTGGGTTCGATCCCTGGTCAGGGAACTAAGACCCCACATGCCGCGGGGCAACTAAGCCCACGCACTACAACTACAGAGCCCACAAACTACAGAGCCCACACGCCCTGGAGCCTGCGCGTCACAACTAGAGAGAAAACCTGCGTGCCACAACTAGAAAGATGCCTGTGCACTGGAACAAAAGATCCCACATGCCTCAACGAAGATCCTTCATGCAGCAACTAGACCCGACACAGCCAAGTAAATAAATATTTAAAAAAAACAGCATCTTTCAAAGAGTTTAAGTTTTTTAATTTAACAAAATCTAGTTTATCTATTTCATCTTCTATGATTTGTGTTTTGTGTTCTAAGAAATTTCTGCATATCCCCCAAACATAGCTTTCCTTGTATTATTTTTTCTTCTCAAATTTTAGTTTTTACTTTTCAGTCTATATCAATTTTTAGTTATTTCTGGTGGTATAAAGTAAAGGTCAAAGATTCCTTTTTTACATGGATATAGCCCATTGTTCCAGCTCATCTGCTGAAGGATCTCTCTTTGCCTATTGACTTGATTTGGCACTTTTCACTGAAAATCATATAACTGTAGGTTTGTGTCCATTTCTGGGTTGATTATTACACTGGTTTATGCCTATACTAGAACCAGACTGTCTTGACTGATATACTTTTTTTATTATTACTAGTTTACTTTTTTTTTTGGCTGTGTTGGGTCTTAGTTGTGGCATGCGGGGATCTTCGTTGCAGCATGCAGGATCTTTCATTGGGGTGCACGGGCTCTTCGTTGTGGCATGCAGGCTTCTCTCTAGTTGTGGCGCACGGGCTCCAGAGCGTGCAGGTTCAGTAGTTGCGGCGTGCGGGCTTAGCTGCCCCGCACAGCATGTGGGATCTTAGTTCCCAGACAAGGGATCAAACCCGCGTCTCCTACACTGGAAGGCAGATTCTTAACCACTGGACCACCAGGGAAGTCCCTTGACTGCTATACTTTTATACTAAGACTTGAAGTCAGGTAGTGATAAGTCTTCCAAATTATTCTTTTCCAAGGTTACTTTGGATTGTCTAGATGCTTTGCATTTCCATATGCATTTGAGAATCAATTTGTCAGTTTGTACAAAAAAAAGCCTCCTCCGAATCTGATTAGGATTGCATTTATTTTGACAATTATTTGGAGATTTCAATTTAACAATAGAGTATCTAACCCATTAACATGGCACATCCAATAGTCTGTAGTTCTAAGTGTACAGGTTTTCTATGTGTTTTGTTCCATCGTTTTTGTTTTTTAACTTTGTTTACAGCTTTCATATGAAAGCTTTTCTTTTTTTTGGCTGTGCTGCGTGGCTTGCGGGATCTCAGTTCCCCGACCAGGGATGGAACCTGGGGCTACGGCAGTGAAAGCGCCAAGTCCTAAACACTAGACTGCCAGGGAACTTCCCATATGAAAGCTTTAAAGACTTATGTAGTCAAACATCAATTTCCATCACAGATTAGGTGGTTTATCTTACTTTGGACAAATTTTCATCATGGACGGGGGGGGGGGGGTCTCTTTTACTTATCCCAGGATTATAAACCTATCATCCCACATAGTTTCATTTAGGTTTACTTTATAAATTAACTTGGACATTAATATTTTATGGGTATAGTTAGATAACATTTTCAGTCTACTCAGGCTTTTTCTTTCTAACATCTTCCTTTTCGCCTTAATTAAAAACTCAAGTACTTAATGCCAAATATATACATATGTAGGGGGAGAGATTCTTATACTGACTCAAACCTGAAAGAGTTTGCAACACAGAGCAAAGTAATAACATGAGAAAACTACTGTCCCCTTCTCTAATGCCCACACTTCTCCCCCCCTGTATGAGACTGAATACCATGCTTCCTCTCTTTAACAATAAATCCTCCTTTTCCTTTCCTGCTACTTTCCTTTCTTTTTTCCAGTTTCTCTCTCTCCCTTTTTCTTTCTCCCTTTTCCATGTCTTCATCCACTCTCCTTAAACCCTTTGTTAGCTATGTAGAGTTAGAAATAACAATTTTGTGACACACAATAGATTCTCAATTTATTAGTTCACGGATTGAAAGCTATCTTAATACTCTGAACTTTTCTCCCGCGTTCTACCGCGTCTAGGTAGATATTTACACCCACCTGCTAATGAACATCTCATGTGGTCTCCTTGTTCATTTAAACACATTATTTTTAACACTAAATTCACATATCTGTGTCTGCGTTACCTTTCTCGGCGGGTGGCACCACCATGCAATGTTTACCAAGCAACACATACTCAAAGTCTATCCCACTACCTGCAGTTCTGTGAATAAAACCATACTGTAAAATGTTTTCTTATATGTAAACAAGTCTTTACTGTTATTCAAAAATTAATACAAGCACAAAGATTTTTTAAAATCGATACATAATAAAAAGCTATTGAAAATGGCAAATCAGACCTATCCCGAGGGAACCTACCTCAACATAATAAAGGCCATATACGACAAACCCACAGCAAACATCGTCCTCAATGGTGAAAAACTGAAATCTTTCCTCTCAGATCAGGAACAAGACAAGGATGTCCACTCTCACCATTATTATTCAACATTGTTTTGGAAGTCCTAGCCACGGCAATCAGAGAAGAAAAAGAAATAAAAGGAATACAAACTGGAAAAGAAGAAGTAAAACTGTCACTGTTTGCACATGAAATGATACTATACACAGAGAATCCTAAAAATGCCACCAGAAAACTACTAGAGCTAATCAATGAATTTGGTAAAGTTGCAGGATACAAAATTAATGCACAGAAGTCTCCTGCATTCCTATACACTAATGATGAAAAATCAGAAAGAGAAATTATGGAAACACTCCCATTTACCACTGCAACAAAAGAATAAAATACCTAGGAATAAAGCTACCTAGGGAAACAAAAGACCTGTATGCAGAAAACTATAAGACACTGATGAAAGAAATTAAAGATGATACCAACAGATGGAGAGGTATACCATGTTCTTGGATTGGAAGACTCAATATTGTGGAAATGACTATACTACCCAAAGCGATCTACAGATTCAATGCAATCCCTATCAAATTACCAATGGCATTTTTTTACAGAACTAGAACAAAAAATCTTAAAATCTGTATGGATACACAAAAGACCCCGAATAGCCAATGCAGTCTTGAGGGAAGAAAACGGAGCTGGAGGAATCAGACTCCCTGACTTCAGACTATACTACAAAGCTACAGTAATCAAGACAATATGATACTGGCACAAAAACAGAAACATAGATCAATGGAACAATATAGAAAGCCCAGAGATAAACCCACGTACCTATGGTCAACTAATCTATGACAAAGGATGCAAAGATATACAATGGAGAAAAGACAGTCTCTTCAATAAGTGGCACTGGGAAAACTGGACACAGCTACATGTAAAAGAATGAAATTAGAACACTCGCTAAATCCATACACAAAAATAAACTCAAAATGGATTAGGGACTTAAATGTAAGACCAGACACTATAAAACTCTTAGAGGAAAACACTGGAAGAACACTCTTACATAAATCACAGCAAGATCTTTTTTGATCCACCTCCTAGAGTAATGGAAATAAAAACAAAACTAAACAAATGGGAACTAATGAAACTTCAAAGCTTTTGTACAGCAAAGGAAACCATAAACAAGACGAAAAGACAACCCTCAGAATGGGAGAAAATATTTGCAAAGGAATCAACGGACAAAGGATTAATCTCCAACATATATAAACAGCCCATCCAGGTCAATATGAAAGAAACAAACAACCCAATCCAAAATTGGGCAGAAGACCTAAATAGACATTTCTCCAAAGAAGACATACAGATGGCCAAGAACCACATGAAAAGCTGCTCAACCTCACTAATTATTAGAGAAATGCAAGTCAAAAGTACAATGAGGTATCACCTCACACCAGTTAGAATGGGCATCATCAGAAAATCGACAAACAACAAATGCTGGAGAGGCTGTGGAGGAAAGGCAACCCTCATGCACTGTTGGTGGATATGTAAATTGTTACAGCCACTATGGAGGTTCTTTAAAAAACTAAAAATAGAATTACCATATGATCTAGCAATCCCACTACTGGGCATATACCCAGAGAAAACCGTAATTCAAAAAGACACATGCACCCCCACGTTCATTGCAGCAGTATTTACAATAGCCAGATCATGGAAGCAACCTAAATGCCCATCAACACATGAATGGATAAAGAAGTTGTGGTACATATATACAATGGAAGATTACTCAGTCATAAAAAGGAACAAAATTGAGTCATTTGTTGAGACGTGGATGGATCCAGAGACTGTCATACAGAGTGAAGTAAGTCAGAAAAAGAAAATAAAATATCGTATATTAACGCATGTATGTGGAACCTAGAAAAATGGTACAGATGAACCGGTTTGCAGGGCAGAAGTTGAGACACAGATGTAGAGAACAAACGTATGGACACCAAGGGGGAAAACCACGGTGGGGTGGAGATGGTGGTGTGAATTGGGCGACTGGGATTGACATGTATACACTGATGTGTATAAAACTGATGACTAATAAGAACCTGCAGTATAAAAAAACAAAAAAAACAACTAATACTAAACTTTCTTTAGGTTATTTGTATGGAAATATGTTAATATAAATGTTTCAGACATTACAGGAAATTTCTAAAAATCTTACATGTTCTGGTATAATGTTCTAAGTCATAATTCTAGTCATTACTTTAAAATGTATATCTCAGAAATAACTAAATTTCCTTGTCAACTGCATTATTATGAACTTTCATCAAATCTTTAACCGTGGTCATTTTTAAGTCATTTGTCATTTACAGACAGTTCTGGGTGTACTGTGATGTTTTTGCAAAAATGTTCCTATAAAAGGGTTCCATCTTCAAGGAATTCATGGAAAAGACTCTGACAAGTACAGGTTTCTGGTAACTGACTATACTGCTGAACTGAACGAATAAGCATTTTCAGAACTCTAATGGAAAACTGATTAATTCATAAAAGTGTTAACAAAAGATCAAGATGAAAAAAATTTAATTACATGGGACTGAGTCAACTGATGAGGATGATTATAATCTCGGTGACTTTCTCTTTGAATAAAAAAACAAAAACCCCCACAAGGACTCAGAGGCAAAAATATACAAATCAATTTTCACTGCAAAGTAAAGGACCTGTTACAGTAGAGGATTATTGGACTGAATGTCAATATTATGACATAGTATGAGTGTGTTCCGTGTTTGGTAATTGCGATCATTGTTGCTTTTGTTGTGGTCAGCCATTTACAATGCTTGGTGTCATTTTATTTATCTCTTGTAAAAATAAAATACAGTGTGTGTGGAAAAAAAAAAATCTTCCAACAAACAACAGTCCAAGACCAGTTGGCTTCACAGGTGAATTCTATAAAACATTTAGAAAAGAGCTAACACCAATCCTTCTCAACTCTTCCAAAAATCTGCAGAGGGAGAAACACTCCCAAATTCATTCTACAAAGCCACCATCACCCTGATACCAAAACCAGAAAAAGATATCACAAAAAAGAAAATTATAGACCAATATCACTGCTGAACACAGAAGCAAAAATCCTGAACAAAATACTAGCAAACAGAATCTAACAACACATTAAAAGGGTCATACACCATGATCAAGTGGGATTTACCCGAGGGATGCAACGATTCTTCAATATACATATACACAAATCAATCAATGTGATACACAACATTAACAAATTAAGGAATAAAAACCATATGATCATCTCAATAGATGCAGGAAAAGCTTTTGATAAAATTCAAAATCCATTTATGATAAAAACTCTCCAGAAAATGGGCACACTCAATGGTGAAAAAGTGAAAGCATTTCCAGTAGGGTCAGGAACAAGACAAGGATGTCCACTCTCGCCACTCTTATTCAACATGGTTTTGGAAGTCCTAGCCACAGCAGAGAATAAAAAGAAATAAAAGGAATACAAATTGGAAAAGAAGAAGTAAAACTGTCACTATTTGCCAATGACATGATACTATCCTAAAGATGCCACCAGAAAACTACTAGAACCAATCAATGAATTTGGTAAGGTGTCAGGATACAAAATTAATACACTGAAATCTCTGGCATTCCTATACACCAACAATGAAAAATCAGAAAGAGATATTAAGGAAACACTCCCACTTACCACTGCAACTAAAAGAATAAAATACCTAGGAATAAACCTGCCTAAGGAGGTGAAAAACTTGTACTCAGAAAACTATAAACACTGATGAAAGAAATCAAAGATAACACAAACAGATGGAGAAACATACCATGTTCTTGGATTGGAAGAATCAATATTGTGAAAATGACTACACTACCTAAAGCAATCTAGAGATACGATGCAATCCCTAACAAACTACCAGTGGCATTCTTCACAGAATTAGAACAAAATATCTTACAACTCATATGGAAACACAAAAGACTCTGAATAGCCAAAACAATCTTGAGAAAGAAAAATGGAGTTGGAGGAATTAGCCTCCCTGACTTCAAACTATTATACCACAAAGCTACAGTAATCAAGACAGTATCGTACTGGCACAAAAAAAGAAATATAAATCAATGGTTCAGGATACAATGCAGAGAGATAAACCCACACACATACGGGCACCTAATGTGCGACAAAGGAGGCAAGAACATACAATGGAGAAAGACAGCCTCTTCAATAAGTGCTGCTGGGAAAACTGGACAGCTATATGTGAAAGAATGAAATTACAACACTCCCTAACACCATACACAAAAGTAAACTCCAAATGGATTAAAGACTTAAATGTAAGACCAGACACTATAAAACTTTTAGAGGAAAACATAGGAAAAGCACTCCTTGACATAAACCACAGCAAGCTCTTTTTTGACCCACCTCCTAGAGTAACAGAAATAAAAACAAAAATAAACAAATGGGACTTAAACTTTAAAGCTTTTGACAGCAAAAGAAACCATAAACAAGACAAAAAGACAAGCCTCAGAATGGGAAAAAATACTTGCAAATGAAACAACAGACAAAGGATTAATCTCTAAAATATACAAACAGCTCATGGAGCTCAATATCAAAAAAACAAACAATCCAGTTAAAAAATGGGCAGAAGACCTAAATAGACATTTCACCAAGGAAGACATACAGATGGCCAAGAGGCACATGAAAAGATGCTCAACATCACTAAATGCAAATCAAAACCACAATGAGGTATCCCCTCACACCACTCAGAATGGCCATTATCAAAAAAGCTAGAAACAATAAATGCTAGAGAGCGAGTGGCGAAAAGGGAACCCTCCAGCACTGCTGGTGGGAATGTAAATTGATACAACCACTATGGAAAACAGTATGGAGGTTCCTTAAAAAACTAAAAATAGAACTACCATATGACCCAGCAATCCCACTACTGGGCATATACCCTGAGCAAACCATAATTCAAAAGGAGACATGCACTACAATGTTCACTGCAGCACTATTTACAATAGCCAGGACATGGAACCAACCTAAATGTCCATCGACAGATGAATGGATAAAGAAGATGTGGCACATATATACAATGGAATATTACTCAGCCATAATAAGAAACGAAACTGAGTTATTTGTAGTGAGGTAGACGGGCCTAGAGTCTGTCATACAGAGTGAAGTAAGTCAGTAAAAGAAAAAAAAATACCGTATGCTAATGCATATATATGGAATGTAAAAAAAACAAACGAAAACAAATGGTACTGACGAACCTACCTGCAGGGCAGAGATAAAGAGGTAGACATAGAGAATGGACTTGATGAAATGGGGTGGGAGGGCGAAGCTGGGGAGAAGCGAGAGTAACATCCGACATATATACACTACTGAATGTAAAATAGTTGGCTGGTGGGAAGCAGCGGCATAGCAAAGGGAGATCGGTTCAGTGCTTTGCGATGACCTAGAGGGGTGGGATAGGGAGGAGGGGTGGGAGGCTCAAGAGGGAGGGGATATGGGGACGTATGTATGCATATGGCTGATTCGCTTTGTTGTGCAAAGAAACTAACATGGTATCGTGAAGTAATTATACTCCAACAAAGATCTATTAAAAAATTAAAAAATAGAATAAAATAAGGTAGTTTCATATTTTAAATGATCTTCAAAATATCCTGAAAAACTTATTTAAATAAATCTGCAATTCTCCTTGCTTAGCCCACACATAAACTTTTAAAGAATAAGATGCATTTTTAACTAAAATTTTAAAAATTGACTTAGAATTTAAATGAACCAATACAGAGTATCCAGATTATATAAAAAAGACTTGAAAGGCCTTGAAAGCATTCACAGACTTGACTATGGACCAGTTAGTGCTGTGACAACTGTTGAAGAAAAAGTTAAAAATATATCTACGTGGGATTCCAGTTGGTGGTTTAAATAGCTTTTTTGGTTGCTTAGAGAAAATAATGTAAGGAAAAAATACTTCTCTATCATATTTTATCTTCCAGCTCCAGAATGAAATTTAATGTATTTCTATAAAAAGTGTTAACAATTTACATGTAAACATCAATATAGGAATGTTTTAAAATAGCTTATCTTATAGTATGCTAATCTCAAAGGTAACAGTCAAATAAGTTCAACTTGGGGACAACACAACACAAAGAAAATATATAATACTTGTGTCTTAGCTATTGAAAAAGAGTCTTCTATTGCTATATTAAACTTTAAGTGCAGTGTATCAGTTAGGAAATTAAAAAGTACACATACATTTAGCTTCCTTTTTGTTATTTCTTTCCTCAAATTAAATCAGGAAATCAATAATCCTTTCTGATGCCACCTCTTAACTGGGTAACAGAAACAAACTTCAGCATGTATCTGAATGCAGGATTTCACCATACATGGATACATGTATTATATACAGCTGACCACTGAACAGTGCAGCGGGTTAGGGGGTTGAGACCCTTCCTATGGTAGAATATCCAGGTATAACCTTAGAGTCAGCCCTCTGTATACATAGTTCCACATTTACAGATTCAGTCAACCATGGATCGTGTAGGACATATTTACTGGGAAAAAATATCCACATATAAGTGGACCCAAGCTATTCAAACCCATGATGTTCAAGGGTCAATTGTACACATGCATGTATTTGACAGATATTGTTGAGCAATCCCTATGTACTAGCCCTTGTGAATATGACAATGATCGAGAGAGTGGTTCAAACAAAACTGAACGCTTTAAAAAAATTATTACTCACTAACTAGGCTAAATATAAATATGTAATAAGCACCAAAATGCAGGGTCACCTTCTACTTCAAGAGGTAATTCACTTTCGGATTTCATTCAGTTAAGTCCCAGGACTCTGACAAGGAGAGCTAGGTATCCAAGTAGTCCACAGTTGGGGCATATTCACTAAGGTCTTGATGTAGAAATCTTACTATTCCCGTATGTTTCAGCCCCTGATGGAATCAGATAAGATTAAAAAAAATCTCAGGGGCTTCCCTGGTGGCGCAGTGGTTGAGAGTCCGCCTGCCGATGCAGGGGACACGGGTTCGTGCCCCGGTCCGGGAAGATCCCACATGCCACGGAGTGGCTGCGCCCGTGAGCCATGGCCGCTGAGCCTGCGCGTCGGGAGCCTGGGCTCCGCAACGGGAGAGGCCACTGCAGTGAGAGGCCCACGTACCGCAAAAACAAACAAACAAACAAAAATCTTAGTTATATAGATGATAACTGTAGGTTGCTCAAGGTTCAATGAGAAGACTAAGCTCTATTTAAGAGTAAAAGTGAATCACCAGAATGCCTGCATATGTGGCAATGAAAGCAAATAGAATGCAACTGAACATATGAGGAATTCACCAAAAAGTTAGTATTTTTGTGCTGTATCACACATTGGGTTTTCAATAATTCTTTACAGAGAGAAATACAGTGACAAAAATCTCCTATTTGGACATTCTGATGGAACATTTTTTCCTACAACTGTGTAAGTCTCCACAACTTCATCTTCCAACGGGCTGGGGCTCTGCCTCACTTCTATCACACAGTCCAGACGCTCTTTAATGAATACCCATCACCATGCTAGACAGGCCATTATGGTCCAAAATTTGGACTGCCTCTGAAATAGTAGCCACTCAAATCACAACTATTATACCACACTATTTTTAGCGGGGATATGTAAAAAGAAAACTAGAGTTGGGACCACATATTCCTTACAGACTTGAGGAACTTAAGGCATTCAACCTGGCTACCATTTCAACCATCCAAGATTGTGTGCCACCTACAAAACGCCTGAGATGAATCAGACCATAAGATAGCCATGTGCTGTATTACACAGGAGGTACCTACCGAGCATTACAGAAATAACTATGGTTGTTCCTTAATACAAATGTGACTACTTGTTTAGGTATAATGTAGGTAACTAAATAACAGATTTTTTAAATATTCAAACCTTTCTGAATCACCTTATAAAATAACAACCTTAAACAATAATGGGGGAAAAAGTTTTGGGTTTTTTTGGGTTTTTGTTTTGTTTTGTTTTGTTTTTTGTTTTGTGGTACGCGGGCCTTTCACTGTTGTGGCCTCTCCCGTTGCGGAGCACAGGCTCCGGACGCGCAGGCTCAGCGGCCATGGCTCACGGGCCCAGCCGCTCCGCGGCATGTGGGATCTTCCCGGACCGGGGCACGAACCCGTGTCCCCTGCATCGGCAGGCGGACTCTCAACCACCGCGCCACCAGAGAAGGCCGGAAAAAAGTTTTTAAATACGGTTTAAAACAAGATCTTCATTTTCATATTCAAAGGAAAGCTTGTAATAATGGAAAATTTTAATAATGATGTTATGATGATGAAAATACTAACAGAAACAGAAAATACTAACCACTCAACAAAGAACGTGAACTAGACAAGCAACAAGGATATACTGTACAGCACAGGGAAATACAACTTTATTTCGTAATAACTTTAAATGAAGTATAAGCTATTAAAAAAAATCACTATTTTGTACACCTGAAACTAATATTGTTAATTAAGAGGGAGTTCCCTGGTGCCCTAGTGGATACGATTCCGGGCTTTCACTGCCATGGCCCAGGTTTAATCCCTCGTCAGGGAACTAAGATCCCACAATCTGTGCGGCTCAGCCAAAAAAAAAGATCGTCAATCAACTATACTTCAATTCTTTAAAAAATAAAAGAACATGGACTATTTCTGGTGCATAAACTGAAATCATAGCAAGTCACATGAGAAATTCAATATTTTGGATTTTTCCAGTCTATTTTTGTTTTATATAAAAAAAAAATCAGTGATGACAGAAAATTTCCCTAAATTATAAAGAAAGGTTCAACTAAATTGTAAACCCCTGATAAGGGAAAAAAAAAATTGAGCACTAGTCACATATTACTCTACATACTTTGACAAATACTACCTGATTTCTACAATCCAAAGAGGTAAGCATTATCCTTACTTTGGAAATAAAGAAACCACAGCTCAGACATATTAATAACTTAATGGCAGACCATTTTCCCTATATTCTTTTTTTAAGGTCTAGTTCAATGCTACCTTAAATTACAATTATTTATGACATACTGATTCTTGTAAGCTCCATCAAGGCAGACTCCAACCAAATTATTATATCTCTTATAGCACTTAACATGGTAACTTGTCCCAGTATTTGCAAAAATAAAAAAGAAAGAAAAAAATGAATTAAAACAAGATTCTACCATTTATTAGCTAAGTGGCATTAGTCTATAACCTTTCTGAGTTAAAGTTTTCTCTTATAAGGATTATACCAACATTGCAGGATTACTGTAAGGAAGGGTTGGTTTCTCTACCTCCACACTACTGCCTTTTTGGGCCAGGTAATTTTTGGGGGGGCGGGGGGGACGGATACTGTCCTGTGCACTGTAGGATATTTAGCAACATCTCTAGCCGCTATCAAGTAAATGCCAGTAGCATCCCTCCCCACCAGTTGTGACAACCAGAAGTGTCTCCTGTCAAAATGATGTGTCAAATACTCCTGGAGATTGGGGTATACAAGAACCACTGCTCTAGGTAAGAGCATTATAAGAATGAATTGAAAAAGAAGTATGTGATTTCCTCTAGTCTAGAAAATCCCCTTGAGATGGGAGAAGATAAGGGCAAGATTTCCTGAGCCAAGCCTCTAATGATAATACTCCTAAAAGCAACAATCAGCAGCACAAAATTCTAATAACCTTACGTGGTCTAGTAAAGATGGCCACAAATTCTTTGTTATTCCTCCAAATGAGAAAGAAATCCTCTACCTTAAATTCAGACGGCCTTTGATGACTTCTTTAACCAAAAGAATGAAGCTGAAGTCATGATCTGGAACTGATGAGGTGACAAAAAACCCTGTACTGGGGCTTCCCAGGTGGCGCAGTGGTTGAGAGTCTGCCTGCTGATGCAGGGAACACGAGTTTGTGCCCCGGTCTGGGAAGATCCCACATGCCGCGGAGCGGCTGGGCCCGTGAGCCATAGCCGCTGAGCCTGCGCATCCGGAGCCTGTGCTCCGCAATGGGAGAGGCCACAACAGTGAGAGGCCCGCGTACCGCCAAAAAAAAAGAAAAAAAAGAAAAAAAACCCTGTATCCTGTGCTCAGAAGTCCAACTACCCAAGACTGCCATGCTGGAAAGACCACAAATATAGGCACACAGGTTAACAGTCCCAGCTGAGCATGGCCTTCCAGCCTTCTTAACCAGAGTGACAGACATGCGAATAAAGCTGCCTAGGATTCTCCAGTCCAGACCACCTGCTAGCTAAGACTAACCAATGATCTTTGTCGATGCCTCATATAAGAGAAGACTTGCCAAGACCTGCTCAAATTCCTGATCCTCAAAATTGAGAGATTTAGGGCTTCCCTGGTGGCGCAGTGGTTGAGAGTCCGCCTGCCGATGCAGGGGACACGAGTTTGTGCCCGGGTCCGGGAAGATCCCACATGCAGCGTAGCGGCTGGGCCCGTGAGCCATGGCCGCTTAGCCTGCGCATCCGGAGCCTGTGCTCCACAACGGGAGAGGCCACAACAGTGGGAGGCCCGCGTACAGCAAAAAAAAAAAAAAAAAAATTGAGAGATTTAATAAAATAGTTGTCATTTTAAACCACTAAGGTTTTAGGTAGTTTGTTTTCACATAATTTGTATGCATACACTTTTCGATTAAAGATTTTCATGTGTTTTAATGAAAATCTTTGTGTACCTCTATTGGCTCAAATGAGGTCATCTAATTCCTATCAAGTGATAAACTATCATGGGCTACTGGTCCCATCCTCCAAAATAAAGCCCTGAAGAAAAAAGAAGTAAGTCTGGATTCCAGGAACAACAAAAAGAAACAAACAAAAACTGATGGGGATAAATCTGCACTGAATTTGTGTGAATAGACATTGGTAACCTTCATTCAGGAGCAAAGGGCAGCAGGAGTCAAAAGACAGATTGCCTAAATGCTTTTCTTAGTCTGCCCTTATCTTTCCCTTGACTGCCCCTTTATCAGAAATTAGCAGAACAGCTCAGATCTCTGTCAGCAGGATAAAATCAGGACAGCACAAAAGGCCTGGGAGGGGAAAGTTCATGAAAACAGGTACAAACTGACTACCCTGTGGTTATTTACTCTTCCCAGTCCTTCTCCCCTCAAAATAAACCTACAGAGCTGGTGGTAAATTATAATACAAGGAAACTACCTCTTAAAATTAGTATTACTTATTTCTAATTGTTTCAAAAAACAAACCCTGATCAGAAGCTGCCTGATGCAGTAGAAGGCAACAGAAGAACATAACAGTAATTCAGTGCCAGGGAGCTGTCTGACCTGAGACTCAAGCCCTCCCTCTCTTAAACTCACCTGGACCAACACAAACTAAGATCTGGCTGTTGGCCATTCCCTAATTCACATTATTAGACTAAGTGGATTAATACCCCCTCTCAAAGAATCATTAGCTCACTAGCTAAAATAAAGAAACATCTGGAGCACAAAACTACTATAAAAGACAGGCAACACATCAAACAACCCACGCCATCTGATACAGAATTAGTGAATCAGATGATCCAAGAATGAACACCTAGGGACCAAGGGGAGATATTAGTACTACAAACTCACAACAAGAAACTGTGGAAAAGAATCAAATGGAAATAGTATAAAAAGAAGAGGGGAAAAAATAAAACATTTCAAGAAAAAATAAACATATTAAGAAATAATGAGAATAAACTTCCCAGAATAACAGAGGGAAGAAATCAAGATTTAAGTGTTCCAAGAGTGAAACATATAAGAAAAAAACCTCATTCCTAGAAATATTAAGAATAGTGTGTAAATTGATAGTACTTTTAGAAAGTTTTCGAAATTTTTACATGTAATGCAGTAGTATCACTTTTGGAAATCAAAAGTAATCCTGAGTAATCCAGAAGAAAACAAAATACCTATATGCGCAAAAATGTTTTACTGCAATACTTATTATGGTAAGAGGGAAAACCCCAGACACAACCTAAATATCTAACAACCAAGTAATAATTAATGGTTTAATATTATTATTATATAGCCACTGACATAGTGTTGAAACGAGAGTATGTTTAACAAATTTTATGATTTGAGGGGATCTAAAAAAATCCAACCAACGTGAGAAATTTACACTAAAACTACTATGAGCATTTAATTTTTTAATTATTAAAACTTAAAAGTTTGTTTTTAAAAATCTGACAAACTCGGTAGCTTGTGTTTTTGTTAAGTCTAGACTTCATCAAGAAATAGCCAACAACAATTATATTTTAGATATAATTTACAGAAACGTTAGCTTCCAAGAGTATTTATGGTATTTTTATACTAAAGGAAAATATAATGTAGCTACTCTTTACTGAGTGAGCAGCTTATGGCAGCTTTCGGACTTTATAAATAATAAAATATGGTATGGAAAATTTCAGCATCCACTATGCCAAAGAAAGTACTGGTCTTATTTCTACTAAGTGCTTTATATTTTTATCATTTTCATTAGCTCAGCTCCACATGAGACCACTGTCTGCCTTGATTTCTGGAAGGCTGCCCCAATTCTTCTCTCCCAGGCCCTGTTGCCAGGGTTGCAGCTGCACAACCGATTCTTATTAAAATATAAGTCTTTGAAATGCAGGTCTATGGAAAGGGACATAAAGGATTTCATTATCTTTTCTCAAAACTCACAATAAGGATTATACCCCCACCCTTCCCCAGGCACACCACCACTCAGAACCCTTCTTCATCAACTCACACACCACATATAATAAATGCAGCAGCTCCATCTTAAATACTCAAATAACAAGTCATAAAGGAGTAAAACTGCATGATAACCACCGTAATGTCTAGCAAAAATTATTTTAGAATGACTTCTAATACATATGATGTAATTATTTCAAAATGACTTCTAGTGCATATGATGTAATCATAGGCGGACACTCATACAATGAGAGTAATAACACTTCTAAACACTACTACCAAATACTTCTAAAGAATAAACATTTGCAAGACAGAATACACACTTATGTGATAATTTCAGAAATTTCAAGTTAAGAAAAAAACTGCAAGATAATTTACTCAAAATGTAAAATACTTTACAAGCTATTAATTTTGTTGTACAACTACTCATGCCTCTAAAATTTTCTTGTAAAAGGAGAAAAAAACTGAAGGACAGTTTACACTCCTTTTCCGTTTCTTACTAGAAGCTCATGTACTTTCGTTCTCTGGATAAAATCCCCTGCTTAAACATTGCTTGACTGTACTCTATGACTGAATTCATCTTATGAGAAAAGTTAACACAAAACTGTCAAGATCATGAAGGTAAAACTACTTTCAATTAAAAGAATAAAGAGTGGTCAAATAGTCTGTTGTAAAGTAAAAATGACAAGTTTCTTTTTTATTAAAACATATTTTTAATGCTGATACACCACTGGAATTCTTGTAACATGCAGAATCTTCAAATTTTAACTATGTTAGAGAAAAGAATTAAAGTTAGTAAAATTCACTGGGGTTAACTAAGTATAGCCTAGTCTGTTCCCTGGGTGATTCATTCATGGTTAAATAGAAGAAAAAAATAGGTGAGGCACAGTGAAGGATACTAACCCTTGAGGATCTCATACAACACACACCTGAAGTTATAGCAACAAATCATACAGATAAATAGTTCTAAAAAGTGACCACTTGTTGCATTTTTAATGATTGAACTGAAATAATTAAGTTAAATGTACCAGATAAACTTTTTTAAGTATACAAGAAGTACATTATAATGATTATAAAGCTTGATAAAAATGTCGATTGAGATCACCTCACATCTGTTATCATAGCTACTATCAAAAAAATAAAACAGACAGTAACAATGTTGATGAGGATGTGAAGAAACTGGAACCCTTGTGCACTGTTGGTAAAACTGTAAAATGGTGCAACACCTATGGTAAACAACATGGAGGTTCTTCAAAAATTTAAAAATAATTCTATCATATGATCTAGCACTCCCACTTCTGGCCATATATCCAGTAGAACTGAAGACAGGGTCTGGAAGAATATTTGTACACCCACGTTGCTAGCACCACTAATCACATAAGCCGAGAGGTAGATCAAGCCAAATGTCCATGAGCCAATGAGCAGATAAACAAAATGTGATATACACAAAGTAGTATTATTGTGGTATATATATATACACGATGGAGTCTCTAAAAGGAAGGAAATCCTATCACATGCTATTAACATGGATGAACCTTGAGGACATTATGCTAGGTAAAATAAACTTGTCACAGAAAGACATATACTGTATGATTCCACTTATAAGAGGTGTAAAGTAGTCAGTCTTTTTTTTTTTTTTGGGCCACACCACGTGGTTTGCAGGATCTTATAGTTCTCAGACCAGGAATTGAACCCCGGCCCTCAGCAGTGAAAGCGTGGAGTCCCAACCTAAAGTAGTCAAATTTACAGAAAACAAAGTAGAATGGTAGTTACCAGGGGCTGGCAACAGGAGAAAAAAGGGAGTTGTTGTTTAATGGGTATAGAGTTTTCAGTTTTGCAAGATGAAAAAGTTACAGAGATCTGTTTCACAACAATGTGAATATACTTAGCACTACTGAACTACATACTTAAAACTGGTTAAGATGGCAAATTTTATGTTACATGTTTACTACAATAAAAAAAATTTTTAATGTAATTAGAGGTCTCATCCTTAGAGATTCCATGAGTTAGTAAAGATGAAAAACAGAATGAATCTGTTTTTTTTTTTTTTAAACCAAGTACCACATATTAATTTGGGTTTTTTATTTGTTTGTTTTGCTCAGATAGGTAGGTAATAATACCACCATGGTGTAAAACTCAAAAGAAACAACAGTAAATCACAACAAGTAAATCTTCTTGTCATCATTATCCCTAGCCACCCAATTCTCCTCCAAAGACACACACACCAATATTAGCTTCTGGTATAGCCTTTCACAGGAATTCTAATAATATACGAGAATGTAAGTATGTATTTTTTTTTTAAATATTTTCACGTGACCACATACATGACTTGGCACCTTGCTTTTTCACTTATTAACACTTTACCTTGGAAATCAGGCACTATCAGTAACTTTTTAAAAACTACCTCCCTCAATTTGAAAGGCTGTATTTTATCATATGGATATAACTCATCACCAATAAGTGGGAAGTTGGGTTGCTTGTAATCTTTTACTACTACCAACATGCTACAAGGAATAATCTTATAAATTCACAAATGTGGGATATGATGAAGCAGGATTTATCTGTAGGATAAATTCCAAGAAGTGAAACTGATGGATCAAAGCGTTTATACATTTTAATTTTGGGTAGGCATTTTAAGTTTTGACAGATATTTTTCAAATCTTCTTCTAAGAGAATGTATACATTTACACTCCCACTAACAACGCACTAGAATATCTGTATTATCAATCCTAAAAAGCTTCCCTAACTCCAGAAGTTTAAAGGGAAAAAAAACTATCTTCCTTCCCTGAAGTGGAGCATTAAAAAAAAACCCACGATTTCAGGTAAATATACTGAGTTGCATAAAATTAAAACCTACGAGTTTGAGTAAGTCCCAGCTGCAAGAAATGAACTGTAGCCTAAGAAAAGCACTCATCCTAGCAATGGCCAGCTCAGTCTTGGCAGGCGCACTATGGACCTAGGCCTCTACCAGTCTCAAATTTCTTTGCCCAGAAACCCATTCTTACTCTATAGTTTTTGACCCAAATAGCTTTACTCATATCAGCACCACAGTTACAGTTTTTAACCAAATTACCTTAACTGGCCTAAAACAGTAATTGTTTCCATTTAGGTGGATAAATCTCTTAATTCTGGGAAAGTATAGAAATCAATCAGTATTAATACTTATGTGCTATTTAATATATTTATAATAACATTATGATACTCTATGCTCTATCTACTAAGATACTTGAAAGACAAGAAAATTTAATATACTAAATTTATAAGTTTAATTTATTAAACTTTTAAGAATTATTGAAGTTTTAGAAAGATTTGTTTGCTCTACTGGTAATCTGCCTTGTTAACTGCTTGAAGTATTTGCAGGAATCAGAGAAAAGTAACTTTAAGTTAGAATGTCTAAGGATGTTAAATAATTAGGCATGAAAGTGTTGGTCGATATTTAAGAAGTAGTATTTACTCTTGCCTATCGGGCATTAAAACCCAATGACAATATAGACAGCACTGAACTTTTTTAGTGAGGTTTACAGATCAACTTTTTTTTTTACATCAACCGTTTTTTAAGAGAACTACAGAAATAGAGAACCACAGGAATATGGTCTTGGACAGAAAATGTCTATATCTACCTTAAGATCAACACATTTCATTTAATTTAATATCATTTCCTATAAGCATTTTTCAGCGAACATGTGTACTAAAGGCATTCACAGATATTAACAGACAGTAATAATAAATGAAAATAGGCATCCTGCATATGACTTCTTTTCAAAGAAGAAATGGCTTCTTTTATAAAAGGATGTCTTCTGTTCATAAAGCACAAAACAAATAGTGCATTTTCCCATGCTGCCAGAAAATACTTCTTAATCAAAACCAAAGGAGGGCTGATTTTATAATTTCCTCATGGAAATCATGGCCTTTATAGTAAGGACACAGAGCAACAGCTACAATAAATTCCAGCTGCTGTGGCAAGACTTATTATACCATACTAGCTGCTAAATGGCCCAACATTAAGGCCACCAGCAACCAAAAAACTGGAGATTTAATAACAAGTTCCATTCCCTTACACTAAAAAAATTAATCAGACTTGCAACAATATTTTCTAACTATCGATAAAGACAAATTTTTTGGATCCTATTGCCAAAACTGAAGAGTTAATGCTATTAATCTAATCCCTCAAAATCACCCAAGCTCCTTCTTTATCAATATTTACAAGTTAGAATAGGAGAAACTCAGAGCCATTCAGGGTCGTCGTTTAAATGAATATCCCATTCAACCTCTGCAGTTTAATAATTTTCTATAATGTGCACATTTCCTCTTTCTTTCACATCTGATGAACAAATTATTCCTCGTGAGTGTGTGTGTGTGTGTGTGTGTGTGTGTGTGTGTATGTGTTTAATACCTAAACCCACCTGACAGTTTTAAGTAGGCTGGTACCTACAGCAAGATGCTATCAAATCAGAATGAAAATGGTAGGATTAGAAATCAGCCACATGAACAAAAAATCAGGAAACTACAACTTTTTAATTCTGAACATATATTTTCTGGGTTTTTTTCCCTCCATAAAATTGATATAACATTTTCCTATCACTAGTCAAAACAAATGCTATCAAGATGCCTCACTAATCATATAATCATAAAAATTAACTTATTCAACATATATTCATTGAGCTCCTATTATATGCTACGCCCACATAAATTAAACATTTAAAAAATAGTATACAAATATACGTCAGCAAATTATAAAGTAAAATAAACATATTTTTAAATGTATAAAAATGAATTTAGGGCTTCCCTGGTGGCGCAGTGGTTGAGAATCCGCCTGCCAATGCAGGGGACACGGGTTCGTGCCCCGGTCTGGGAAGATCCCGCATGCCGCGGAGCGGCTGGGCCCGTGAGCCATGGCCGCTGAGCCTGCGCATCCAGAGCCTGTGCTCCGCAACGGGAGAGGCCACAACAGTGAGAGGCCCGCGTACCGCAAAAAAAAAAAAAAGAAAAAGAAAATGAATTTACCAAAGATGTAAGAAGTTTAAAGACTACCAGAGATTAAAATTGAAATACAGGGACTTCCCTGGTGGTCCAGTGGTTAAGAATCCATCTTGCAATGCAGGGGATACCAGTTCGATCCCTGCTCGGGGAACTAAGATCCCACATGCTGTGGGGAAACTAAGCCCAAGCGCCACAACTAGAGAGCCTGCGTGCCACAGCTACAGAGCCCATGTGCTCTGGAGCCCGCACACCACAACTAAAGAGAAGCCTGCACGCCTCAACGAAGATCCTGCGTGCCACAACTAAGACCCAACGCAGCCAATAAATAAATAAATTTTTTTAATTGTAATACAGTATAAGTAGATAGAACTAATTAAATGATTTTTAATTTTGAGCAGTTATGACTTGGCAACAATTAACACTTTAAAATCTGGTCCTCACATGTTAAAACAGAATTTTAAAAAATTCTTAATAAAACAAGTAAATTGATCTCTTTTATTTTTTTTTAGTGAGCTTGCCTTTTGTTTTTTTTGGCTGCATTGGGTCGTTGCTGCGTGCGGGCTTCCTCTAGTTGTGGCATGTGGGGGCTACTCTTCGTTGTGGTGCGTGGGCTTCTAATTGTGGTGGCTTGCTCTAGGTAGTTGCGGTGCACAGCCTTCAGTAGTTGCCGCACACAGGCTCAGTAGTTGCCGCACACAGGCTCGGTAGTTGCAGCACGCGGGCCCTAGAGCGTGTGGGCTTCAGTAGTTGTGTCATGAGGGCTCAGTAGCTGTGGCTCACGGGCTCTAGAGCGCAGGCTCAGTAGTTCTGGCGCATGGGCTTAGTTGCTCTGCAACATGTCGGATCTTCCCGGACTAGGGATCGAACCTGTTCCTGTGCACTGGCAGGCAGATTCTTAACCAGTGCGTCACCAGGGAAGTGCTGATCTCTTTTACATTTGATTTTAAGGAAAACCAAAAGGTTGGCTTCATGCTCAGTGGTAAAACATTATACCCACTCCAATTATTTAAGCATTTTGTGAAACATTAGAGGCATTAAATTATGAACAAGACAAGATGCTCATTGTAATCACAATGTTCTACAAGCTCTAGCCAATGCAGCTGGTAAGTGAACCAATACAAGGTATAAAATCTGGAAAGGATAAAGCAAAATTACGTTTAGTTACAAATAAGGACTGCATTCCCAGAAAAGTTAAGTGAATCAAATGCAACACTATAAGAAATACTAAGTGAATTTAATTAAGTTAACTGATTAAACTTAACAGAAAGAAATAACCTTCCTAATGTTAGCAATAAACAGGAGTTTAAGCTGTAAGAGCATAATGAAGAGGCAGCAGAGCAGTGGTTAAGGGCACTGACATCAGATTCAAACAGATATGGGTTGAAATCGCAATTCTACTACTTCCTAGCTGTATAAACCTTGATAAAGTCACCTAATGTCTTTAATTTTCTCAGGTGTAAAAATGAATATAATTTATTAAACAGTTAAGATGATGCTGAGCAGTATACAGAGCCTGCCATTTAGTAATTGAACTAATATAAGGCATTTTTATTTGCATTATTAATAATAGAAAGCCTCTCGTCCCTTCCCTAAGTAAAGACAGGTATTACGTTAAGCATACATATACCATGTAAACCTTTCTGAAATCCAGAGAAGGGTGAAATTCCAAAATATATCTGGCCCTAAGATTTGGAACAAGGGATTGTGGTCCTGTACCTTTCTAATGGCTTCTTACGGAAAAAACAATAATATACTACTTCTAAAAAAAGCCAGAACCCAGGTTCCGCACAACTATTTGTTTTACAGTTCCAGGGTGCCAAGGGTTCAGTAGGCATCTCCACCAAAGAGTCAAATCAGTATAGATGACAGATACTCCTTTTCTTCTAGAACCAAACCTCAGTTAATACGAACCTATTCATTAGGAGGGTTGTTCACGTACTGTTAGCCTCTTCCAGTCAACATTAAGCTCCATTAGTAATGGCACAGACTACGTATTTGTTTACTACCTTAACTCTTGTACTTAATACCTGAACCTTAAATAAATCAATGAAAGGACTGCATCATCTGTCACCTTGCACACCTGTATCAGAGACATACTTGCCTAATTCACAATTCTAGTCTTAGCAAGTCCCTTCAGTTATCATTACATGGTATAGAATGGGTGATGATAAGGATGTATCAGTTGTGATGTTTTGGAATTTACTGGCTCAGGTAACTGAAAAGTCCAGGTATACTATATTCAGGGAAGACGTGATCCAGCATCTCAAGAGGTGATCAGGGTGTGTGTTTTGCTCTGCTCTACTCCTTCCCTGTTGGCTTCTTACTCAACTGACTTTCCTTTCATGGTCGGAAGATGGCTGCCAGGTTGAAATTCAGCAGAAAAAAAAGTACCTTTATCCTGGCATTTCTAGTATATGTCCTAAGATCATTCTGATTGATTTGGCTTAGATCATATGCCTGCCATGTCTGCCTTAGGTTAAGACACATGCTTCATTCCTACAAACTCTTCATAATATACATGAAATAAAATACATTAAAGCTGACCTTGGTGATTTGAACTTCTTAATAAGTATACTAAATAACGGCATTATTGAATTAAAACTAATGGATCAAGCACATCATACAACTTTCCCTATCTTCTTAAAAAGTTATTCCCCCCATTTAATCACAACCCAACACGAAAAAATAAAAAAGTAAATTCTTCCCTGAATATAAGTCATTTTGAAGGATTCAGAATGTATTACCAGATTACAATAAAGGTTTATGATATTCCTTAACAAAACTGAAAGCAACATTATAAATTTTCAGGAAGAAAACAAGGTTCTTTTCCTACTTTTTCAAGATTATAATAGCAGAATCTAAAGAAAACATGGACAAGTACATGGATATCTTGAGTTGGGGGGGTGGGGAAGGGTGGTGTTACAGAGCTTTTAAAATAGAATCAACTAAATAATCCATCCTGCCACTCAAGACTCCTCAAAGACATTAGATTCATCACCAACCCTCTCTCCCCTACACAAACCTACACAAAACTAGGTCCTAAGAACAAAACAGAGATGCACACTTTAGGGAGTCTTTTTGACAGCGTGCATTCCAAAGCCAAATACAAATTATTTCTCAATTATTATGTTTCTACTATCATGTCCCTCATTCCTGTAACTAGCACAAAAAATAGAAGGTAAATGATTCCATTTTTATAACAGAGAAGACAACAAAATCTATGAGATTAAAAGCCAATACTCAAATATACAGGAGAGGAGCTGATTTTCATGGTAAAGTTGAATAAGAACAAATAGCAAATCGTAGAACCAACCAATTGAAAGTGTGTTACACACAAGTCATCTTAAATCAAAAGCCAAACTTCATTCATAATCCTAGAGGAAAGCAGTGTGGTCAAAGAAAGGAATGTGCATTAAAAGAATCTCTATAATTTTTCAAATCTATGAATTGATTTTTCAAATCCTCTACTGTTCAAATAATTTAATTCAGTAAATGTGCAATGATGGCTTTTTAAGAAGACAGAACTAGTAGACATAGCAGGGATATAAACATAGCCCTTGACATCACAAAGTTTATAATGTGCTACAAAGGCAATATACACAAACATTACTGGACAGCTCAGAAGAGAATGAAGTACAAATGCCAGTGGGTAATCAGAAAGAGGAGGATCAAGTGAACTGGGATGATATCCACAACAAGTAACAGAAAATCTAAAGGCAAAACTGCCTAAACAATAAGAAAATTTATTATCTTACATAATAAGGAATCTACAGTGAAGGTGGTTCTAGGAATAGTGAACGTGGCTCCAGTTCTACTTCTCTGGAATTCTCTTCCCTCTGCCCACCTTTAAGTAAGGGAATCACCTTCAGGCAAGATAGCTATAGCAGTTCCAGATGTCACATCCAGATAAAACAAGCTCTACAGGAAGGACGATCTCTTTTCTTCTTTCTCAAAAGCAAGAAAACTTCTCCCAAGAGCCTCTTGCAGACTTTCCTTTTATTTCCCATTGGCCAAAACTGGATCTCATGCCCATTCCTAAAACAATCACTTCCAATGGCAATGAGACCTACCATAACCAAGATTAGCATGGATGCTATTAACTATCATGACCATCACTTTAGTGATGGCTGAATATATCAAGGAAGACAGGCCTTGGAGGGTGGTATTATTTGGACTGGGGGAAAAAAAAAGATAGAAACACATAGGCAAAGGAAGGGATGTGTCTAACTGAAGAAAGTCAAACTGCAATCACACATTAAACACACTTTTAGGGATAAAGAATTCTCTTAAACTGTGCTGGAGTCATCTTCTGTTAACACAAAAATTAACTTACTATTCAACAGTCGGTAAATGCTAAGCATGCAGGAGTTGTCTTCTCTTTAAGAGAAGGATTTAGGTTAATTACCAGTGGGGATAGTCAGACTCACCACTCACTCCTTGTCAAGAGAGCTATCTCTGGGTTGAGAACATTCCATAATATGCATACAGATGACTGTAAACTCACTGTCAGTATAAGTTGTTTCTTGAAGGTTTCTTCTCATTTGGGTTCGAGGTTTTACTCAAAAATCCACACACTCACAACTGGCCCTATCTGCAAATGAAAGCATGCAATTAGGAGGCAAAATGCTGCAGGGAGCAATTCCTTCCTCCCCCACCCACCTATAATTAACTGATCCACATGAAAACTGAGCTTAAACACCAGAGTCACCAAGCCCCATGTTCAAACTAAGCAACCTGCATTCCAAAGGTTGTAATGTGCTTATTACACAGTTACCACCCTTTTCCCAGCATGTAAATTTATTGTTGTGTCCACAGTATACCAGGTGCAACTCTTCCCCGCCCCCCCCACCCCGGTACGCGGGCCTCTCCCGTTGCAGAGCACAGGCTCCGGAAGTGCAAGCTCAGCGGCCATGGTTCACGGGCCTAGCTGCTCCGCGACATGTGGGATCTTCCTGGACCCGGGCACAAACCCGTGTCCCCTGCATCGGCAGGCAGACTCTCAACCACTGCGCCACCAGGGAAGCCCCTACCAGGTGCAACTCTTAATGCACCGAGCAAAATCCAACACACATTTATGTTTGGTGGCAGCACACAGGACTGGTCTGCACAGCGTGTTAAAGGAGAGCTGCCTACAGCTCTTTATCTAGTTATAAATTAGAAGACTGCATCTAAGCTTGCAAACTCTGCTATATATTTATAATAGCTCATGGGAAACATTTATTATTGTCAAAGCCAAGCCTGTTTTTCTGCCTTATGGATATAATATAGCATAGGAATAACCACACTGGCTTTGGAGTCAGAGGGCCCTAGGTTTGAGATCTAATTCTGCAAATAACTAGTTGTATGATCTTAGGCCTATTTTTAACCTAAGATATATTTCTTCATTTACGGTCCTTCGAATAAACTTATAAGCACTTAACAAAGCCAACAAACAACAGGCCTAAAACCCAACATGTCAAGGCTGAAATGATGATCCCAAATGCACTGCTTTCTCAGTCTTCCTCATTTCAGTAAACTGGACTGGGATCCATGCAGTTTGTGCTGAAACCTCTAAGTCCTTATCATACACGCTCCCTCATCCTCCCAAAAACATCACCAAAGTGGTTGATTCTTTAAATATATAATGTGAACTGATTCTTAGAATCCCATAAAAACCATAAAAATAAACAGCAATTCCTCCCTCAGAATTACTTTCCTGAAACTGCCTATAAATTCAACTATTTAAATAATGACAGTTTGAAATTTCAAAGTTCCATATTAGAAGGAATACTAGTATTTCATAAAAAGAAAACACTGGGGATGCCACATATCAAAGTGATGCATTACATTTTGTAAGCTTACACATTTCTTCACATCTAAGCTGACAATGAACTAGGACATTATGCTTAATCCGAAAATGTAATTAAGAAAACTGAAAGATGACCAAAACTAATGAGTGAGTTTAGGAAGGTTGCAGGATACAAAAATCAATACTCAAAAAATCAATTCTTTTTCTATAGAACACTTGTTCACTTACCCTACAACCCAGCCATTCCATTCCTAGGTGTTTACCTAAGAAAAATGAAAGTTTATGTCCACAAAAGCAGCTTTATTTGTAAGAGCCAAAAACTAGAAACAAATTAACTGTCCACCAACAGATGAGTGGATACACAAAATGCATTACTTCCTGAGCTGAACTTAACCATTAAATTTCAGACAGCATCAAAACTGCATACTCCCATCTCCACCCAGAGATTTCTATTCTCCAAGTTAACCAGTCTCAGTTCCACTGTATTGCTATGGAAAAAAGGCTGAATTTTCAAAGAAATGAGTTAACAGTGCTACCTTTCAATACCTTTAACGGCTGTCACAGAGAAAAATCATATTAGTTCTGCATCATCCCAAATGGCAGAACTAGAGTGAATGAGTAGGGGATATATGTTCTATCTGAGGCACTGCTGCCTAAAGGTGGAATGTCCTGCCTTGGGATACCTATCATCAGAGGCTGGGATATTAAGACAGTGATTCAAAATTCCCAAAGACAATAAAATAAATTAAATTAAATAAAGTTTTAAACGCTTAAAAAAAAAGTCCCACAGACAGTTGCTTTAGTTCAAGTTTATGATTTCTTCCAATCCTCAGATCATCTTATGAACTTAAAAATAAAATCTATTCTTAAATGCCCAAATCCACTGCAATTCGAAAGTCTGCAGTTTAAGCTGATCAAACTACAAGAAGCTAAAGTCCTAAGTCTTACAGTAACATTTTTGTTTACTTTCCACTTTTCCACAATGGATAGTGGCTTACACCATCATTCCTTGACCCTATAAAATTACTCTGATTTTGAAAGGAAAATGTGCTAAATACATGTCCCATTTCCTTGCTCATTTAATGTCAAATGCCAATTCCTTTTTCTTCCCAAAGAAATATACATCTAACAGGGAAAAAGATCTGTAAGAAATCTAGTTCAATGCCCTCATTTTACAGACTCAGAAAGGTAAAGAAATTTGCCCCAAATCTCATAACTATCACTATAATGCCTATTAGCACTGCAATAAATCACTGCCATTTATTTCCTCCGTAAGTACACTGTAAACAAATGCATATGACCATTCACTTAGGTTAAGTGAAGGAAGGAAGCAAGCAAACAAGCAAGCAAGCAAGCAAGAAAGAAAATAGGCCCTGGAATCAAACTGTCAAAGTTTGAATACTGGCTCTGCCACTTGTTAGATGTGTTGACTTTAGGCAACTTATTCACCATGCTTCACTTTCCTAAACTGTAAAATGGGTATAATTCATAAGGCTATTTTGAGGTTTAAATTAGGTTAATACATGTAAAATGCTTGAAACATGGTCTGGCACAGAGTAAGCCATCAGGAGTGTGAACATCAGAAGGGGAATGGGTTTAAAATGTGATATAACATTATGAGAGTAATTTTCTCAGCAAGTCAGAGGACATTTTAAAATACGTATACAGGGACTTCCCTGATGGTCCAGTGGTAAAGAATCCGCCTTACAATGCAGGGGATGTGGGTTCAATCCCTGGTCAGGGAACTAAGATCCCACATGCCACAGGGCAACTAAGCCCACATGCCACAACTACTGAGCTCGCGCACCTCAACTAGAGAGCTCAAGTGCCACCAACTACAGAGCCCACGTGCCTCAACTACAGAGTCCACGTGCCCTGGAGCCTGTGCACCACAACTAGAGAAGAGAAAACCCGTGCGCCACAACTAGAGAAGAGAAAACCCACATGCCACAACTAAAGAGAAGCCTGCGTGCTGCAACGAAAAAGTTTAGGATATAATAACTTTTAAAACGACTTTGAAGACTAACAAATATTTGGTTTCTGATTTATACATGAGGAAAAGGGCAAGGCAAGGGAGAATTTTAAAGATTTAAGTTTCCTAATGTTTCACAGAATTGTAATGGCTATGAGTACAAGAAGAAAAACTACTGAGAAGAATGGGGTGAAAAATAGAAGACTTTGTCCTCTCTGCTGTACCTTGAGGTTAAACTGATCTGGAAAGGAAGCTATTTCCTCAGGAGTGAGAATAAAAATGCAAAAAGAGAATATAAGGTATTCTTATTTTTTAAAAAGCACATAAAATGTCTAAATTAGTAACTCACTATCATGTTTAACTCATTTCTACTTACAATGCCCATACTCTCCTTTCACAATATTTAGAGAGAAAAAAAATTATTTTCACTAAAACATCAGCTTTAATAAATATGTTGCACTCTTCAGTATGATTTTATTCAGGGAGGTGGGATGGTTTTTTCTCCCCATAAGAAAAACTTTTATAGTAAGAGTTTTTAAAAATAAACTAAACTTGTATCTTTCTATACAACTTTCCAAAACACTTCTACATATATGAAAGGCTGTAATAGGGAAGCAATTTAAACTGGAAAGCCTGTTATGGATTGAACTGTCCCATTCTCTCTCCCACCCCTCAAAAAAAGATATGTTGAAGTCCTAACCCCCCAGGACATCTGAATGTGACCTTATTTGGAAATAGGGTTGTTGCAGATATTAGTTAAAATGAGGTCATACTGGAGTAGGGTGGGCCTCTAAATCCAATATGATCAGTGTCGTTATGAGAAGCTGGCATTGTGAAGAAGACAGAGAGACAAACAGAGAAAACCACACGATGACAAATCAGAGATTGGATTATGCACCTGCAAGCCTAGGAATGCCAAGGATTGCCAGCAAACCACCAGAACCTAGGGAGAGGCAAGGAAGGATTCTGCTACAGGTTTCAGGAGGAACATGGCCCTGATGACACCCTGATTTTGGACTTCTAGCCTCCAGAACTATGAGGCAAGTTTCTGTGGTACTTCATTGTAGAAGCCCTACGAAATGAATACAGCTTCCATTTGATTAAAAGAGTGAAAAAAGTCAGACAAATCTAAATGTTACAGTCATGATCACTACAACCCACTACGCAAACAAAACAGGATTTTGGCCTTGCTCTGGAACAGTCACTGTCAACAAGGTCTCCAGCTCATCAGAAGTGAGTCCATGTTTCTATTAACTATCCCATTTATTCACTACCTAGGCTAGACGGCTATCTAGGCCACTAGGTTTTATGAATGTATGTGCTTTTCCATCATTTTCTAATTTGACAATTTTCCATGTTCTTATTTTACATCTTACTTACTTATTCTGACGTCGTAACACATAGTAAAATGAGATATAAAGTTTCATCCTCACTCCCTGTCCACAAATCACCCTTCACTCCAAAGACAACCATTATTAACAGTTTTTTAATATATCTTTCCACTGAGATTCCATGCATTTAGGAAAATATATCATGTATGTGATAGACATCAATGGTAACATATTCTGTGTCTCATTCTGCACCTTGTTTCTATCACTTCACTAATTTTTGGAGATCATTCTGTATATGTAGGACTTATTATTGTACAGCATTTCACTATATAGATGCATAATATATTCAACCAATCTCATAGAGATGGATATCTGGGTTGCTGCCAGTATTTATTTTTATCACAAATGATGCTGTAATGGCTTTTTATTGTCTTTTCATTGAGTCCTTTCTTTGCCATCCTATTTAAAACTGCAATCCCCTGTTCCCTAGCCTGGCAGTCCCCATCTTGCTCCCATGCTTTATTTTTCCTCACAGTGCTTTAAATTTTTTTGGCATTCTGTATATACATTACTCACTTATTATTTTTCTTCACCAGTAAGAACATAGGGTTTTATGAAGAGACAGATTTTTGTTTTCGTTTGCAGCCAAACGCCTAATACCTGAGTGCCTGGCACATAGTGAGAGCAGTTAAGTATTTATTGAATAACTCAATGCCTTTATTTAATCCCACAAAAGAAAAATATACATAACTAAAAAGTATAATACATCTTCCCTTCAAGGCAACATAAGCCATAGTTCTCAAACTGATCAGTAATTTGTCCTTTTTATTTTGTATTAATTTTCTATATTGTGTCAAATGAGACTGTTACATTTTAGTTTGATCCAGATTTGATATACCCTGTGAACCCTCCAGTGTCTCAATTTAATTTAGCCTATTTGACCAAGGATAATGTGTCCTGGTCCTTCTGAATATTAACCCAAAGAGCAGGTACTTAACTGAGTCTCTGCTTCCTTATATGTAGTGGCCCTCCTACACTAACAACATCATTAACATGCAACTTCTCCTACCAGCTGTGCTTTTTCAGTCATGAGAGTGTGACTCAGTATGGTATTATTTCTGATAAATACAGAGAGGGCTGAAATTTCAACTTATCTTGAGAAAGTACATGTTTCATTTGTCCCAACTACCTTCATAAGGAATTAAGATGTGGTAAATTGTGTCATTCTCTTGCAGAGAAATCACTCTGCATTTCAATTGGGCCCTGGCACACTAGGGCCAGAAGTAAAACAGTCACTGACAAATTGTTCATTGGGGATGGGCAGGGGGGAATACTTTAAAGAAAAATAAGAACAAAAGGAAAATAGGTTCTTACTCATTTTTAGATTATTAAAATCTGACAAGTCTGGGGACTTCCCTGGTGGTCCAGTGGTTAAGGATCTGCCTTCCGATGTGGGAGACGTGGGTTCAATCCCTGGTCAGGGAACTGGGATTCCATGTACCGCAGGGCAACTAAGCCCGCATGCCGCAACTACAGAGCCCAAGTACTCTGGAGCCCACGTACCGCAACTACAGAGCCCACATGCTCTGGAGCCCACACCACAGCTACAGAGAAGCCCGCATGCCACAACAAGGAGCCCGCACACAGCAACGAAAGATCCTGCGTGCCGCAACTGAGACCCAATACAGCCCAAAAAATAAGTAAATACTTTAAAAAAAAATCTGTCAAGTCTGCAACTTGTACTATAAAAATCTCTATGTGTTCAACTATTCAACATTCAAATTTTTAAGTATACATATTATTATTATTCAGTATGAAGATCTCCATTTTAAAGAAGCTTGGTAGTCAATAGTTTGTTCCAAGAGAACATGGCAGACTGATTTCCTAACAACTTTAATTCTACCCATTTCTGCACAAGTACAACCAACCATGTCTGCGACCAAAAGCCAAATAACCCCTAAACTTAGCAAAGGAATCATTAGGAAGGTTCATGGGTACTAGGTCATATTTATTACAAGAGCACTTTGTAGGGTTCTTTGTGCTGAAGAGCAGAAGGGAAAAGATGATATATGAAACTGCAAGATGGGACTTCCCTGGTGGTCCAGTGGCTAAGACTCTGCACTCCCAATGCAGGGCACCCAGGTTCAATCCCTGGTCAGGGAACTAGATCCCACATGTCCCAACTAAGGGTTTGCATGCCATAACTAAAACATGCCACAACTAAAACATGCCACAACTAAAGATCCCACACACAGCAACGAAGATCCTGCGTGCCACAAATAAGACCCGGCATAGGTAGACAGATACACAGATACACAGATAGATACCTAAAAAAATGATCTTAAAAAATGTTAAAACCTGTTAAAAAAAAGAAACTGCAAGATAACTTAGATGTAAATGTTAATCTTACATGCATTTCAAAATTGGATTACTGAAAAAGATAATACTTCACATTTTTTTTAAAACACAGGTATATAATAATAATTTGGAGACTTCTTTTATTTTTTTAATTTATTTATTTATTTTTGGCTGTGTTGGGTCTTCATTGCTGTGCGTGGGCTTTCTCTAGTTGCGGTGAGCAGGGACTACTCTTCATTGCGGTGCGCGGGCTTCCCATTGCGGTTGGCTTGTCTTGTTGCAGAGCACGGGCTTTAGGCGAGCAGGCTTCAGTAGTTGTGGCGCACGGGCTTAGTTGCTCCGCGGCATGTTGGATCTTCCTGGACCAGAGCTCGAACCCGTGTCCCCTACATTGGCAGGCAGATTCTTAACCACTGTGCCACGAGGAAAGCCTTGGAGACTTTATAAATGAAAAAATAATTGTGTTGGACTGCTTATGAAGGCTTTCCCCACACCCAAGAGTCTTTATATTGATCCATGTTTCCTTCTAATGTGTTTAAGGTTTTCTCTTTTATACTCAACTCTGGAAAACCAAATATTTATCTTGGTGTCAAGTGTGAGGTAAAGATCATTTCCCTTTTTTCTAATTCTTCTATTTTAATAATCACTTCCAAGAGGTTCTGATTACTGTGTTCATTGGTTCATGGACTCCTGTAAAAACCAGTCTATTTCATCATAAAGGTCAGTTATAAATTTGTCAAACAAAGCTTTCAAGGCAAAATTTAAAAGTAAATGAGATAATTTACTTAGAAGGATTAATGCACAATACCAATTAAAGCAAAAGATATGCTGTTCCCCTAACTCAAGGGTCTTCAAACCAGTGTAAGGTTTGATATTTTGCAGGAGGTACCTGGGTCTGGACAGTTTCAGGAAATCAAATTCCAGATCTCCAACTTCCTCCTGTACTCTTTTCTAAAACTGATGGGCATCATTCATTCCCTTTTTCTACCTTCCCTTTCACAATAGCTCTTATACGTTATAGAAGAAAGTCATACTTCTAACTCATCTCAAAGCTTAGTAAGGTACTTTGCTTCAAGAAATCTCCAGTGCACCAAAGGGATAACTGGGAGGATGAGGAGGAGTCTCATGTAAGCAAAGCACGAAATACTGAAACTAACTCATGGCAAGACTCCTTACCTAATGAACCAATTAATGTTTGAATTCAGAAGTGAAAGTAGTTAGTCCAATGGTTGTTCAATGCAGATGCTGTCATTTTAGAATTGAAAAAGAAGGGACTTCCCTGGTGGTGCAGTGATTAAGAATCCGCCTACCAATGCAGGGGACATGGGTTTGATCCCTGGTCCGGGAAGATCCCACATGCCTCAGAGCAACTACATCCGTGCGCCACAACTACTGAGCCCGTGCACCAAAACTACTAAAGCCTATGCTCTGCAACAAGAGAAGTCACGAGAAGCCCACGCACCACAAAAAGAGTAGCCACCCCCCCACAGCTAGAGAAAGCCCACGCGCAGCAACAAAGGCCCAACGCTGCCACAAAAAAAGAAAAAGAAAAACCTGAAAAAGAAGAAAGATCATTTCTGACAGGAAAACATACCGAATCTAGCTGGTTGACAATGAGAACTAACAAGTTCTATAGCAACATTTTCCTTTAACGTGAATAAGCACAACCCACAGGGTCAGGATTTTTGGCAAGCAGTGTTTATTTTTTGCAATGAACTCTGACACAGTATTTCAAGTTCAAAATATGCACTGCCTAATTTCATCAAAGAATTGGAACAAAAATTTTTACAATTTGTATGGAAACACAAAAGACCCCAAATAGCCAAAGCAATCTTGAGAAAGAAAAACAGCGCTGGACGAATCAGGCTCCCTGACATCAGACTATACTACAAAGCTACACAAATCAAAACAGTATGGTACCAGTACAAAGACAAAAATATAGATCAGTAGAACAGGATAGAAACTCCAGAAATAAACCCAAGCACCTATGGTCACCTAATCTATGACAAAGGAGGCAAGAATATACAATGGAGAAAAGACAGTCTCTTCAATAAGTGGTACTGGGAAAACTGGACAGCTACATGTAAAAGAATGAAATTACAACACTCCCTAATACCGTACACAAAAATAAACTCGGGGCTTCCCTGGTGGCACAGTGGTTGAGAGTCCGCCTGCTGATGCAGGGGACACGGGTTCATGCCCCGGTCCAGGAAGATCCCACGTGCCACGGAGCAGCTAGGCCCGTGAGCCATGGCTGCTGAGCTTGTGCGTCCGGAGCCTGTGCTCCGCAACGGGAGAGGCCACAACAGTGAGAGGCCCGTGTACCGCAAAAAATAAAAAACTAAACTTGAAGTAGATTAAAAACCTAAATGTAAGGCCGGATAATATGAACCAGTTAAGAGAAAAAAATACACAGAATACTCTCTGACATAAACCACAGAAGATCTTTTTTGACCTGTCTCCTAGAGTAATAAAAATAAAAACAAACAAATGGGACCTAATTAAACTTAAAAGCTTTTACACAGCAAAACAAAAAGACAACCCACAGAATGGGAGAAAATATTTGCAAATGAAGTAACCGATAAGGGATTAATCTCCAAAATATACAAAAAGCTCATGCAGCTCAATATGAAAAAACAAACAACCCAATGAAAAAATGTGCAGAAATGTCCATAGATAACTGCATAAAGAAGATGTGGCACATACATATAACGGAATAATACTCAACCATAAAAAGCAACAAAATTGAGCTATTTGCAGTGAGGTGGATGGACCTAGAGTCTGTCATACAGAGTGAAGTGAGTCAGAAACAGAAAAACAAATACCGTACAATAACACAAATATATGGAAACTAAAAAAGCAGTACTGATATACCTAGTGAGAAGGCAGGAATAAAGATGCAGATGTAGACCACAGACTTGAGAAAACAGTGGGAGAAAGGGAAGTTGGGACGAACTGAGAGAGTAGCATTCACATACATAACTACCAGATGTAAAATGGATGGCTAGTGGGAAGTTGCTGCATAGCACAGGGAGATAAGCTCAGTGCTTTGTGACCACCCAGAGGGGTGGGATAAGGAGGATGGGAGGAAGGCTCAAGAGGGAGGGGGCGACTTCCCTGGTGGCGCAGTGGTTAAGAATCCACCTGCCAATGCAGGGGACATGGGTTCAAGCCCTGGTCCAGGAAGATCCCACATGCCACGGAGCAACTAAGCCCATGCGCCACAACTACTGAGCCTGTGCTCTAGAGCCCGTGAGCTGCAACTACTGAGAGCCCACATGCCATAACCACTGAAGCTCGTGCACCTAGAGCCCATGCTCCACAACAAGAGAAGCCGCCGCAACGAAAAGCCCGCACACCGCAGCGAAGAGAGGCCCCTGCTCACTGCAACTAGAGAAAGCCCGCGCACAGCAACAAAGACCCAACACTGCCATAAGTAAATAAATAAATATCTTAAAAAAAACAACAGAGAGGATATGGGGATACATGTATACTTATACTGATTCACTGTGCTGTACAACAGAAACTAACACAACATTGTAAAGCAATTATACTCCAAAAAATATTTTAAAAAAAGAAGGATGGGATGCAGGGAAAGCTTTGAAAATAAACAAAAAACACGGCAGAAGATCTAAACAGACATTCCTCCGAAGAAAACACACAGATGGCCAAAAAGTACATGAAAAGATGCTTAACATCACTAATTATTAAAGTAATGCAAATTAAAACTACAATGAGGTACCATCTCACACGGGTCAGAATGGCCCTCATCAAAATATCTACAAACAACAAGTGCTGGAGAGGGTATGGAGAAAAGGGAACCCTCCTACACTGCTGGTGGGAATGTAAATTAGTATAGCCACTATGGAGAACAGTATGGAGGTTCCTTAAAAAACTAAAAATACAAGGTGGAAGAGTAAGACGTGGAGATCACCTTCCTCCCCACAGATACACCAGAAATACATCTACGCGTGAAACAACTCCTACGGATCACCTACTGAACGCTGGCAGAAGACTTCAGACCTCCCAAAAGGCAAGGAACCCCCCACGTACCTGGTTAGGGCAAAAGAAAAAAATAAACAGAGACAAAAGGATAGGGACAGGTCCTGCACCAGCGGGAGGGAGCTGTGAAGGAGGAAAAGTGTCCACACACTAGGAAGCCCCTTCGCGGGCGGAGACTGCGGGTGGCGGAGTGGGGGAGCTTCGGGGCCGCGGAGGAGAGCACAGCAACAGGGGTGCAGAGGACAAAGCAGAGAGATTCCAGCGCAGAGGATCGGGGCTGACCGGCACTCACCAGCCGAGAGGCTTGTCTGCTCGCCGGCCAGGGCGGGCGGGGCTGGGAGCCTCAGCTCCGGCTTCTATCGGAGTGCCGGGAGAGGACTGAGGTTGGTGGCGTGAACACAGCCTGCAGGGCGTTAGTGCACCAAGGCTAGCCGGGAGGGAGTCCCGGGAAAAGTCTGGACCTGCCGAAGAAGCAAGAGACTTTTTCTTCCCTCTTTGTTTCCTGATGCGCCAGGAGAGGGGATTAAGAACGCTTCTTAAGGGAGCTCCAGAGATGGGCGCGAGCCGCGGGTAAAACTGCGGACCCCAGAGACAGACATGAGACGCTAAGGCCGCTGCTGCAACCACCAAGAAGCCTGTGTGCGAACACAGGTCACTATCCACACCCCCTTCCGGGGAGCCTGTGCAGCCCGCCACTGCCAGGGTCCCGGGATCCAGGGACAAATCCCCCGGGAGAACGCGCACGGCGCGCCTCAGGCTAGCAACGTCACACGGGCCTCTGCCGCCCCACACTCCGTGACCCTCCCTACCCCCCGGCCTGAGTGAGCCAGAGCCTCCGAATCGGCGGCTCCTTTAGCCCCGTCCTGTCTGAGCAAAGAACAGACGCCCTCCAGCGACCTACACGCACAGGTGGGGCCAAATCCAAAGCTGAGCTCCTGGGAGCTGTGAGAACAAAGAAGAGAAAGGGAAATCTCTCCCAGCAGCCTCAGAAGCAGCGGATTAAAGCTCCACAATCGGGGCTTCCCTGGTGGCGCAGTGGTTGAGAGTCCGCCTGCCGATGCAGGGGACACGGGTTCGTGCCCTGGTCCGGGAAGATCCCACATGCCGGGGAGCGGCTGTGCTCCGCAGCAGGAGAGGCCACAACAGTGAGAGGCCCATATACCGCCAAAAAAAAAAAAAAAAAAAAAAAAGCTCCACAATCAACTTGATGTACCCTGCATCTGTGGAATACATGAATAGACAACGAATCATCCCAAATTAAGGAGCGGTGTGGATGAAAGGCTCTTGATGCTGCAGCCAGGAGTTAGTGCTGTGCCTCTGAGGTGGGAGAGCCAACTTCAGGACACTGGTCCACAAGAGACCTCCCAGCTCCTCATAATATCAAACAGCGAAAATCTCCCAGAGATGTCCATCTCAACGCCAGCACCCAGCTTCACTCAACGACGAGCAAGCTACAGTGCTGGACATCCTATGCCAAACAACTAGCAAGACAGGAACACAACCCCACCCATTAGCAGAGAGGCTGCCCAAAATCATAAGTCTACTGACACCCCAAAACACACCACCAGATGTGGACCTGCCCACCAGAAAGACAAGATCCAGCCTCATCCACCAGAACACAGGCACTAGTCCCCTCCACCAGGAAGCCTACACAACCCACTGAACCAACCTTAGCCACTGGGGACAGACACAAAAAACAACAGGAACTACGAACCTTCAGCCTGCAAAAAGGAGACCCCAAACACAGTAAGATAAGCAAAATGAAAAGACAGAAAAACACACGGCAGATGAAGGAGCAAGATAAAAACCCACCAGACCTAACAAATGAAGAGGAAATAGGCAGTCTACCTGAAAAAGAATTCAGAATAATGATAGTAAAGATGATCCACAACTTGGAAATACAATAGACAAAATGCAAGAAACAGTTAACAAGGACCTAGAAGAACTAAAGATGAAACAAACAATGATGAACAACACAATAAATGAAATGAAAAATACTCTACATGGGATCAATAGCAGAATAACTGAGGCAGAAGAACGGATAAGTGACCTGGAAGATAAAATAGTGGAAATAACTAACGCAGAGCAGAATAAAGAAAAAAGAATGAAAAGAACTGAGGACAGTCTCAGAGACCTCTGGGACAACATTAAATGCACCAACATTCGAATTATAGGGGTTCCAGAAGAAGAAGAGAAAAAGAAAGGGACTGAGAAAATATTTGAAGAGATTATAGTTGAAAACTTCCCTAATATGGGAAAGGAAATAGTTAATCAAGTCCAGGAAGCACAGAGAGTCCCATACAGGATAAATCCAAGGAGAAATATGCCAAGACACATATTAATCAAACTGTCAAAAATTAAATACAAAGAAAACATATTAAAAGCAGCAAGGGAAAAACAACACACAAGGGAATCCCCATAAGGTTAACAGCTGATCTTTCAGCAGAAACTCTGTAAGCCAGAAGGGAGTGGCAGGACATATTGAAAGTGTTGAAGGAGAAAAACCTGCAACCAAGATTACTCTACCCAGCAAGGATCTCATTCAGATTTGATGGAGAAATTAAAACCTTTACCAACAAGCAAAAGCTGAGAGAGTTCAGCACCAACAAACCAGCTCTACAACAACTGCTAAAGGAATTTCTCTAGGCAAGAAACACAAAAGAACGAAAAGACCTACAATCACAAACCCCAAACAATTAAGAAAATGGGAATGGGAACACACATATTGATAATTACCTTAAATGTAAATGGACCAAATGCTCCCACCTAAAGACACAGATTGGCTGAATGGATACAAAAACAAGACCCATATATTTGCTGTCTACAAGAGACCCACTTCAGACCTAGAGACACATACACACTGAAAGTAAGGGGATGGAAAAAGGTATTTCATGCAAATGGAAACCAAAAGAAAGCTGGAGTAGCAATTCTCATATCAGACAAAATAGACTTTAAAAGAAAGACTTTTAGAAGAGACAAAGAAGGACACTACATAATAATTAAGGGATCGATCCAAGAAGAAGATATAACAATTGTAAATATTTATGCACGCAACACAGGAGCACCTCAATACATAAGGCAAATACTGACAGCCATAAAAGGGGAAATCGACAGTAACACATTCATAGTAGGGGACTTTAACACCCCACTTTCACCAATGGACAGATCATCCAAAATGAAAATAAATAAGGAAACACAAGCTTTAAATGATACATTAAACAAGATCTACTTAATTGATATTTATAGGACATTCCACCCAAAAACAACAGAATACACATTTTTCTCAAGTGCTCATGGAACACTCTCCAGGATAGATCATATCTTGGGTCACAAATCAAGCCTTGGTAAATTTAAGAAAATTGAAATTGTATCAAGTATCTTTTCCGACCACAACGCTATGAGACTAGATATCAATTACAGGAAAAGATCTGTAAAAAATACAAACACATGGAGGCTAAACAATACACTACTTAATAACGAAGTGATCACTGAAGAAATCAAAGAGGAAATCAAAAAATACCTAGAAACAAATGACAATGGAGACACGACGACCCAAAACCTATGGATGCAGCAAAAGCAGTTCTAAGAGGGAAGATTATAGCAATACAATCCTACCTTAAGAAACAGGAAACATCTCGAATAAACAACCTAACCTTGCACCTAAAGCAATTAGAGAAAGAAGAACAAAAATACCCCAAAGTTAGCAGAAGGAAAGAAATCATAAAAATCATATCAGAAATAAATGAAAAAGAAATGAAGGAAACAATAGCAAAGATCAATAAAACTAAAAGCTGGTTCTTTGAAAGGATAAACAAAATTGATAAACCATTAGCCAGACTCATCAAGAAAAAAAGGGAGAAGACTCAAATCAATACAATTAGAAATGAAAAAGGAGTAGTAACAACTAACACTGCAGAAATACAAAAGATCATGAGAGATTACTACAAGCAACTCTATGCCAATAAAATGGACAACCTGGAAGAAATGGACAAATTCTTAGAAATGCACAACCTGCCAAGACTGAATCAGGAAGAAATAGAAAATATGAACAGACCAATCACAAGCACTGAAAGTGAAACTGTGATTAAAAATCTTCCAAGAAGCAAAAGCCCAGGACCAGATGGCTTCACAGGCCAATTCTATCAAACATTTAGAGAAGAGCTATCACCTATCCTTCTCAAACTCTTCCAAAATATAGCAGAGGGAGGAACACTCCCAAACTCATTCTACGAGGCCACCATCAATCCTGATACCAAAATCAGACAAGGATGTCACAAAGAAAGAAAACTACAGGCCAATATCACTGATGAACATAGATGCAAAAATCCTCAACAAAATACTAGCAAACAGAATCCAACAGCACATTAAACATATCATACACCATGATCAAGTGGGGTTTATTCCAGGAATGCAAGGATTCTTCAATATACGCAAATCAATCAACGTGATACACCATATTAACAAATTGAAGGAGAAAAACCATATGATCATCTCAATAGATGCAGAAAAAGCTTTTGACAAAATTCAACACCCATTTATGATAAAAACCCTGCAGAAAGTAGGCAAAGAGCGAACTTTCCTCAACATAATAGAGGCCATATATGACAAACCCACAGCCAACATCGTCCTCAATGGTGAAAAACTGAAAGCATTTCCACTAAGATCAGGAACAAGACAAGGTTGCCCACTCTCACCACTCTTATTCAACATAGTTTTGGAAGTTTTAGCCACAGCTATCAGAGAAGAAAAGGAAATAAAAGGAATCCAAATCGGAAAAGAAGAAGTAAAGCTGTCACTGTTTGCAGATGACATGATACTATACATAGAGAATCCTAAAGATGCTACCAGAAAACTACTAGAGTTAATCAATGAATTTGGTAAAGTAGCAGGATACAAAATTAATGCACAGAAATCTCTGGCATTCCTATACACTAATGATGAAAAATCTGAAAGTGAAATCAAGAAAACACTCCCATTTACCACTGCAACAAAAAGAATAAAATATTTAGGAATAAACCTACCTAAGGAGACAAAAGACCTGTATGCAGAAAATTATAAGACACTGATGAAAGAAATTAAAGATGATACAAATAGATGGAGAGATATACCATGTTCTTGGATTGGAAGAATCAACATTGTGAAAATGACTCTACTACCCAAAGCAATCTACAGATTCAATGCAATCCCTATCAAACTACCACTGGCATTTTTCACAGAACTAGAACAAAAAATTTCACAATTTGTATGGAAACACAAAAGACCCCGAATAGCCAAAGCAATCTTGAGAACAAAAAACGGAGCTGGAGGAATCAGGCTCCCTGACTTCAGACTATACTACAAAGCTACAGTAATCAAGGCAGTATGGTACTGGCACAAAAACAGAAATATAAATCAATGGAACAGGATAGAAAGCCCAGAGATAAACCCACGCACATATGGACACCTTATCTTTGATAAAGAAGGCAGGAATGTACAGTGGAGAAAGGACAGCCTCTTCAATAAGTGGTGCTGGGAAAACTGGACAGCTACATGTAAAAGTATGAGATTAGATCACTCTCTAACACCATACACAAAAATAAGCTCAAAGTGGATTAAAGACCTAAATGTAAGGCCAGAAACTATAAAACTCTTAGAGGAAAACATAGGCAGGACACTCTATGACATAAATCACAGCAAGGTCCTTTTTGACCCACCTCCTAGAGAAATGGAAATAAAAACAAAAGTAAACAAATGGGACCTAATAAAACTTAAAAGCTTTTGCGCAGCAATGGAAACCATAAAGCAGACCAAAAGACAACCCTCAGAATGGGAGAAAATATTTGCAAATGAAGCAACTGACAAAGGATTAATTTCCAAAATTTATAAGCAGCTCATGCAGCTTAATAACAAAAAAACAAACAACCCAATCCAAAAATAGGCAGAAGAACTAAATAGACATTTCTCCAAAGAAGGTATACAGACTGCCAACAAACACATGAAAGAATGCTCAACATCACTAATCATTAGAGAAATGCAAATCAAAACTACAATGAGATATCATCTCACACCAGTCAGAATGGCCATCATCAAAAAATCTAGAAACAATAAATGCTGGATAGGGTGTGGAGAAAAGGCAACCCTCTTGCACTGTTGGTGGGAATGTAAATGGATACAGCCACTGTGAACAGTATGGAGGTTCCTTAAAAAAACTACAAATAGAACTACCATATGACCCAGCAATCCCACTACTGGGCATATACCCTGTGAAAACCATAATTCAAAAAGAGTCATGTACCGAAATGTTCATTGCAGCTATATTTACAATAGCCCAGAGATGGAAACAACCTAAATGTCCATCATCGGATGAATGGATAAAGAAAATGTGGCACATATATACAATGGAATATTACTCAGCCATAAAAAGAAACGAAATTGAGCTATTTGTAATGAGGTGGATAGACCTAGAGTCTGTCATACAGAGTGAAGTCAGAAAGAGAGAGACAAATACCGTATGCTAACACATATATATGGAATTTAAGAAAAAAAAATGTCATGAAAAACCTAGGGGTTAAACAGGAATAAAGACACAGACTTACTAGAGAATGGACTTGAGGCTATGGGGAGGGGGAAGGGTAAACGGTGACAAAGCGAGAGAGAGGCATGGACATATATACACTACCAAACGTAAGGTAGATAGCTAGTGGGAAGCAGCCGCATAGCACAGGGAGATCAGCTCCATGCTTTGTGACCGCCTGGAGGGGTGGGATAGGGAGGGTGGGAGGGAGGGAGACGCAAGCGGGAAGAGATATGGGAACATATGTATATATATATAACTGATTCATTTTGTTGTGAAGCTGAAACTAACATACCATTGTAAAGCAATTATACTCCAATAAAGATGTTAAAATAAAAAAAATAAAAATAAAAAATAAAAATACAGAACAGACAGCAGAAGAAGAACTACAACCCTGCAGCCTGTGGAACAAAAACCACATTCAGACAGACAAGATGAAAAGGCAGAGAACTATGTACCAGATGAAGGAATAAGATAAAACCCCAGAAAAACAACTAAATGAAGTGGAGACAGGCAACCCTCCAGAAAAAGAATTCAGAATAATGATAGTGAAAATGATCCAGGACCTCGGAAAAAGAATGGAGGTAAAGATCAAGAAGATGCAAGAAACGTTTAACAAAGATCTAGAAGAATAAAAGAACAAACAAACGGAGATGGGGACTTCCCTGGTGGGGCAGTGCTTAAGAACCCGCCTGCCAACGCAGGGGACACAGGTTGAAGCCCTAGTCTGGGAAGATCCCACATGCGGCAGAGCAACTAAGCCCGTGTGCCACAACTACTGAGCCTGAGGTCTAGATCTCATGAGTCACAATGACTGAGCCCTCATGACACAACTACTGAAGCCTGCGCACCTAGAGCCCGTACTCCACAACAAAGAGAAGCCACCGCAATGAGAAGCCCATGCACCGCAATGAAGAATAGCCCCCACTCGCCACAACTAGAGAAAGCCCGCACTCAGCAACAAAGACCCGACACAGACAAAAATAAATAAATAAACTTATAAAAAAAAACACAGAGATGAACAATAACTGAAATGAAAACTACACTAGAAGGAAACAACAGCAGAATAACTCAGGCAGAAGAGTGGATAAGTGACCTGGAAGACAGAATGATGGAATTCACTGCCGCGGAACAGAATAAAGAAAAAAGAATGAAAAGAAATGAAGACAGGCTAACAGACCTCTGGGACAATGTTAAATGCAACAACATTCACATTACAGGGGTCCCAGAAGGAGAAGAGAGAGAAAAAGGACCTGAGAAAATATTTGAATAGATTGCAGTCAAAACTTACCTAACATGGGAAAGGAAATAGCCACCAAAGTCCAGGAAGTGCAGAGTCCCAGGCAGGAGAAACCAAAGGAGAAACACGTAGAGACACAAGGTAATCAAACTGACAAAAATAAACACAAAGAAAAATTACTGAAAGCAACCAGGCAAAAATGACAAATAACATACAAGGGAACTCCCATAAGGTTAACAGATGATTTCTCAGCAGAATCTCTACAAGGCAGAAGGGAGTGGCCCGATATATTTAAAGTGATGAAAGGGAAGAACCTACAACCAAGATTACTCTACCCTGCAAGGATCTCATTCAGATTCGATGGAGAAATCAAAAGCTTTACAGACAAGCAAAAGCTAAGAGAATATAGCACCACCAAACCAGCTCTACAACAAATGCTAAAAGAACTTCTCCAAATGGGAAACACAAGAGAAGAAAAGGACCAACAAAAATAAACCCAAAACAATTAAGAAAACAGTAAAAGGAACACACATATCGATAATTATCTTAACTGTGAATGGATTAAATGCTCCAACCAAAAGACACAGGCTCGCTGAATGGATACAAAAACAAGACCCATATATATGCTATCTACAAGAAACCCACTTCACACCTAGGGACACATACACACTGAAAGTGAGTGGATGGAAAAAGATATTCCATGCAAATGGAAATCAAAAGAAAGCTGGAGTAGCTATACTCATATCAGATAAAATAGACTTTAAAATAAAGAATGTTAAAAGAGACAAGGGAGGACACTACATAATGATCAAGGGATCAATCCAAGAAGAAAATATAACAATTATAAATACATATGCACCCAACATAGGAGCACCTCAATACATAAGGCAACTGCTAACAGCTATAAAAGAGAAAATCTACAGTAACACAATAATAGTGGGGGACTTTAACACCTCACTTACACCAATGGACAGATCCTCCAAAATGAAAATAAATAAGGAAACAAAAGCTTAAAATGACACAACAGACCAGACAGATTTAGCTGATATTTATAGGACGTTCCATCCAAAAACATCAGATTACACTTTCTTCTCAAGTGCGAATGGAACATTCTCCAGGACAGATCGTATCTTGGGTGACAAATCAAGCCTTAGTAAATTTAAGAAAATTAAAATCGTATCAAGCATTTTTTCTGACCACAACACTATGAGATTAGAAATGAACTGCAGGGAAAAAAAACGTAAAAAACACAAACACATGGAGGCTAAACAATACATTACTAAATAACCAAGAGATCACTGAAGAAATCAAAGAGGAAATCAAAAAATACCTAGAGACAAATGACAATGAAAACAAGAAGATCCAAAACCTATGGAATGCAGCAAAAGCAGTTCTAAGAGGGAAGTTTATAGCTATACAAGCCTACCTCAAGAAACAAGAAAAATCTCAAATAAACAATCTAACCTTACACCTAAAGGAATTAGAGAAAGAAGAACAAACAAAACCCAAAATTAGCAGAAGGAAAGAAATCATAAAGATCAGAGCAGAAATAAATGAAATAGAAACAAAGGAAACAATAGCAAAGATCAATAAAACTAAAAGCTGGTTCTTTGAGAAGATAAACAAAATTAATAAAACCATTAGCCAGACTCATCAAGAGGGAGAGGACTCAAATCAATAAAATTGGAAATGAAAAAGGAGAAGTTACACCAGACATTGCAGAAATACAAAGCATCCTAAGAGACTACTACAGGCAACTCTATGCCAATAAAATGGACAACCTGGAAGAAATGGACAAATTCTTAGAAAGGTATCACCTTCCAAGACTGAACCAGGAAGAAACAGAAAATATGAACACACCAATCATAAGTAATGAAATTAAAACTGTGCTTAAAAATCTGCCAACATGGGCTTCCCTGCTGGTGCAGGGGTTGAGAGTCCACCTGCCGATGCAGGGGACACGGGTTCGTGCCCTGGTCCAGGAGGATCCCACATGCCGTGGAACAGCTGGTCCCGTAGGCCACGGTGGCTGAGCCTGCCCGTCCGGAGCCTGTGCTCCACAACAAGAGAGGCCGCGACAGTGAGAGGCCTGCGCGTTGTGATGAAGAGTGGCCCCCGCTCGCTCCAACTGGAGAAAGCCCTTGCACAGAAACGAAGACCCAACACAGCCAAAAATAAATACTAATTAATTTTTTAAAGAAATGGTCCACATCAAAAAAATCTTTAAAAAAAAAAAGGACACTACAATATGAGTCCACCTGGGTTACATATATTTCCAGTTGCCTGACTGCAATTCACTTTTAAGCTAATTGTCCCAAATGACTTGCAGAGATATTTTCAAACAATATGGCACAGTAAAAAGGAAAAACAGTTATTAACACCTTCTACAGGCCAAGTACTTAATGTGTGCTTCATAACAAACCTATTACCCTCAGTTAATCTAAAAAGAAAATAAAAGTCACCAAGGGTAAGATCCTGCCATACAGCAGATACACAGCAAAATTAGGGATCAACTAAGGTGCACCTAATTCTAAAGTCCACATTCTTTCTACCACTTTACAGTGCTTCCAAAGCTCACTGACTCTGAATGTCAGACAAGACTCTGAATGTCAGACAAGACTCTGAATACTAGTTCTGCCATTTACAATGTGACTATTTCTAAGCTTCTTTAGTGTGTATGTACCATTTTTACAAAAACAGTCATTATTCAAAAAATAAATATAAAAATTGGAAGCTTAAAAATTCACTGTAGGGCTTCCCTGGTGGCGCAGTGGTTGAGAGTCCGCCTGCCGATGCAGGGGACACGGGTTCGTGCCCCGGTCTGGGAAGATCCCACATGCCGCGGAGCAGCTGGGCCTATGAGCCATGGCCACTGAGCCTGCGCGTCCGGAGCCTGTGCTCCACAATGGGAGAGGCCACAACGGTGAGAGGCCCGCGTACCGCAAAAAAAAAAAAAAAAAAAAAATTCACTGTAAAATTAAACTGTTCTTAAAAATACCAATTCTTTAAAGAGCAAGATGTATGGCATAATTCTAAACACTTTTCTTGAATTTATATCAAGATTCACTACACCTTCCAACAAGCAGAAGCTCTTGCATATCCATTTACAAACATGTGATCACTCGGTGAAAAACGTTTTTTAGGGGCTGACTGCCAGTCTCCACTTTAGCCAAACGAATGCATCATTTCTCAGTAGAAAAAAGCCACATCAACTACATTGCTTTTTATTCTCCTGTACCACATAAGAAATGTTTTCAGCAATATATGCACCAGCCAGGAAGTAGCCCTGCGGGTAACAGAAATGGCTACTTTAGCTACCTACCTAAGAGATGACTGCAGGACCTGGTGAGCAAGCAGTAATACACAGAACAGGACAAGGTCAAGAATAAAAACAAAGCAAGAAATCGTTTACCCTAGGTAACGGATACCACTGTGGTCAAGGAAAAGTCAGTTAAATTACACATCTGTTACAGGACCCTTGATTAGCTTAAAAAACTGCTACTTTAAGACCCAAACATCTGCTTGACAAGATTAGGACTGATTTCCAAAGGATACTAAACACCAGTAACAATTCCACAAGGATTTTCAAATTCATGAAACAAAAATCAACTCAAATATTAAAACAAGAATTCTTATACTAAAATTTTCTTTTTCCAAGAACTCCCACACTCTTCATATAAAAAGGGCAGCATTATCTAATAAAACTAACATAATTTAGATAGATGGAGCCATTCAATAAAATACATTTTTCTTTTAAAATTATTTTAATATTAAAGCATCAATAGGACTTGGGGCAGACCAAAAAATAGGAACTTACCTACAGCCCCCTAATTTACTCTAGGGCTATTATTAAAATAATTCTACTGTACACAGAATCATGTACTGTTTTCCTTAGCGGGTATAATACAATCAGGCTATTGTACAATAGTAAGAGTGTTCTTAAGAAAAAAATTACTGCTGAAGTTAATTCTTGTCGAGGTAACTTTCCACATTCTACTCTCCATAAACACCACTGTTTTTAATCACAACTTTACTTACAGCTTTACCGTGTTATCAACAAAATTTCCACTTTGTAAGATCCTTTCAAACTGAAATAATAAAAAGTAATGCTTTTATGATCACAGTATTTGGTAAAGTGAGATGTTGTAGAATAGTATGTGTACTAAGATCTTGCTTTTGTGGAAAAAATATTCACTGATTTATCTGGAAGGGCACATCAAAAATTACTAGTGGTTATCTTAGGATTATGGAAGTGCTTTTCTTCTTTAGTTTATATGTGTATTCTGATGTTCTGCATTAAACACAACTTATTTTTTAGTGCTTGTGCATAAGACACAGGACAATCTGAATTAAAGAAACCTGTGTGCCATATTTTATTCAATATTACCAATTCAAATTCACATACTCAGAGTTAACATGATGCAAATGTTGCTCAAGAAATGTTAGTGAAATCTCCTCAGCCAACAAGGTTCAGTTTTTAAACAATAAATTCCCTCAGACAGGAAAATAGTGCTTCTAAGAAAGAAGTAACTTCATGTCTGTTTTTAAAACTGAGTTGTAAGGGTGGAAAATGGCTTGGAATGCCCAGGTGACCATAGATAGGGAAGCCCATAGGGAAAAACTAATGATACTAACACTTGAGAAATAAGACAAATCATTTCATTGATTTGGAGATACTGATTCACAGAAGAAATCACTGAGCAGCCAGTAAATAATCAGATAATAAGTAAACACTTAAAGAATGATAATGGCCAAAGGAAAAAAAGAAAAAGCCAAGAAAAAACTGAACACACATGTATCTAGGTAAATCATTCTGAAAGGCATATTTTAAAAAATTATCTAACAATTTATAACTCAAATTGAATCAGCTCTGGTTTCTTCACCAGAAAAAGAACATCTGTCAATGGGCTTAGCACTTAATTGCAGAGCCAAGAACACCCCTGAAGATGTCTCAAGCAGATGTGTCTGCTTTGAAATGAACTAGTTAAAAATTCGGTATATCGCTAAGCAATTAATATACAAACATATAAACAGACAATCTTTACATATTAAATCAATCTAGAAAAATTAGGTAAAGCACTGAGGTAATTTTATTGACTCCTACGAAGAAATTATCTTTAAACCGAAATAAGTAACTCCACTAAGTTAAACCATAAGAAATTGCCAATATTCAAGCATTTTTTAATCTGTAAAAGCAGCAATTTTATATGGTCCCACTCTGTGGTCTGGTGATCAATATTTAACCACCACCTCTCTGGGAAAAAGGCCCTGGTTTGTAGCTTTTGCCAATTCCCATGTTGTAAACAGTCCCATTGTAGCCAGTTTCAAGCTGTCAACATGCCATCAACTGAATGTGGAGCTGGAGAGATGCACACAATCAATTCACCAGCTCCAACACACCACTGGTTCCACCTAACAGTCTGATCTCATCCTTTCTATAACAAGCTTTCGCCCGAATTATCCAGTTTCCTACTTACGCTGTTAAGAAAGCAAAACAGCAGTGGGGGGCGGGGGCTATTTTAAACTGAGTGGTAAAGAAATGAGTCGATATTTAACCTGAGATCTGAAAGATAAGAGGCCAACCTTCCTAAGATCTGGGGAAGACTCTTTCAGACAGAGGAAACGACGAGTGTAAAAGCCTTAATAGGGCAAGAACAAGCATGGCATGTTTGAGAAAATGAATGATAATGTGGCTAGAACTTAGTGAGCAAAGATGAAATACTCCTGAGAGGCTGTCAGGGCCATATCGTATACACAGAGTGTGAGACTGTATTTTCTGGATGAGTATAGTTTGTATTTTACTGAGTGGATTTAGTTTGTATTTTACCCTGAGTGGATTGGAAACAATTTCATATAGTAGTCTGATAAATGTTAAATGAATGTTAAAGCATTATTTTAATGACCCTTTATGAGACTTAAGTCAAAGCCTATTAATTTTATTAACTTTTCTCAATATAATCACTCTGGTTACTTCACAATCTATGTAGAACATTATGAAATTAAGGAAGTGTAAGTATGATAGGCCTCAAACTATGAATATAGCTGAAATAAGTGTAGTGGCAGGACCACACATCAGTTTAGAAATATTATCTTATTAATCCAAGATGGTTATTTCATACGTGAAATGCTAACATATGAATTCAGGTAGGTCAATATCAAATTCTAATGAAGATGACCTAATTAGTCTACAAAGTGTAGAACGATAAATTCAATACTGTAGGAAAGCATTTGCTTGCATGTCATCTGAAACGACACTACACAGTATGCAAGTAAACTTTTAAAAAGCTATAATAGGGGCTTCCCTGGTGGCGCAGTGGTTGAGAGTCCGCCTGCCGATGCAGGGGACACGGGTTAATGCCCTGGTCCAGGAGGATCCCGCATGCCGTGGAGCGGCTGGGCCTGTGAGCCATGGCCGCTGAGCCTGCACGTCTGGAGCCTGTGCTCCACAACGGGAGTGGCCACAACAGTGAGAGGCCCGCGTACCGCAAAAAAAAATAAATAAATAAATAATAGCCGTAAGTTTTCATATTAAAAACTATATTTTAATTTCATATTTTAACGTGAAAGAAAAATAAAATATCAAGTCTGATTTATAGATGTTATTGTTTAGGAGTTATAGTAACAAGCATATACATTAACTTATATTTGCACATTATAAAAACTGTGAAGATACATACAAATACATACATGTCCACACCTCTGTGATTGTGAAAATTAAGTCCACATTATGGCCACATAAAAGTCCATCAGACAAGACGATCAAGATATAAATTACTACATATTATACAAAAACAGGGAAGGGACTTCCCTGGTGGTCCAGTGGTGAAGAATCCGCCTTCCAACGCAGGGGATGCGGGTTCGATCCCTGGTTGGGGAACTAAGATCCCACACGCCATGGGACAACTAAGCCCACGTGCCACAACTACTGAGCTTGCACACCTCAACGGGAGAGCCAGCGTGCCTACACGAGCACACACACTCTGGAGCCTGCGCCACAGCTACAGAGAGAAAAATCGACACACCACAACTAGAGAGAAGCCTGCTTGCCACAATGACAATCCCAAGCCACAATGAAAGCTCCTGCATGCTGCAACTAAGACCTGATGCAGCCCAAAAAAAAAAAAAAAAGAAAAAAAATTTTAAATGTCATTTAAAAAAAACAGGGAAATGTTTAGACTCGTTTATGGAGAATAATTTATGCTTGCACATAAAAAATTATTCATTCAGGAACTTCTAAGCCACCTATTTCAATAATTTATTTAAAGGATATCTTTCAACCAACACGAAATGAGACCTATAACTCAGAAAAAAAAAGAATTAAAAAATCTTGTCTCAGCAGAATGAAATACTTAAAGTCTACATATTATTAATTTCTCTTGCACTTGCATTTCCTACCTAAATACCAGTTAAGCTTAAGTTTAAATATATTCCATTTTTTTCATTTAAGAGCACAAATATGCATACAATAAATATTACTCAATAGACTTGTATACATTAATGTAGCTAGCTGCTACTTTACCACAGAACTACAATAATTGTGCTGATATAGGCCCCCCTCTCTTTTGAGGGGGGAATAAACAGGCAGTGCAGTACTGAAAGGACAAGGTACAGTAACAAATTTTTGTACCCCGAACATCCCTCCCTCAAACTATGAGATTTCTGTTTGAGCGTTCTACAAAAAAACAAGAAATGCTAAGAATATCACCAGGTAAACTACTTTCTTGGTAATGGCAACTGCTTTTCTTTTTTTTTTTTTTTTTTTTGCAGTACGCAGGCCTCTCACTATTGTAGCCTCTCCCGTTGCGGAGCACAGGCTCTGGACGCGCAGGCTCAGCGGCCATGGCTCACAGGCCCAGCCGCTCCACGGCATGCGGGATCTTCCCGGACCGGGGCACGAACCCGTGTCCCCTGCATCGGCAGGCGGACTCTCAACCACTGCGCCACCAGGGAAGCCCAACTGCTTTTCTTTAATGAAAGGAGTTTGGCAATTGAAAAGCAATTAAGTTTTGGTTTTGAATCTCATTTGAACCCATACCCCTGATAAAAAAAAATGTAAGTGCAGTCCAACTTGTAGTGTCTACACCCATGTAAATCAACAAGACTTAGAATTCAAGAAACAAAGCCTAAAGAGAAATGTGGGGCAAGCCAAAAAAAAAAAATTTTTTTAAGTGGCACCCTACTTCCAAATCAGGCTTTCCTTTTCTTTATTCCATTTACCTTACCTCTCTTCATTCCTTTCTCACCTCCGCTGTCCTTTACCATTTTTCTGTGTATTCTCACTTTCTATACACAAAAATTGATCTCAAACTTACCATTTTCTCTTGTATCTAAATTTGTTTTTACTTCTTATGGGACTATATGGTTTTAGGTGAAATACTTTTAACTGAAATACTTTTAGTTAGAAAAACATACACATAAGCTGTTATCAAAGACATGAATAACAAGCAGACATTCATTTGGCAAACGTGAGCAACCACCATGTGCAGAATACTGGGGATTTTGAAGTGAAAACAACAAAGCTCTTTCCCTAAGAACATTAAAGCAAGACTGCACCCAGCAGGTCCAAGGTACATGCCTGGTATGGGATAAGCCAAGGAGAAACGAGTAGGACATGTAATCAGAGAGGCCAGCCACACAGATGATGGAGGGCCTCCTGGTAGGCACTGTTATATTCTGGCATTTACTCGAAATGATACGAAAAACCACCAAAGAGTTTTGAACATAGGAGTAAAATAATCAGACTTTCATTTCAAAACGACTGTCCTGGTTGCTGTGTTGAGAACAGAGAAGAGCAGAAGCAAGACGGAGACCAGAAAGGAGATGACTAAAATAACAACAGGCAAGAGACGATGGCTGCACAGCGGGGTGGGGGGGGGTGGGCCATTGAAGACAGCAGGCTGTGGTCATATTTATTCTTAAAGTAGATTTTAAGGTAAATAAAAGACATACTTTCATGATACATTTTTTTGAATTACATGTGAATGTGTGAGAAACAGGAATCAAGAGTGTCTATAAGGTTACAGTCAGAGAAATAAAGATGGAGTTGACATTTAATAAAATGAGGCAAACTGGAATAGGAACAATCCCTGGGGTGGGGGAAGGAGGAAGGAGGATGAGGAGTTCGGTGCTGACAGGTTAAATTTGGGATGTCTAATTGAAAATGTTGACTAGGCAGCTGGGTATATAAGTCTGAAGGTTAGGAAAGAGATCCAGGAGAGAGATAACATTTTTAGTTTGAAATATATGATAATTCTAGCTAGAGGATAGGATGAGCTCACAGGAGACTATGTATAAATACAGAAGAGGTCTAAACATAGAGCTCAGGACACTGTCTTATTTTTCAGAAGTTGGGACAACAAAAAGGAACCAGCAAAAGAAACTGAAAATAAGCAGAAGTGCCCCAGAAACAAAGGAAAGAAAGGTTTCAAAGAAAAGAAAATTACCAACCACTTCAAATGCTTCTGCTGCTACATCCAGTGAGATTAGGATTGAGAACTGGCTGGGGAATTTGTCACCAAGGAGGTCACTAGTAAGCAATCTCACAAGAGCTGTTAATGTAGCATGGAGGAGAAAAAAAAACAACTGCAGTGGATCCAAGACAGAGAGGGAGTACTGGTGACCACAAATAACAACTCTTGAAGAACAGTAGCTGAAGAAAGATGTGCTATTGGGATAGGTTTGCTTGTTTTGAAAGATGGGAGGGACTTCCCTGATGGTGCAATGGTAAAGAACCCACCTTCCAATGCAGGGGATGCAGGTTCAACCCCTGGTCAGGGAACTAAGATCCCACCTGCCAGGGGGCAACTAAGCCCACGCACCACAACTACTGAGCTCATGCGCCTCAACTAGAGCCCTCTTGCCACAAACTACACCCACTAGAGCCCACACCCTGGAACCTGCACATCACGACTAAAGAAGAGAAAACCCGCACGCCACAACTAGAGAGAAGCCCACATGTCACGATGAGCCCATGCGCCACAACAAAAGATCCCGCATGCCACAACTAAGACCTGATGCAGCCAATAAATAAATAAATATTTTAAAAAATAAAGATGGGAGATATTTCAGCATATCTATATGCTGATAGGAATAATCCAATACAAATGGGAAACACTGATGAGACAGCTCATTGGCAGGCAGGAGAATGGGATAAATCCTGAGTCAAAGCAAAGTCCCTGACAGGAGGGGGACAGAACCAGGGGTGAGAGAGGTGATGGTCACAGCACAGTAGGAAATGCATAGAGTCGGCGTACAGATGCGAGGAGACATACAAAAGTTTTCTCCTGATTGCTTTCATTTTTAATATACAGGAAACAAGGTCATCAGCAGAAAATGAAGAAAAGAGGCACTAGAGGTTTGAGGAGAGGTGTAAAATTGTCAGGGGACTGGCAGAGTGATTCAACCAGGGACTGATTGATACTATGATTAAAGGACTGTGGACAGCACGAAGGACACTCCTTGGCCAACACGAAAGGAGAACAGGTCAGCACAGGTATGTCTTCCTCAATTCACGCTCAACTGCCAGGTATCGGCTGGACTAGATGGAGAACTGGATTCGGGGGGTTGGTGGTTACCAAGTAAGTACATGAAGGGAGAGGTGCTAAAAGAGAACTGAGGCTTTATAAAAGGAAGAAATTTTAACAGTGGACTATGGATTCAAAGCAGGATAAATAATTAAGTGAGGAAATGGAGGAAGGAGGGGTTGGGATGCTAAAAAAGGGAGTAGCAGCAACGGACTGTACAACAGGTCCCAGACACAGAAGTAGAGTTCAAGTGGGGGTGCTTGACATTAGGAACTGGAAAGATAGGAAACTGAAACCCCAATGGAACGCTTGAAACTATGTTCTGTGAAATAATCTTAATAAAGTACAGGCAGGTCTGGTTTAAATGTAACAGAACTACCTTAAAGAGTAAAGCAAAACCTCTCCCAGGCACAGTGAGCCTGCAAATGAGTGCAACTAGAAGCCTAAAGGACTGGAGAAGAAGAATTATATCACAGGAATTATAGCTGGAGGTTCCCAGACATGGAATCCCCAAGAAAACCATTTCCAGCACTCCTCCAGAGTCAGCTTTAAACAACCTGTCCAACTCAGAAGGCACAGCTGCCAGATCACAATAGGAGGAGCCACATTAAAACCATACCTTTTCCCCCAATCCTCTTTCCCCACTGAACTGGACCGTGGACAGGTGAATCTGACAGCATACTAAAGAGGAGCTGGCAAAGTAAAAAAGAGAAGCCTCTCAGGACTCTTCCTCCAAAGCAGGCTTCTTGCTCTGAAGCAGTTCTGAACTACCAAAAAAAAGTTCTATATTGTGTAAGAGTTTGAACACATTATTATTCTGAACTGCACCTTCTAATGACTAAAATAAGCCTATTACTGACAAATGAGCATAAGACTTTTTACCCCTAAAATTAACTAGAAAAGTTATCTGGTCTTCCTAAGAGCTGGAAAGTCAGGGAAAGACAATGTACAGGGAGGCTTTGAAGGTACACTGAGAGAAAGAAAGCTGTTTTCTGCTTAAACCCTTATCAAATCCCATCCATTTCAGTTCCACAAATATCCATGGGCTCCCACTATCTATTAGGTGCTAAATATACACAATGCTGAATATACAAAAAATTCATTTTTGCTTTATTGAGCAAAAAAGTGAAAGTAGATTAAGTCGAATGAAACAAAATGATTTTGGTTTAGTACGAGATGCTTACAAAAATTCAATCCTAAAGATTTAATAAGAAATCTTAGTTTTCTCCTTTTCTTGGAATTGTTTTCATATTTTTCTAACTTTGTGAATTACAAGCTTAAACACATTTAAAATCAATACTTATTTGTTAATAAATTATAATAGACTAAAAAAAAGTCTTACCATGAATTTCTAAGTGAGTAAGCCACAAGATGGAAATAGTGCTCATCATTCAGTCATTTTCAAACACACCTAAATTTAACATGGAGTTATCTAATGCTTTCTAGGAAAAAGAGGGAGTTTGTTTTACTATAATCCATTTTGACTAAAATAGGTTTGCAGGTATTTAATGGTGTCATGATAAAGACAACTCATTACCAAATTTTTTGGCTTTCAGTTCAAAAACTCCCTTTGGATGGGGTCCCAGAGCAGTTTCAGCTAAGTCTTCCTCTGTTCATTATTTGTTAGTATTATAGAAAGGTTCAAGTATACTTAAGCTTTGAACTGAGGCAGAATGCATAAAGTTAATAATTAATAAGTTAAATTCCAAGTTTTTCCAGGTAGTATGAAAAAAAATCAGAATAAATGCCCTCACCTAACTATTAAGGGTAAGTACATGTGTCCCTCTAAGACAGATCTAAAACTTTATTTATTAACATTTAACATTCAATAAATGTTAAAATATTACTTTCATGAGAACTGAGATTAAGAACACTGAAACAGATGAAAACTAATATGCATCTGCAACTGAGAGAAAAGTCTTAGGAAGCCTTAACAAAATAACCCAGACTCATCCTAAAGCAGATGAGAAATCTAAACACTTTCATGATAAAGAGAGATAACTGGGACATAAAAACATAATAGAAACCTATCTTACTGAATAAATGTGAGAAGTCAGTTTAAAGCATTTTACAACTGTTAATTAATAGTCTTTCACAATCTATACAGACAATATGGGCACAGCTACAATATGTCAGACCAGTATCATTCTTAATCACTTTATTAATTACATCTGATAAAGGTCACGCTTTCTAAATTATTCTAAAGGATATTACAACAAAAAAAGACAACCAGCCCCAACAATAAACACACATACCCTGATGAAGAAAGCATAAACACACTTTGAATATTCCAACAATTATAAAATGGAATGATCCTCGAATTTATTCAGCCTTAAAACATTATGAACTACTCCAAGGTAGGAATAATGCCTTGAAAACACGGTATTTTTTTTAAAGTACAAAAAATAAAGAAGTCAAAAAAATAAATAAAGAAGTCATTACAGGTTCTAATTTCTTGGAAAAATTACTTTAACATGTGTTGACGCTGCTGACTGTCAAAAACCCTGATGAAATTCTTACCCAAATAAAATATGCCAAGCACTTTTTATTCAACATAAGGCTTACACTGTTCTAATCATCACTATTACATTTGTTATTAGGTTTCTCATCAACAGACTACAAGGAACACACAGGTGTACGCTATCAAGTCACTCTTCCTACAAGAAATATATATTTAAAGAAAAACTATCACAACTCTCTACCACTAAGATTTAAGGGATTACTTTCCTTATTCATAGGAACCATAAAAAACTATTAGTAAGTGTAAAAATCTTTTTTTTTAATGACATTTTGCAGTTTATTTTTATTTTATTTATCTTTGGCTGTATTGGGTCTTCGTTGCTGCACGCAGGCTTTCTCTAGTTTCGAGGAGCGGGGGGCTACTCTTCGTTGTGGTGTGTGGGCTTCTCATTGCAGCAGCTTCTTTTGCTGCGGAGCCTGGTCTCTAGGGCGCAGGCTTCAGTAGCTGTGGTATGTGGGCTCAGTAGTTGTGGCTCCCGGGCTCTAGAGTGCAGGCTCAGTAGTTGTGGCGCACAGGCTTAGTTGCTCCGCAGCATGTGGGATCTTCCCGGACCATGGCTCAAACCCATGTGCCCTGAATTGGCAGGCAGACTCTTAACCACTGCACCACCCAGGAAGCCCTAAAAATCTTAAACTTCTATTTGAATGCACATATCATCTTCAACAATGCATAAGCAGTTAACAGGTCAAAAGTGTCCACCTAAATTCAAAAGTTAGGGGCTTCCCTGGTGACGCAGTGGTTAGGAATCCACCTGCCAATGCAGGGGACACAGGTTCAAGCCCTGGTCTAGGAAGATCCCACATGCCGTGGAGCAACTAAGCCTGTGCGCCACAACTACTGAGGCCGCGTGCCACAACTACTGAAGCCCACGTGCCTAGAGCCTGTGCTCCGCAACAAGAGAAGCCATGACAACGAGAAGCCCGCGCACTGCAATGAAGAGTAGCCCCCACTTGCCACAACTAGAGAAAGCCCGTGAGCAGCAACAAAGACCCAACGCAGCCAAAAATAAATAAATAAATTTATATATTCAAAAGTTATCTGTAAAAAAATTATTAATCTATCAATACATTTTTCTGTAATGATCAAGACTGACTTTGGAGCGCATTAATTTGGACTTCTGAAGAATTCAAATAAGTACTTTTTATCATATGTAAATAAGATAAAAACAGACAACACAACCTTATGTTCAGAATTAATAAGTGCAATACTACAAATCATCCTCTTTTACTGTTTACTAAAACAATTTTACCAGTTTTAATACTAGAGGTAAAATTCAGATATAGAACTACAAATCACTACTAACAGTTCTTCACTTCTCAGTACTATCAAGTCAATACTCCATTTGTAAATGATGAATAAAAGGTCAAAATAAAATTTCTGAAAAGGTGCTTTATTTAAAAACACTTCTTATAGAAAAGGAATCCACTGTTTCTCTTAGGAGATTTTTAACAACAGAACATGTTGTACAGCAAAGATTATTTACAGAAAACAGAACATTACTTTTCAATAAATACACTGTACCAAAAACATCTAATACGGGAGAGAGAATAAAAATACTAGTTTGTTAAACTTCTTCCTCTCTTCATTTAAAAAAACAGATTTTATTAAACTGACAATATGAAAACGTAACCCAATGATCTTAGCCCTATAAAGTTACTTATTAACCTTTAAATAGACTGTTATGGATCTACACTTCCTGCTGTTCACCTGCCATCTTTCCCAATTTTAAATAGGCACTAGGGGTATAAGACAGTCTGTCCTTGCAACATCCATAATGAGGAACGAACTTCACGCTCAGGCTAAGAAAAAGATAATTGTGGGTTTTGTTTGCCCCTAGGAAATCAGCAGCCAGCACAGGTGCCAGCATATAATAGGTGCTTAATGAATATCTGCTGAGTAAGTGGTGAGGTTTAATTATATTACTGCAACATTAGCTTTCCTTTTTCCCTTAAAGTTCCCCCTTGCTCAAAAAGCAACTCAAAACCATGCCAGAGTCCCTCAAAAGCACATAAACTTCTTTATTCATAATGAAATGGAAAGCAGGGTCTCAACCAAACAGAATAGAAGCACCTCTTCTTTATCTTCTCCATTCTTTCAAAAGAAAATTAGATCAATATGGTTGATTTTTAGGAAACATCAAAATGTCTACCAACTTTCCTCAAAATGATTAATTTCAAATGCATTTTCTATGCTCCTAATATTGAAAATAACTGATTTTTCAACAGTATGTGTATGTTGCGTGAAAACAAAAAACAAGCATATAAGCCAAAATAACGTGTTTGCCAATTTTTTCCTTTAACTTGAATCAAGAGAGTATGTGCCTAAATTGTACTAGATATGAGATGAGCTTTCTCTGACGTTTCAAGATTCATTTTTTCATTCAAGTATTTTATTGAGCATCTACTTACTATACGTCAGGCCCTTTAACAAAACGTTAATTTTGTAAACTGAACATTAGCATCAAATTCCCCTTCAAAAGCTTATCACTCAAAATAAGAGCAGCTAAAGAGGAATCTCAGTGTTGTTTCATGTACACATTAAGTCAGCCCATCGAGGCTCCTCTTCACCTATTAATGCGGCATCACCGAGCCGCTAACTACCACACCCGTTACCAAAAATCACAACTAAAGCAGCAAGCGCTGGGTAAAACAACCTGTAAGAGTAGGACGAGTTCCTCCTCCGAGGTGGTCAGGGCTTTCTCTCCGGGGCCCTAAGTACCGCGGCGAGACCCGCGTGCGGAACGCGCAGGACGCCCCAGGCAAGAGTCCGGCTCCCGAGCCGGCGGTCCCCGCCCCTCCGAAACTCACCTGGAGGACCCGGGCCCTCTCCGCCTGCCCCTCGCGCCACCCTCCCGACTTTCAGACCTGCAAAGTTAGGGGGGAGGGGGCTCTTCATTTCCATTTTACAACGGGGGGGCGGTTGGCTCTCTCAGCCGCCCGCCTGTCTTGAATCCGGAACAGAGTATGTAACCATTTCCCAGAAGGAATAGAAGGAAAACCAAAGGCAGGGTCCGCATGAGGACCTCGCCCAGACCTGAAAATGGAGCCGCAGGCTCAGCGCACAGCCCGCAGCGCGCAGCGGGCAGGGCAGGGCCGCACTCGCCCTGAAGCCCTAGGTGGCGGGGGTTAGGGGCTTCGGGCCCCCGCCCAAGGGGCCCCGAGAGCAAGGTGGGAGGCCCAGAGCGCGACCCCGGCGGGAGATGCACTCACCGTAGCCTTTGTCTCCGCCGCTCGCTCCTGCCGCGGCCGCTCTCGGGGCCGGCTCCGCGGCTGCTGTCCCCCCACGCCCGCAGCTGCGCTCCCCAGCGCGCTCGCCGCTTCCTGGCCCCTCCCTCCACGCCCTGGCTCGCGCGCAGGCGGGGCAAGAGGCGGCGCGCGCTCCGGGAGCAGCGGGAGGGCCGCGCCGCCGCACAGCTGCCGCCACGCCAGCCCCGCCCCGTACCCTGCCTTGGGGGTGGACTCTGTTCCGCACCTCAGCGACGCGCACTGCCCGCGAGCTCCGCGGGCTAGAAACCCCTTCCCCGGCGAGAAGAGGGCAGAGAGCTGGGGTTGGAGTCCGCGCGGGAAAGAACGCGCCGGAAGATGGCGATCGGGGCTGGGTGGGAACGTTCGGGAGCCCCTCCCCACTCTCAGCCCGGCAGCCGGCAGCAAGACCTCGCGCCCCCTCCCCAGACGGCGCCTGCGCTGGAAGTGGGAACGCTCCCAGGCGGGCTAGGGTCGTGGCTGAGCCTTAGGACCAGCTGTCTCTCAGTAGTAGTTGAGAGATAGATGCCCTGAAATCACCAAACCACCCTCCCCCGTTTTTTAAATGGAAACGTCAGAATTGTTGAATCCGTCATTACCTGGCTTAAGGCCGAGAACACCCACATGGCATTTGAAATGTGTGAAATTACTCGTCTACTGGATCTCTGAGCCCTTACCTGTATATTTTATATATCCCAGAAATCAGAAACACTTAAGAGTGCGCTTATCTAGCAGTAGACCCTCCACCAAAATGCCTACCATACTTGGAATATAATATAGTACGTCTTCCCCGTCTTGATTGATTATATGAGTGCAACATTAGTTTTCTTTTCCCGCTAAATTTAGAGTTAGGTCTCCCTTGCTCAAAAAGCAACTCAAAACCATGCCACAGTCCTTCTAGTTAGTTACTCAGGTCAAAAACTTGGAGTCATCCTTGGCTCCTCTCATTCTCTCCTCTTCACCTCCATTCTGTCAAGCATGTCTGTTGGTTGCGCCCTCAAAATAAACCAGAATCAGACCACTTCTCCCCTGAATCACTTTTCATCTGCTCTGGCCTCGAGTATACTTCGGTGGCCTACTAAATGGTCTACCTGCCCACCATTAACGCAGTCTATTATCAAAACAACAATCAGAATATCCTCCTACAAAAAAAGTCAGCTCCTGTCTCATCTGGTCAAAATCTTCCATTGCCTCCCCATTTCCTAAACTGTAAAAGCTAAGGTCCTTAGAGTCTGTCATACGGAATGAAGTAAGTCAGAAAGAGAAAAACAAATACCTTACGCTAACACATATATATGGAATCTAAAAAAAAAAAAAAATGGTTCTGAGGAACGTAGGGGCAGGACAGGAATAAAGATGCAGACATAGAGAATGGACTTGAGGACACGGGGAGGGGGAAGGGTAAGCTGGGACAAAGTGAGAGAGTGGCATTAACATATATACACTACCAAATGTAAAATAGATAGCTAGTGGGAAGCAGCCGCATAGCACAGGGAGATCAGCTCGGTGCTTTGTGACCACCTAGAAGGGTGGGATAGGGAGACGCAAGAGGGAGGGGATAAGGGGATATATGTATATGTATAGCTGATTCACTTTGTTGTACAGCAGCAACTAACACACCCTTGTAAAGCAATTATACTCCAGTAAAGATGTTAAAAAAAAAAAAAAAAGGTCTTCACGGTTTCTACAAAGCCCTTGGATTTGCCTTTTGCTTTACTCCCTGACTCCAGTTGCTTGTATATTCCAGACAGGGACTTTGTGAGAGTTTTTTCTCTGCCGGTAACATTCTTCCCTGGTGTCCACCTTCACCTCTTTTAACTCCTTGATCCAATCTTACCTTAACAATGATACTCAGCCTGACCACGCTATTTAAAACTGTAACCACCCCAAACCCAACTCTCAGTCCTTCCTAACTTGCTTCTTCTTTTCTTCCCATGACACTTAAAACCTTGCAAAAATCTTTACAATTTATCTGTTGTATATTTATGTTTTAATGTCTGTCTTCCCCAGTAGAAGATGGGATTTTGTGTTTTGTTCAGCTGATGTATCCCAAGTGCCTAGAGTAAATGAAAACAATTTTAAGTCTCCTAGGTAATAAAAAGTGCAAAGCAACAAAAAATGACCAATTTTTTGTTGGTCATTGGAACCTCTTGGTTCCAATTTCTATCAGTTAACCATAAGATCCCTATCTACATCATAACATAAGCATTTTGATTTTCTGGTTACTCTGAGTACAGTGATAACTTGACATTCAATGCAGTTTTTCTAACCATTGCTATCATGGTATTCTATTTCACTGAAGAAGACAAACATGATAAATTAGAGAAAACTTTCTGGTGTAAAACTCAAAGGCATTTTAATGCTAAAAATGTCCGTATGCTGTGATAAACCATAATGGAAGAATATTAAAAAAAGAATGTCTCTATGTCTATAACTGAGTCACTTTGTTGCACAGCCAAGACTGGCACAGCATTGTAAATCAACTCTACTTCAATAAAAAGAAAAAAAAATATTTTTAAGTCCTATGACAAAAAAAACCCAGAAAATTTCTGAACTTGGTATATATATTTGTAATCCTTCCTTTGAATTACAAATGTAGTCATCTTGTGTGAATGCCTTAAGTAATAACATTTCCTATCATTTATTCATAAAAGTTAGTATTCATTACATAAACATTTATTTCCAGATTTTTCATATTTTGTTTATAACATATCACATATGATTGAATACCTTAATAATATCTAATTTCAGTTGCTATAGCTATTCCTACATACCTCTTGCCAGTAGAAAAAAAAAGTCAATTAAGAAGACAATTCCATTCAATCAAAGGATACGTTTTGTATGAAAGTCTGTGCATATAGTTATTTGTTCAGTATAATACTTATAGCATAGTCTCTTTACATACTTAATTTATCCTTTCTGATTTAAAACTATTTAAGGTTACAGATGATCCCTTACAATCTGGATTATTTTTATATAAAATTCAATAGACTGCTTTTATTTAATTTTATATATAATTATTTTTATATAAAATTCAATAGCCTGCTTTTATTTTTTAAAGCTATTGACTATATATTTCAGTAATGTAAAAATATGGTTTGGGGGATTTCCCTGGTGGCACAGTGTTTAAGAATCCACCTGCCAATGCAGCGGACATGGGTTCAAACCCTGGTCCAAGAAGATCCCACATGCCGCAGAGTAACTAAGCCCATGTGCCACAACTACTGAGCCTGCACTCTAGAGCCTGTGAGCCACAACTACTGAGCCCGTATCCCACAACTACTGAAGCCCACGCGCCTAGAGCCCGTGCTCTGCAACAAGAGGAGCCACCACATTGAGAAGCCTGCGCACCACAACAAAGAGTAGTAGCCCCTGCTTGCCACAACTAGAGAAAGCCCGTGCGCAGTAACAAAGACCCAACACAGCCAAAAATAAATAAATTTAACAATAACAAAAAGGATTAAAAAATATGGTTTGTAATTAATAATTACAATAATTGTAATAATACCACATAATAATTTTTCTGGACTCAATATTATGATGTGTCTGTACTGTTCTTAAAATTGTTACCAAGTAAAAACTTCTCTCAAAAGGACAGAGTAGAAAATAGTCACCGTTCATAATTCAACCACATACTGCTAAAGTTAAATGCAACTGTTACAGTACAAAATAAAATGTCTTGCACCTTACTAGCCCACCAACAAGAGAATGATCTCAACAAAACTAACATGGCATATTTGTAACTTAACAAATGGAAACATTAACCAACATCAAGGACAACAGCAAACAATGTGTTGGTCTAAGCAACTGCTATCACTACTCACGAGCTCACACAGCTATCACACTTGCCTGATTATGCAATCTCTTACTTAGTTAAGTTTTCCTTTAAAATGTTTACAGCAAATGGATTTTTCCTAAAAGTATACTATTATTTTTTAACTACTTTCCAAAATTCAGTACCAGCTACTTATCACATATAGGGGAGATGGTGTATAGGGTCAGAGCCTGGAGTTCAAACTCTGACGCAGAATTAGCTGGGTGATCCTGACCAAGGTTATTAATCTTCTAAACCTGTCTTTTCTTCTCATTTAATGGGACCATAGCAGTACTTATCTCCAAGAGTTGTTGGAAGAAATCAGTGAGAGAACTCAAGCAGAGTTCTTAGCCCTGGGCCTGGCACATGCTCAGTGCTGGTAAATGCTAGCTATTACACAAGCATATAATTAAGCTCATTGCCCTATATTTGTAATACTGAGAAAATGGCTCATAATAGGCCCCAAATGGGATTGTTTGAATTCTACATCAAGGTAGTATTATATGCAATTAAATGAACATTTTTAAAACAGCACTAACATTTCTTCTACCACCACTATGTGCCAGGCACAGTTCTAGGTAACAAAGGAAGCTAAGAGAAATAAGGCCCAGACCTAGAATGGCTTTACAGTTAAATGAAAAGTGACATACAGTTAGCAAATAACTGCTCTCAAAGTAGTATGACTGTACTTCCTTGTTTGTCAGGGACACTTCTTGTCCTGGCTTAATAGTTATTTGTGCCCACTTTCGTTCTCAGTATGTCCAGGTTTGGATAATAAGTATGTGTAAATTGCTTGGGGGTACAGAGAAGGAAATATAAGCTTCGTGTAAAGCTAAAGAGACTTAAATTGCTACTTGAAAGGAACATCTAAATTGGCCTAGTGGCCAAAAGAGGGAGGAAAGGCAGAGGGAAGATTTCATTTTTATTGTTCTGAGTCAAAACTACAAAGCTTTTCCATACTTGTTAAAAAACTTAGTAAATCCCCTTGACCAATGTTATATGAATTAGTTTGAGGACTTCGTATTTTTTCCTGAAGATATATCAGGGACACTCCAAGACACAAACAATAAAACATGCATTCATTTATTTATACAACAAATATCTATTGAGCATCTACTATGTATATGTGGTCTTCAGTGTGATAGAGGATACAAAAAATATTTACAAGACAGAATTAAGCAATGCAAGATCTAGTGGCAAACACCAAATGTCTTAGCTAATTAGTCAACGAGATAATCAGACACAGCACACAAAGTGTGATTTGGGGAGACAGAAAAATCAGGAAACACAGGGAACTTATTGAGAAAGGAGAAAATGCCTCAGAGGAGAACCACAGTCCATGGCCCTTCTGTGACTGAAGCAGCCCAAGGTAGGAGAGGAACCTAAGTCAAACTCTGCTTTACACTCTTACCCAGAGCTGACCCTTGCTGCTCATCAAACCACAAATATTCACTGAATGCCTGCTGTTTGCCAGGTAGCATACCAAATGCTGTGGGAAAACTTAGTATAAAGCATGGTCTTTGTCCTTAATGAAATGTCACACAGCAACATTTGAATAATTAGACACAGTAGCCTTATGAATGCAGTTGAGGGGATCACTGATCACTGTATTGGTTTCTTAGAGGGAGAGGAATTTGAGGTGGGTCTCTGGGAAGAAGAAAGTGGGGTCTGTGTTTTCTGAACTGTGGATTGCACATCTCTGGTGGTATGGGGGATGACTTTAGGTAGCACACTGAAGAGGGGTGGGGATGGGAAGGAAGAGGCAAAGTAGTTTGGGGTACATGCAGCTCGCCAAGCTTCAACACGTGGCCTGTAATATAACTGCATTGTAGCCCCTTAGCTCAAAACACAACACAACAAAAACAAACAGAAAAAGAGTTAGGAATTGTAATAAAAATGCCCCTGGGGACAATCAAAGAGGAAGAAAGGAGCCTTTTGAGAATCACTCTGCTATGTCAGGTTAGAGACCACAAGTGACTAAGAATTTTTCTTTCCTTTTTGTTTTTTTTCTTTTTCTTTTAGAGTTAACACCTATATATGGCAGGTAATTCAGATTTTCCACATATGATAGTGATAGAAGTTTCCTTTATACGTTTGTTAAGGTTAAAAATATGATTCAGCTAAAAGAAATCTCTCAAGTAAACAACAGAGGCAATAAAGAGAAAGGGGATTTGGCACTTTAGGGAACACAAAGCTTGGTGAGCAAAGGTTCAGTAATTGGCACATGAAAGGTGTGTTCCCAGGGAGAGCAAGAGCCACAATGGATTTTGAGCTGAGTATTGGGAGATTGGCATGCAAGTGTGGGGAAAGAAAGGGTTCAAAAGGCAGGTAACCTAAAGGGAGTGAAGTCTGCTACAGGCAGGGGAGGGTGCTCCTCCTGCACACTGAGGAAGCTCCTTGGCCCAGAGGAACCAGCAGAACTGGCCCCAGTGGCCTGTTAGGAAGCCGTTCATGGGGACTCCCATCTCTATGGTTTATCAGGGCTCCAGCAATACAGGACATGGAGGCTCCAACATACCTCAAAGTGCCTGGACATTGCTTCCTTTAAAACAGGTGGGACAGATATGTTATACCTCCTCCTAGCAGAGAGATCTACATGTGGCTTTCAGAAAGAAAGTATATGATGATTAAAACTGGGGGGTAAAGTTGAAGGGAAGGTAACAAGTCAGGAACCTTCACATCCATCCTCTACTTCTCCTCCAGTAAGTGTTACTGTCTAATCATGATTCAGCTCTTCCTTTTGTCCCTATGACTAGCTAAGCTAAGCAGCTGGGAAGACTCTGACAGCTTGCTTTCTGCCACTGTCTCTGTGGTGGTATACATGCCCTGTATAATCCCCAGGACTGTAGCAGGCAGAGAACTGAAAATGCACCACCCACTCCCCCCAGTATCCCATTCCCTAAACCCTGGAACAATTATGTTATGTCATAGTTGACCTTAAAATAAGATTATCTGGGTGCCCCTGAGCCCTTAAAAAGCAGAGAGTTTTCTATAAATGGGGGCAGAAAGAGAAGCCAGAGAGATTCAAAGCACGAAACAGATTCAATTTGCCATTGCTGGCATGAAGATGGGAAATGGGGCACGTGACAAGGAACACATCCAGCTTCTAGAAGCAGAGAGTAGCCTCTGGCTGACAGCCAGCAAGGAAGCAGAAACCTAAGTCCTATACCCATAAGGAACTGAATTCTGCCAACAACAAAAATGTGCTTTGAAACAGATTTCCCTCCCCCCCGCCAAGGTATCAAGATGAGAACTCAAACTTGCAGGCATCTCGATTTCAGCCATGTGATAATGTGAGCAGAGAATTCAGCAAAGCCATGCTGGACTTCTGACCTACAGATAATATGAGCTAATAAATGGGTGTTGTTGTTGTTGTCGTTTTAACATCTTTACTGGAGTATAATTGCTTCACAAGGGTGTGTTAGTTGCTCCTGTACAACAAAGTGAATCAGCTATACATATACATATATCCCCATATCTCCTCCCTCTTGTGTCTCCCTCCCTCCCACCCTCCCTATCCCACCCCTCTAGGTGGTCACAAAGCACCAAGCTGATCTCCCTGTGCTATGCGGCTGCTTCCCACTAGCTATCTATTTTACGTTTGGTAGTGTATATATGTCCATGCCACTCTCTCACTTTGTCCCAGCTTACCCTTCCCCCTCCCCGTGCCCTCAAGTCCATTCTCTACGTCTGCATCTTTATTCCTGTCCTGCCCCTAGGTTCTTCAGAACCTTTTTATTTAGATTCCATATATATGTGTTAGCATACGGTATTTGTTAACGGGTGTTGTTTTAAGCCACCAATGGTAAGTTGTTACAAGGTAATAGGAAACTAACACAACCCTGTCACTGAATTAACCCTTCTCTAGACAGGCCTCTAGCCTCAAGAGTGTATGAGCTGTCGCTCTATTGTCAATCCACAGACAAATGGATCAATTCTCAGGCATTAGTAAATAAGCCTGGGTCATTTATGATTATATGAGGAGGGGAATCATGGGAAAAGACTGGAATTCCTGATAATTTGGCTTGTGAGGGACTTACGTTATTTTCATTTGGGTAAAAAAGGAAATATGACCCTATTTTGAAGTAACAGGCTAGTGAGACTTCACGATCGTGGGTGTTATTAGAATTTCAGGGTCTTCCCTGGTGACACTATGGTTAAGACTCCGCGCTCCAAATGCAGGGGGCCCGGGTTCGATCCCTGGTCTGGGAACTAGATCCCATATGCATGCCGCAACTAAGAGTTCGCATGCCACAACTAAGGAGGCTGCCTGCCACAACTAAGACCCAACACAATCAAATAAATAAATAAATATAAAAACAATAAAAATTTCAGGTAGCATAAGGCAAAGGAAAGACAGAGGAAAGAAAGTGTTCTTCAGCAAAAAGAGAATGATCTCTAGTGACAAGTGGATATGAGTATGTTTTGCAGATTGCTAGCTGTCTGATCATGGACTTGTAGGAAATTTTCTTAACCTTTTTGAACCCCAGACTACTTATCTTAAAATAGGGAAAACAACTATCTAATAAGATTTGGGGAGAATTAAATGAAATAGTTCATGTAAAATCTCAGCGCCTGCAGCACAGTAGACTATCAATAGTTTATCTCCATTACTAGAGTGGAATTTTTTTCACAACACCTTTGCAATGTTTCTATGGTAAAAGTAGCCAAATTATAGCATATACCAAACCAATGCTATCCTACAGAAATATAAGGCATGCCACACTTGTACTTTAAAATTTTCTAGTAGTCACATGAAAAAAAGTAAAAATGTGAAACTAATAGCACATTTCAATTCAGTATACCATGTTTCAAGTGCTCAATAGCAATATGTAGCTAATGACTATAGTGTTAGCTCAGTACTAGAACTCCATCTAAATAAATATTTCAATCAATTCTCCTTTACTCTTCGTTAATTCTAAAATAAACATAAATAGGTGATCAGTATATAATTACAGATGTATGAGAACATACATGCGCACACATTACCCTCTGGCACATACCAAACCCAGATGATTTGGGGTTTTGTTGTTGTTGTTATTTTACCATCAGTTCTTAGTTACAATGAGTCACACTTGAATCAGAGGAGCAGGGTGTAAGTGGTACGTGGGTTTCTAATTTTAAATTCGAAAACATACCACACATCAGAGCTACATAGTCAAAGTAAAGCAATACCGGACAATCATGATAGCTAGGTTAAAACAAAAACCTATCTTGCACAGAAGAATACTCTCTGATTTTTAAAGTAACTTTAGTAAAAGATTATATATTTATTTCCTTTGCTTGTTCTTTGAAGACATTGGAGTAGACTTTTGGATTCTACAAAAGCTTGTTTTTTTTCTTTCTATGTCATTATCTCCATTATGTGAGAATGAGGACTAAAGCAAATCAGAACTATAGAAAATAGGAGCAATGCACAGCAGTCACTAAGGACTCACACAAAATGTGTGACACTTCTACTAGGATCTTCAAAGATGATTCAGACAGTGATCTTGCCCCTAGAGTGGATACACAGAAAAACATAGGAGACATCCAAACACGTATAACACAAGGCAGAACACTGAAAGAGAATGAGAGATACCAAAAAGCATACCACAAGTATTTGTAAGAACAGAATTCTTTTCCGTGGGGATTAGGGAGGGTTTCCTAGAAAAGTATCCTTTGTGAGAGGTTTTAAAGAATGTTCTTTAAATGATGGTTAATAGGGCTCAATTCAACAGATATTGTTTCCTACCTACTGTGTGGCAGGCCCCATTGTAGGCAGTGGAGATTCAGTAATGGAAGTCTGCGTTTAAGCTGTGGATGGGGGTGAAGAATGGTGAAAGACAAGTAAAACCAGCAATACAGCTTTCTGGATTCCAATCACTTTTTCCACCTTATGTTACCTCTGACATCCCTCTGCCTCTGAAGTCTTCTGAGGGTCTGCCTCTTGTACCCACAAACGACTTCTTATCTCTTCTCTGTTTCTGACCTTTCATCTAGAATATGACTCTTGGTCTTATCTTGTTCTCAGATCAGCCTGGTTGTAGGATCAGGGTTTCATTCTTTGACCCTTACCCTGCAGCCACATGCACACTCTGCCCACCTCCTGTTCCAGCTCTAGCTCTAGTCAGGAAGCTACAGAATCAAGAAGCTGCCACCACAGCTTCAGGCTCCACCATTACTCTGGTATAAAGAGGAAGTTGGGCACAGTTTACTAAGTATTATCATAGAGATAGTTCTAGTGGAGAACATTTGACTCAGCCTGTGAAGATCCAGAAAGGATTCCAAAAAGAGCAGATGCTTGAGAGGAATTATCCAAGAATGAAAGGAAGGATGAGATTTTTTGGCATAGAAGAACAGCATGTACAAAATCAAGGAGAGGTGAGAGTGTGATGCTCTTAGGGAACTAGAGAATGAGTGCCGGTCAGAGAAGGATCTTGTGGGCAGGGAGAGGAAATGATTCTGGACCTGCAGAAAGAGACTATAACATGTTAAGGAGTTTGGATTTATTTAGAAGATGATAAAAAGTAGAGCAGAAAGACAAACTGCATTAATGATGATGCTTTAAAAGAATAAAGTTTATATATGTGGACGTATCATCAGTGTATCATACATAACTTTTGAATTTCAAGATATTCTTGTTTTGATAACTTCCTTGATAAGCTCCATGTAGCATTCACTCATAAAGTGTAGTATGTGAAAACCAGAAATGGAATTACAGTACCTACATGATTATTTCAAGCTTATCTGTTTGCTTTTAATAATAAATCATCAGTATTGTGGAGGCTGATTACTTTCTGGTTAATTTTCCATTAATCTGAACAGTTTTTATTATTAACTATGTTTATCTCATTATGAATAATAATTGCACACACATGAAATTCAGTGGTCAATGTCAATTCCATGAGTCACTCTGCTATTCATGTATTATCTCCTAGACGTTTTTTTCTTTTTTCTCTTCTATCACAATATAGAATTGCATATTCTATTCTACTAAAAAGTAGGTTAAATACAAATAGAAAAAGTATGAGAATCTCTTAAAAGAGAATGGTACCTTGAAAGAGAAAGGAAATTAACCTATTTGGGTTGGGGGGAAATGTTAACTTCTTAGCCATTTATCAAGTTCATGGGAATTTCCTAAATGGGGGAAACATGAAAGTTTTAAAAAAATTTTTTTGAAGTTTTTCTAGGGCTTCCCTGGTGGCACAGTGGTTGGGAGTCCGCCTGCCGATGCAGGGGACACGGGTTCGTGCCCCGGTCCGGGAAGATCCCACATGCCGCGGAGCGGATAGGCCCGTGAGCCATGGCAGCTGAGCCTGCGCATCCGGAGCCTGTGCTCCACAACGAGAGAGGACACAACAGTGAGAGGCCCACGTACAGCAAAAAAAAAAAAAAAAAGTTTTTCTAATCTTTTTTTTTTCTTTATTTGGTTGCACTGGGTCTTAGTTGTGGCTCCAGGGCTCCTTAGCTGCAGCACATGGGCTCTTTAGCTGTGGCATGCAAACTCTCAGTTGTGGCATGCATGTGGGATCTGGTTCCTTGACCAGGGATTGAACCTGGGCCCCCTGCATTGGGAGCACGGAGTCTTATCCACTGCACCACCAGGGAAGTCCCGTAAGTTTTTTTAAAAAAATAGTTACCTTTAATAAAAAGAGTGATCTCTGCTGTGATTTCTTGGATTAGAAAAGTGAAAGAATCTCAAAGGGGTTAATTACAGCTTCCTGCTCCAGGCAAGACCTGCCCAACATATTCTTTTGCTCATCAAAATTATTCAGTTCTATTTTTATATTCCATTAATTGATAAATATTAAATCAATAAGAAAGATATACAGGGCTTCCCTAGTGAAGCAGTGGTTAAGAATCTGCCTGCCAATGCAAGAAGGGACACAGGTTCAAGCCCTCGCCTGGGAAGATCCCACACACCGCGGAGAAACTAAGCCCATGCACCACAACTACTGAGCCTGAGCTCTAGAGCCTGCAAGCCACAACTACTGAGCCCACATGCCACACCTACTGAAGCCTATGTGCCTAGAGCCCGTGCTCCACAACAAGAGAAGCCATGACAATGAGAAGCCCATGCACCACAACAAAGAGTAGCCCCCTCTCACTGCAACTAGAGAAAGCCTGCACACAGCAACAAAGACCCAACACAGCCAAAAATAAATAAACAAATGAATAAATTTATAAAAAGAAAAGAAAGATATATAAAGTATTAAAGTAAGTCATCTATTTGTTAAGAATTCTGATAAACAGCTATAATATTATTTTTTCACTTTGTTTTTACATAGTTTTAGGCATCCCTATATATTCTTTAAAAGTGCATTTCTAAAATTAACAGACTTCTTTTTAGTAGTTTTAGGCTTATAGAAAAATTGACTGGAAAGTACAGAGTTCCCAGGTAGCCCTCATCCCCCACCCCACAGTTTCCCAGTTATTAACAACTTACATTAGTGTGGCATAATTGTTATGAATGATATTTTTTCAACAAAGTTTTAAACTTTCTACCAGATAGTTCTTGGATATCTTATGTTAGATTTACTCCTAGACACTTGATATTCTCTAATATTTCTATAAATAGTTTCTTCTCTTTAATTGTATTTCCAGTTGTTTGCTGCTAGTAGTATTGATATATAGGAATGCAACTCATTTTTGTCTTACATAGGACATTTTGTTAATTTTAGGTTATTTCGGGTTGTCTATGTAAACAATCATATCAACTGCAAATATTGACCGTTTTGTTTCCTCCTTGCCAATCCATATGCCTCCATGCTACTTAGGACCACCAGTGTAAGGTTTTATAGAAGAAATGATAGGGGAATCTTTGTCTTATTCTTGTTTTTAAAGGGAATGCTTCTAATATTGTCCCACTTAGAATGATGTTTGCTTTAGGTTATCTACAGTATTCTAATCAAGTTAAGGAAGATGAGAAATATATATATAATTGGTATCCTCAAAGATACAAACCCTTCCCCCACAAAATGACCATCCTAACTATTTAAAAGCATAAATCAAGAAAACTTTTTCTCCAGATAAAAGGTAATTTGACTATTATGAATCAAATAATATGAGACATATCCTAGCAAAAAAGTTATTGAGAATCAAAGAAAAAGAAAGAAAACTTTGGTTTGCCAAATAAAAGTTTAAGGCACAATAACTGTGTCTCAGATTTCCCCACAGCCCTGATTACAAGTCAGTAAAATAATGTCCTCAAGAACTCAAAGTCCTCATGGAAACAAAGTGTGAGTCAAGAATTTTATGCCCAGTAAATTGCTTTTCAGGTATAAAAGCAATAGAAGTATAATTCTAAATATAGAAGAATTTAGAGAACATAATATCCACGTTCTTCTTGAACAAACTACTCGAGGATTTACTTTCAGTCACCTGAGAAATAAATGAAACCATGGCAAAAGGACAAAGTATGCAATACTGAATTCATTTGACAGTGAGAACAGAATATAAAAGTTTTGTGGTTAAAGAACAAAATGTAAATGTCATAAATTCTGATGTTAAAGGAATACTACTTCTAACAAAAGTTGGGGGCTTCCCTGGTGGTGCAGTAGTTGAGAGTCCGCCTGCCGATGCAGGGGACGCGGGTTCGTGCCCCAGTCCAGGAAGATCCCACACGCCGCGGAGCAGCTGGGCCCGTGAGCCATGGCCGCCCGTGAGCCATGGCCGCCCGTGAGCCATGGCCGCCCGTGAGCCATGGCCGCCCGTGAGCCATGGCCGCCCGTGAGCCATGGCCGCCCGTGAGCCATGGCCGCCCGTGAGCCATGGCCGCCCGTGAGCCATGGCCGCCCGTGAGCCATGGCCGCTGAGCATGCGCGTCCGGAGCCCGTGCTCTGCAACGGGAGAGGCCACAACAGTGAGAGGCCCGCGTACCCCACACACACACACACACAGACACACACACAGACACACACACAGACACACACAGACACACACACACACACACACACACACACACACACACACAAGTTGGGACAGGAAGGAAAAAAGGTAAAGACTCAAGCAATATATTTAAGAAAATTCATCTGGCATTGGGTTTTTGAAAAAAACATTTTGAACATTTTGAAAAAAACATTTTGAACATTTTGAAAAAAACATTTTGAAAAAATGTATCCAGGTGATTCTAACAGGCAGCTGAATTTAGGAACCACTATGCACTATGGGAATAATGATAGTTACTCTCCTTTTCAAGCCTCAATAGTCCATGGTAAGTACACCAAACACTCTTGATTTCTACCAGTCTCAGGGCTGTTGAACAAGGAGACAGCAGTGTGTAACAATCTGTATATTAAATCTTGTATGAGAAAACTATTTTTTTCCTTCTTTGTGTGAGATATTATTTTAGTATACAATCTTGGCAAGAACAGGCTGTTCTTGACTATGAATCTGGCCAACTGTTACAGAAATCACCAACAAGAGTTACAATGAATAAATCCAATCAGTATGCCCTGTACCTGGAACATCCATATCAATCATGGAGACTGACAAAAGAATAGCAAGCACAGTAAGGACCAAAAATAAATTAGAAAACAAACAAACAAAAACCCAGAGATAACCACCTATAAGCTCTGGTATCCAGCAAATTTAAGAATGCTTTCGGGGTCTCCTCTTGCAAGAAGAGGAGTTGGGGACTAACTAATCCTTGTCCTTTCTTTCCTGTTCCCATAATTTTCTTACTCTGTTCTGGGTTTTCCCATCAGCCTATTTGCTTGTCTGTGGTTTGCTCCACAGAAGTAGCAAAATCCATTCCAGATATTTGTATCAGCCTATCAGGCTGGCTGCAATTTGGAGCCATCAGTAGTCAATTTCTTTTATATTTTCTTTGTGTACTAAAGGAACAACTCCAGCTGTCCCTTATCATGTTGTGGTCCACTCCCTGGTGAACTGGACCTGGACTTTTTATCATTATGCAGTGTTTCCCTATCTCTAGTAGTACTTTTTGTTTTAAAGCCTGATATTAAAGCTACATCAGCTTTCATTTGGTTAGTATTTGTATGATCTAACTTTCTCCATTCTTTTGCTTTCAACTTCAAGATCTCTGCTCAAAACAATGGGAGTTTACTGAATTCTAATTTAACAGCTATTTGGGTCAGTACATTGAATCCATCATTCCACTGTTTTCTGACTTCCGTTGTTGTTGGGATCTAACTTTGGCTCCTATAAAGGTTATACACTTCAGGTGTGAACTATGGCAGCAGACAATTCAGAACAACTGTTCCTAAATCAAAATCCACTTTCTCATGGGCTGAAATTATAAGCCTGCTGAGCTAAACCAGAAAAACAAATATGGTAGAAATGACTAAGTTCTGAGATCAGAATTGGCACATAATTTGTGCAGCTCTGTGCAAAATGAAAGACTTTTTGTTAAAAATTATTTTATTTAAAAAATGTATTTCATTTATTTATTTATTTGGGACATGCTGCACGGCTTGTGGGATCTTAATTCCTCAACGAGGTACCGAACCTCGTCAGTGGAAGCACAGAGTCCTAACCACTGGACTGCCAGGGAATTCCCCCAAAATTATTAAGAATATCAAGACAGTGGTAGCAGGACACTAAACCAAGTTTAGGGTCCTTCTGAACACGGGGCCTGTGTGACTGAACAGGTTGTACACCCATGAAACTGGTACTGTGTGAGATAGACTCTGCTTGTTGTGGTGATCTATTACTTTTCTGCACAAATGGAGCCATTTGTGCCATTAGGACTTGAGTGAAATTCAAAGAAGAAAGCTGATCGAAAGAAATGAGTCATAAAACTTTAGAAAGCAATCGATAACCTTCTTGCAAACATACACAGACTTCTCTAGGAAGAATACACAAGTGATTTCTTACAATTCTCAGCTATTGCTTTCAGAAGACAACTTACTCTAATTATAATAAACAAGCAGAAATGTCAAAGAAGTGAAGAGACTCATTTTTGCTCATTTACTACAACTATTACCACTTAGTAGAAGGTAGTACTGAGGCAGAAGGAAAAATATTCCAGAATTCAATTCTGTTTTCTAAACATTTTCCCATAGCTACCACCCATCCTTTAGATTTCACTGTGGAAATAATAACTTGGATGAAAACAAGTATATACCAGTGAGTTAATAATAGTTGTGTGATATACACATGGAAGGGTATAAGCTACATTGCAATTTGGATATCTAATAAGATATCATGCTTTCATTAGGTTGGAAAAATGAACAGCAATAGTATATTCATTCATTCAACAATTGTTTAATGAGTGCCTACTATATGTCAAGTAGAGAACAGTAAAAAAATAACACCGTATATATATATACATATATACATGTAGATATGTAAATGTATGTATCAGATATTAGTATAATAAGAAAAAAAGCAGTTAAAAGGAATAGGAAGCAAAGAGGGGTTGAAATTTTAAAGGGGTGACGGTCAAGGCAGATTTTACTGGGAAGATGACATTTGAGGAAATGTTTGAAGTAGATGCAGGTATTATGAGAATTTTGAGTGTGTTTGTGGATATGAAGAGACTGAAGATAAAGGAGAAGAGATAAATGATGGAAGATGGTCTGGGAGGTGATAAGGGGGTGGGATCAAGGGACATAGGTTAAGGGATTGGCCCTGAAAAGTGAAAGACAATTCATTTTCTGAGATCAGAGAAAGTGACCTAAAAAAGAATTCAGAGTAAAAGGTAATTGTAAATTATTGACTTTTGTACAGAGTTAAGGTGATATTAGCAACCTTAATCCTATGAGACATAAGACCAAGGTCAAGGAAATAGTGGTGATATTAGTAGAGAAAAGAAAGTGCATAAGATAGAAATGTAGGAATATAATTTGAGAGCTGAAGTACAGAATAAGGAAAAATGAGCTTATTTAGGATAATAAAGGCAAAGACAGTGTTTAATAAATTATTAACATCACAGCTTATAAAGGAAGCATCATGCAAAATAAGACCATAATTTTATAATCTTAAGAAAAACAGAGTTCCCTCGTGGCCTAGTAGTTAGGATTCAGCGCTTTTACTGCTGTGTTCATGAAAGAATGAATGAATGAATGAAAGAATAAAATAAAAAAGTAGTTTAGATTCTGAGCGAAGACAGGACATAATAAAAATCTATAACATGAATTTTGAAATTCAGAAAAATGTTGTATAAAACATAGAGAAATGTTTAAAATCTGTAACTAAAGCAATGACCTGTGGAAGGATTTCCCCTCTGAGCAGAAACACTGTCAAATCAGAGAAGAGTCAAGGAAGTTTACTCTGAGCAGGACTCTGGGATAAAGATCCCACTCCCAGCTGAGAAAACAAAACAAAGCTAAGCCTCTCTCTCGGATATGGAATCTAAATTTATTCTACCCTTATAGTTAGGGAACTCCCTGCTGAGACATTAATATTAACACTGGAGCTGGACCCCAGTGAAAAACACCTAGGATGCCTGGCAGTAGCAAACCCCAAACGACTCTAAGGGATGCTTCTGCAACAATGGTCACATGAATTATGCACTCAACGTTCAAAATAAAAAATGACAAAAAACATGCAGTTAGATTACAGTTCACAAAAACATAATAAACAGGAGGATAAGCAACCTCAAGAACTTACAGAAAAGTATTTCTGCAAAATTATCTTTCAAAGTATTTTTAAATTAAATTAATTTTTAAAGAATAAAGATTAAAGAAAAAACAGGAACCAAAATTACAGGATAATACATATGAAAAAGAATGGGTAATTTTGATTTAAAAAAATACAATTTCTAGAAATGAAAAACAGTCATTTGAATTGAAAAATTCAATCAACTTACTATTACTGCTGTTATTAAATTACAGATTACACAAAGCTGAAAGAAAATAGCAAAATGGATGATGGAGAAAATTTTTCAAAATATATTATGCAGTGATAAAAGAATGGAAAATAAGAATGGGAGATTAAGACACATGAAGGATAGACTGAAAGGCCCAATATAGTCTGAAAAGTGTTTTAGATAGAATAGAAGGAACACAGGAGAGGCTATACATGAAAACACAGTGGATGAGATTTTCTAGAAATGATGAAATAAATAAATTTCCAAATCAGAGGAGACTGGTGAAGAATAATAAAAGTAAATCCATATCTAGACACATAACAGTGGTATTACAAAACATATATATTAAAAGGAAACTCTTATGGCAACCTTGAGAAGAGATGGTTACTACAACACATCTCAGATAAAAAGAAAATCTGAAAGGCAATGGAAGAACCATATCATTGACAAAAGATATATCAGGAGCAACTACAGAAACCAGAAAGCAAAGAATAATACTTTCAAAGTCTTGAAGATAAATAACTGTCAGAAGAGAATTCTACATCAAGTGAAACTATTATTCACAAATGAAAGAGAAATAAAGACATTTTAGACAAGCCAGTTAAGGGAATGTGCCTCTCACAGACCCTCAGAGAAAGAACTTTCTTAACAAAAAGAAAATTGAACTAAGGAAGAGTGAGATGCAAGAAATAACAGTTTTCACAGGACTGGAAAATGCTGACCTAAGAAAACAACAAAAATGACTAATTTGGGTGTTTAAAATAAGGTGATTCCCCCTCCGTCCCCCCCAAAAAAACTGGTGTTATTTTTTTGAGAACTAGATAAACCTATTTTAAAGTGTATATGGAAAAATAAGCCAAAATAGTTGGTAAAATTACGTAATAGAAAAGTAATGAGTGGGAACTCGCTCTACAAGACCTTCAAACCGTTGTTATAGAGATAAAAGAATAATGTGATACTGACAAGTCAGTGGAGCAGAACAGAAAGCACAGAAACTATTGTATCATATGTTGGATTTTAGTACATGATAAAGGTAGCACTTCAAGTCTTGGGGAAAAGCTAGATTAAGCAATTAGTGTGTTAGAATAACTGGTAGCTATTGGGGAAAAAAATAAATTTACTATCTATCTACCTAAAACCCCACAGCAAAATAAAATTTAATTGAATCAAAGATTTAAATGTAAAAAAATAAACTATAAAAATACTACACAAAAATATGGAAGAATACTTATTAAAAATCTTGAAGTAGAGAAGACTTTTCTAAGTGACAAAAAACTCAGAAACTGTAAAAGAAAATACTGATTTAAAAAAATACCTAAACAAAGTTAAAAGACAAATGATGATCTGGGAAAAAATACTTGCAATTCATATCATGAACAAAAGAAAACCCAACAATTCTATAGAAAAATGGGCATAGGACGTGAACTGACAGTTCACACAGAAGGAAATACCAATGGATCTTAATATATGAAAAGATACAAAAAGACTTTTGACTTGAGTCATAATAAAAGAAATGCAACTTGAAACTCCAATAAGATGGATTGTTTACCTTTTGGTGGGTAAACAACAAAAGAGTTTCTAACACGTTGTTAACAAGAGCATAGAGAAATGTTTTTTTTAAATTTTACTCATTCATTCATTCCTTTATTTATTTCGGTTTAAAATGTACTTGATGAACCTGAAGGTGATTTGATGAGGAAATGTTGATTGCTGCTTCAAATAGACCCCATAACTTCATTTACTTAACACAAAGAAGTGTAATTTTTGTACAAGAAATAGACCAGTGCAGAATTTCCTAGTGATGGGAGCAAGGGAGGAGAAAGGGGGTGTAGGGATGGAGGTCTAATCCATGAAGTCACTCAGGGACCTAGGTTGGTAATAATTCTGTTTCTTCAGCAAGTGGCTTTCCAAATTGCCCTGAGTACTGACATCCAGCCAAGAAAAGCAGAAAGAACATGGAGAAGAGTGCATGGGAAATGTCTTAGCCAACCTGTGCTACTCTTAACAAAATACTATAGACTGGGTAACTTTGGTGGCAAAATTTTTTTTCTCATAGTTCTAGAAGCTGGGAAGTCTAAGATCAAGGTGATGCCAATATGGTTGGGCTCTGATGAGAGCCCTCTTCTGGATTCCAAATGGCTTACTTCTGGTATGGCAGAAAAAGAAGGAGCTAGCTCTCTGGCCTCTTGTTTTAAGGGCATTAATCTCATTCATGAGGGCTCCACCCTCATGATCTGGTCACCTCCCAAAGGCCCCACCTCCAAATACCACTGCATTGAGACTAGGGTTTCAACATATGAATCTTGGGTGTTTACAAACATTCATTTCATAATAGGACGTTTTAATGGGGCATCACAGGAAGACAATGAAACGCATTTGGAGACGAATTTATTGAAATTAAAACACACATGCCTGGTGTTGCATGCCCTTTGAGGAATTTATACTACAGATATACACATGTGCAAAATGAGGTCTATAGAAATATGCTCACTACAATATTGTTTTTAGTAGCAAAAACATCAAACAACCTAAATATCCAAAGTAGGTAATTGGTTAAATACATTATGATACGTGTATCTAATGGCTATTACAAGAATTACAAAGCCATTATACTATTATATATTTATATATGTAGTATAAAATATATATTTATATTATTATAAATAATTATATAAATTATTACAAGGAGTGAGGGAGCTCTATATGTACTGATATGAAGTAATTTCAAAGAAATACTTTTAGATAAAAAAAACAACATGTAGAACAGTGTGGGTCATATGCTACCATTTACATGAGAAAGAAGAAATATGTACACACCTTATATGCTTGTATATCCACACTGCTTCTGGACAGATATACAATAAACTGATACTAATGGTTGCCTCTGGGGAGGGGGCCTTGAAGACAAGGGATAGAGATGGGAATAAACCTTACACTGTACAGCTTTTTGTAGCTTTCAAAAAAATTTTTTTCACTATGTACAACCTAGTCAAAACATAAAATACTTAAAAATATACCAAAATATCAGAGAATAATAATATGAAAGATGATGGGAATTAGGCTGAAAGGTAGTTATGAGAATGAATCAGATATTTTAAAGACATGTATGCAGGATAAAATTCTAAGGTAACTGCTAAGAATGGATATAAAACGTACAATTCTAAAATAGAATAAGGGTAAAGAAAAAAATAATTCAGCAGAAGGCAAAAAGGAAGAAACAAATAAAAGGCACAAAATAGGACTGGCAGTAATAAATTCAAATATATCAGAAATCACAATGAGTGTGAGCTCATGAAACTCACAAGCAAAAGACAAGGTAACTTCAGATAGGCTCCTTTAGATTGAGCAGCCTGCCAATCACCAAAGATGTGAGAAAGGTCATGTTAAGATCATTCAATCCCAGCCAAATTAGCCCAGACCAGAATAGACCATACAGCTAACCCACAGAATCAAAACAATAATATATGTTAAGCCACTATGTTTTGCAGCAAAAGTTAACTGGTAGAGTTGGGACTTCAAAAATTATAATAAAATACTTGCAACAGTTTTATGCTATTAAATTTTGAAAACCTGTAAAAAAGACAACTTTTTTGAAAAAGATCAACTCCAGAAACAGATTCAAAAAGAGAGTGAAACTATGAATAAACATAAACCATTAATCTAAAATACACCCTCATTTAAAGCACTAGGTTTAGAGTTTATGTTAGATTTTTTAAAAACCAAACTTCAGTAACAGTTAATTTCCGTAGAATTATAAAGATAAAACCTGGTATAACTGGTGTAACTTTGCTATAAAATTATACAAGAAGAGTATGGAGAAAGAAAAATTAAAGGTCAATCCTGCTGATAAACATGGATGAAAAAGTCCTACACAAAATATTAGCAAACAAAATCTAGCATATATATACACATATAAATCTATCATGACAAAGTAGATATTATAGCAAGAATGCAAAGCAGATTCAACAATGAGAAAATCCAGAACCTAATTAATTCATTACTGTCCTCATTAAAAGATTCAAGAAAGACAAGCCATTTTATCGTCTTATTAGGTACAGAAAAAGAAAACTCGTAGAAGACTACATAAATGGACAGAAACTTTCCTAATCTGAATAAGGACATTGTGCAGCTTTCTGACTTTTAGCTGTCAGCTTCATTCTTGCACTTGCGTTTTCTCTTCTCTCTATCACAGGGGGCTGGAAGCCTGACAACTGTATTTCCCGTGCTCCCTTGCTGTGGTTTGGTTAGATTCTGTCAATGGGAGACAATGGTTGAGGATTTAAAAGGTGGCAAAGGGAGAGAAGCCATTTGTTTCCTTCTTCTGTTTCTGGCTCTAGTAGCAGGAGCAGCTGTAGCAGCTGTGCCCCAGCTGCCCAGAAGCACAGCATTCTAGGGCTCTGAGTTAACAGCACTTTCACCTTTTTGCTCCTTAACCTTTCCAACAATTTTGTAATTAGTTCCGTGTGTTAGCTTCCCTCTGACATACCTAATTGGTTTGTGTTTTTCAAACTGGTTAATAACTGATATAGGTATCCACCAGACTCTGCAACAAATATCATTAACAGTGATGATTAGGGAAGAACGAGAGAGGGAGATGGAGGAGGGGGCGCATGAGCGCTCTCTGGCGTCTCTTCCTATAAGGGAAACTGATCTTACAGGATCAGGGACCCACCTTTATAACTTCATTCAACCTCAATAACTTCCTTAGAGGGTCCTCTCTAAATACTGCCACACCAGGGGTTAGGGCCTCAATATGAATTTGAGGGGGACACAAACATTCTATCCATAACAATGGACAAATACCCTGAAAAAGGGCAAGGAGCTAAGCTGTTTGTGTCTGCACTCTAAAACTGAGGTATTCTTAATTACCTTTAGAGCCAAGTGTCCTTTATTGCAGGGAATAGAGCCTCTGATTAACTCAGATAAAGGATGTAAGTCTCACAGAAACCAAACACCAAAGCCAAATTCCAATGGACTTCATGGGAACTAGAAAGCCACCAGGGACCAAGGCCACTCTATGTTTCCAGTCTATGGGGCAGATTCTTTATATGGTGCTGTAGGTCAGGCAGACAATAAGATATGTCTAATATGGTTATTAACCATGAGGTTGGTTATGTACCTCTAACAAATATTCCACTCGTCCATAAGTTTACTATATTAGTAAAATAGCGGTTGCTATTGTTAATTCTGAAAGTTCCTTTTCCAAACTTCTTTGTACCACCTTTAATTCTAGGATTCTAGAAATTGGCGAACTATACCATATTTGAAAGACATGAGATTTTAATCACCCAAATAAACAGAATTTTTCACTTTTATACTTGGTAAGAAAAGTTGCCAATGGAGACAAATACGAAAGTACAAAATAAAATCAAATTCTATAAATTAATGTTCAATTTTAGTTTTTACAAAGCAAATGTATTCAACCTGACAACGAGTCATGAACTACCAAATAAAGAAGTTAGATTTCATAACTATAAAGGCTTACTTCTTTTTAAGACCGCATCTTGTAAAGGGATCTTCTTTAAAAATACCATGAATATTACTGATGGTAATGGTGTCCCTTACGATTGGCCAGCTCCTGAACTGACTGATTTTCTATTTGCAGCCAGAATAGTGTTAGTATCCCAGGTCAGCTTTAAAGTGGTTTGAGTAATTGTATCAGCCAGGGTTTGATTAGACAAGCAAACCAGTAAGAATATCTATTTGGTAAGCAGAGGTGAGTTTGTGGTGACTTCCATTCGGCCTTTCCTACTACGATAGTTTTTTTTTCCAAGAGTAAAGCAACCAATGTGGGGGCTATTCCAACTATGCATGCCAGAACTGGAGAACTAACCATCGGGTGAATTCAAGAGCCTACTGAGCTTGCAGTGAAGTGGACTGGAACCAAAATTCCAATAAACACCTGACCTTCATAAGCCCCTACTCTGACTGATGGACCATAATGGTGCTTTGGTTCTCTAGGAATTAGTGCCCGTGTCCCATAATTTCCATAGAGTTTGGTTATTCCACCTTCCTCAGTGCATATCACCCTAGTAAATGACTGCAGGGCCCTTTGCGTAAGTTTAGGAGCAAGATTTACAGTATATATTTTGGGCTGTGCATTAGGGTTGTTCCTCAGGGGAACCTGGTCTCCCCTTTATTTAAGAGGCTCTGGGTCTGTGAATTGGCTCAAGTCTGGTAATTGGTTCAGGAGCCAAGAGTTTTGTATTCTGTGATTCAAGTCAGACTTCGGCTCATCAGACCTAGCGTTTCCTGCTTATGCAAATCATACTAAATATAAATGACACTAACTTACTATGCTAAAGTAAGATTTCAGTACATTGCTTACCTAATTCTGACCTAGGGCCGCCACAAGCAATTAGCCAACACCAAAGATCTCTATGGGTCAACTCGTTCTGATTACCCCTTTGGCTTTGCTGTCTGTTACATTAACCAAACCCACCTTGTCTTTGGCAATTAAGCATTGTCATTTTGTCCTTTTCATCACAGGAGCCTACGATCCTTTGGTTCCAGGGTTTAGTGAACAACCAAGCCAACTCCAAGAGTGGAAAGCCATTCTTAGTTTCTTGGCCTAACGTATCAGATCCAGAATTTCTGCTTTGTACACCCAAATCAATACATTTGGCCTGATCCTACTTTACATTCTTTCCACCCTGATCCAACACTCTTAGGATCCCAAGAGTATTTTATCAGTCAAAATTAGCAAAATCTCACTATTCTTTTGGTGCATTTGGTTCCTTCTTGTAGGTCATTTTGTAACTGACCTCCCGAGGCCTGCCAGGATTTAAAAGTCTATTTCAAGTTTGAGAAACAATGAGGGATGGTGGGGATAGGTCCTGAGGAGGCTTTGTCTCCTGCAAAGCCACTCTCTCAGGTTCTTCAGGCAAGCGGAGACCGACCTTCTCATGCAGAAAGAAGGGCTACTTCTACTGGAATAGAAGGCAGAGCAAAATTTAAAGGTCATGGGCCAAGGTTCATTCACATCTGCCCATAAAGTCCCCATATCAATTTTCAAAGTCCCTCTTCTTCCCAATCAATGCCCTAACTTGAACAAAAAAGACCCTATGGAGTGGTAAATTCAATTTGCCTTGTAATTCAATCACCCACAGGATTAGCCTTTTGTTTTTCAGAAAAATTTCAGAAACTTTGCTACTGCATGAGATAGAGTTTCTTTTAGGGCAGTCATAAACAAGTTTGTAATTCTGAACGTTCCTAGAATTCCCTGGCTTGTGGAAACAACTAAAGTCACCTTAATATTGAAGACTAAATTCCACTAGTTTGAAAGCTCTCACGTACATAACTGTAAAACCTTGGGCCTCTTTTGAGGTTTCTCTCTTACAGACATACCTCTGGTGTTTTTGGAGGTTGTCGCATAAGTGTCACAAAGCATGCATGGCCACTGTGCGTGGCACTGCTTGCACTTGGCTCTGGGCCACCACTCCATACTCCCAGCAGACTGCTGCTGGAGCTGGCACCACAGCCCTACTCTGAATTGCTGCTGTGTGCTCCACCTAAGCCACTGTTGACACAGGGGCTGCTCCTTTACACTCTATGCCTGCCATCCCTGTCATAGCTGCTTCACCCCCATTCCCTCTCCCTCAGGCTGCTGTTTATGCTGGCGCTGCTGCCCAAGGTAACTAACTCTCTTGGCCTTTCTACATGGGCTGCTGCTGGCCCAGCTGCTGTCACTCTACCTGGATGCTACTTCTGGGTGCCTTGCTGCTCTGTCCTACTCCATTGCCAGACCTTCTGCTTTGCCTCCTGCTTCTGCTGTGGTCACCCTATCCTTTGCAGCCAGTCAACATCCTTCACTGTCATCACCAATCTGCCTTAGGCTGCTAGCATTCACCTTGTATAAAATACGTACAGAAACATTTTCCTCTTCTCTGTGCTCTGTCCTCTTATAGAATTCCACCTCAGAGCTGCTTGGGGCCTGAGGTGTTACATAGTATAAGGAGTCTTCAGTATCATCCACACATGCTCCTGTCCTCATAGGTTCATGTTGGCGATTAGGACAACAGTAGAGCTTGTGGGGAGGTTGAGTCAGAGGCACTGCACTACACCCAGAAATCCTCTTGAAATCTTAGGTCTTATTACTGAGTTTAGTTTATTGTGTTAGTTTTCTTTCCTTGAGATTGTGCCAGGTTTCTTACAGGAGCTGCATAATCCACTTCTCTTTTACCCAGTTTTCTACTCAGTTTGAATTCCTATCATGAACACAGTTCAAATGCTTGTCCTAGAAGATGCCAGTGAATACAAACAGATCCAGTGGTGTGTGAGGGCCTCACTCCACACTAGAATATAAAGGATAGTCACTCCACTGTAGGATTTAAAAACTCTCATTTGGCTTTATCAGAGGGTAATAACTTCATTTCATACATGTATATGTGTGTATGTTTGTATGTACATGTATCAACAATTATTTGTCAGATACATATATTGTGACAGATGCTCCAAGTATATCTATGAGCAAAACAAAGATCTTTGTCTTCAAAGCACTTAGTTTAGTGGGAAGACAGAAAAAAAAATACAATAAACATATATAATACGTATTAGTAGCTGATGACTGCAGAAAAAATATAACACTAGAACAGGGTAAGGATAATCTTAAGTGTCAGTGGTATGTGTGTGCACATGTGTGAGTGTGTACCTGCATGCATGGGCACAGTTGTAGTAGTAAACCAGATGGTTAGGGCAAGTCTCACTGAGAAGGTTCCCTCACTGAGGGAAGACAAGAAGGAAGAGAGAAAGTTAGCTAAGGAGAAGAACATTTCAGGGAGAGGGCACAGCCAGGGCAAAGTCCTAACCCAAGAGTGTGCATGGTGTAATGGAGTTAACAGCAAGTAAGCTGTTGAAGGGGAGTGAAGCTGAGTGAAAGGGAAAGTAGAAAGAGACAAAGTCAGAGAGATAATGGGATGCCAGGTTAAGTTGGACCTTGAACCTGTTGTAAAGGTTTTCACTTTTACTCTAAAGTGGGAAGTTTTTGGAGGACTTTGAGCAGACAAATGATACGACCTGTCTTACATTTTTTAAAGCTCTGGCTTCTAACTATGACGTTTAGGTTAGAGGAAGAGGGATAGTGAAGAGGTTATGAGGTTAGTCCAAATGAGAGAGGATGGTGGCTCAGACCAAGGTAGTAACTGAAGGGGTGGTGAGTACTCAGATTCTGGTAATACTTGAAGGGAGAGTCACATAGGATTTCCCAAGAAATTGGATGTGAGAGATAGAGAGGAGTCAAAGCTAACACTGATATTTTTCACCTGAGCAGATGGAAGGAAGGAGCTGTTGCGAACTTTCAAGATGCCAAGATAGGGAACGCTGCAGGTGGGCCAAGTTTAAAGAGTAAGGTCCGGAGTTCTGCTGGAGACCTGTAAAGTATGAGATGCCTATTAGACATTCAAGGAGATGTTGAATAGGCAGTTGGATATTCAACTCAGGATTCAAGAGGGAGAACTGGGCTGAAGAGACATTTGGGAGTTGTCAGATAAGAGGTTTACATTTACAGCCCAGGGACCAGATGAGATCATCAAGGTAGTGAGTTTGGATAGAGAAGAAAGGGCCCAAGGCTGAGCCTGGGGCACTCCAACACTAAAAGGTTAGAGAGAAGACACCAAGTCAGTCAAAGACTGAGAAGAATTAGCCAGGGAGGCAGGAGGAAAACTAGAAGAGTGTGGTATCCTGGAAGTCAAAAGAAAGTACATCAAAGAGGAGGGAGTGATCAATGTCATAAAATGCTGCTGGTCAGACAAGATGAGGACTGAAAATTGACCAATGGAATGATCAATATGAGGTCACTTGATGGCCTTGACAAGAACAATTTCAGTAGAGTAGTGTAGGCAAAAGCTTCACTGAATTTGGTTCAATAGAGGTGGAAAGGGAAAAATTAGAATCTATAAATGGCTATTAAGGAGTTTAACTGTAAAGAAATTGGACAGTAGGGGGAGGGAAAAGTAGGTCAAAAGGAGTTTTTTGTTCATTTTATTAAAGATAGTAAAAATAATAGCGCCCTTGTAGGCTGATGGAAATGATTTAGGGGAGAGTGAAAAGCTGATAACAGGGCCTAGGGAGCAGGAACTACTGGAGCAATGTCTTTTATTGGGTGAGAGGGAATAGGACCTCAGTGTCTAAGTTGAGGGACTGGCTTTAAACAGAGCAGGAATAGCTCATCTATGGTAACAAGCTGCTATGGGGGAGATTTTGCTTCATGTAGAAAATGGCAATTTTTAATCTGGTTTATAATATTGGTCATAAGAGAACAGAGGGTTTGTCAGATCAATGGTAAGTCAGCTTTCCAAGTTGGCAGCTGTGCCCCTACACATCCTCCCCCAGTACTCATCCAGCACACACATGCCCAATCCCAAGGGGTGGTCCAGGCCCCAGGCATATTTAGGGAAGGCCAAAGAAAGGGGTCTTTATGTTGGTCACTGACATTCAATTCTGGTTTGCAGATGCTCCTGATTTGATTAGAACATCAGGTGGGAATAGAGGAAAGAAACACTTGTGTTTTTCTGTCAATTGAGCTCCATTTAGGACTAGAAAGGAAGAAAAAAGAAACAGTTTTCTATTTTAAGTAAATGAATAGGGTGATGATGAGTCAATAAATTAGCTAAGAAACAGTGCTAGGAAGGAGAGAAAATAATCTGCTATTTTAAGAAAATGGATGGGGTGACAATGATTTCATTACACTAGCTAAGAAACCAGTCAGCGCTTATTGTACGTTTCAGGGGGAGAGGCCTGAAGACTTGAATCTTGCACAAATCTAGAAGCTTGGCAGCAAGCAGAGTAAGAAGCCAAGACTGGATAAGCAGTAGGATAAAGGTAGAAAATGACATTGCAATCTGGATTTGTCTTTCTGAGGGAACTGCTGAGAATGGTATGGAGAAGTTAAGGGTGCCATGTCCCACACTCATGTCCTCATCTGCGTCCACGCCAGTCACTTGTCACTCTGTTAAAGAAGCCTGCTGAAGTACAAGATCTGGACAAGAAGCAGAGAGTGTATCATCTGAGACCAAAACAGAATTGCAGGGTACTCGTCTACAACAAATAGTAGAAATGCAAATACAAGTGCAGTGATGTGTGAGTCTTCATCTGCATTCGTTTTGTTTAAAATTTCATTTAGCAGTAGCTCTGTTTTCTTTGATTCACTGTCGCTATCAAATAATGCCAATAATAGGTAACATATTAAGAACTTACAATGTGTCAGGCACTGTTCTAAGTAGTTAAAATGTATTTATTTAGGGACTCCCCTGGTGGTCCAGTGGCTAAGACTCCTCGCTCCCAATGCAGGGGGCCTGGGTTCAATCCCTGGTCAGGGAACTAGATCCCACATGCCACAACTAAGAGTTTGCATGTCGCAACTAAAGATCCCGAATGCTGCAACTAAGACCTGGTGCAGCCAAATAAATAAATATTTTTAAAAAACGTATTTAATTAATTTCAAGCAGGAACTATTATTCTCCCTTTACGGATGAGGAAGCTGACACACAGAGGTTAGATAACCTGACTCTGCACACAAAGCTAGTGGCTAAGTTGGGAGACAATCCAGGCAGTCTAGTGACAAAAGCCAATGTTCCTACCTACTCTGGAATAGGCTCATCTCAGGACTTGGGGACTTCTGGATTGCTAAGAACTTCTTACTGACTTTGGGTGTTTGTGAAAAAATCTGTGTTATCTTTGCATTATGAGATTCTATTTCAATGTTAAAATTTGATTGAGTGGAAATTTCTTGTCCTCACAGAGATTTTAAAGTAGAAAAACTTAGCTACTCTTTCTTATGAATCCAAACAATTTCTGGGAGCACTCATCCATGTGAGCACTATGTAATGGTGAGTCAGAACTGTTTGAAAGGTTTGGGGAGTGATACATTATTTATACTGCTAATTATCATACTAAAATTATAAATTTGCACAATGTTTATTGTGAATATTCTTCAGGTGCAGTTTAGTTATTCAAATTATTTCTGACTTTATGTATACATATGAATCAATGCTAACTTGCCATGTTCTTTTCAATACCCGTATCTACCAATTAATAAAACATTAAAATTTACACAATTCACCTATGGAAAACAGCTGATGGCAAGTGGGAAAAAAGAGGGCTAATAGAGAAAAAAAATGAGAAAGAACAGTTCATTTTTGCAAGTAAGTAAAAACATTTTCCTCTTTATTTTATAAATTGTAGAGGTGGAAAAATGAAACAAAGAAGTCAGAGGATATTGTTAGGCATGAAGCTCTTCCACCCTGTAACAGAAGTAGTTCATGAAAGCTTCATCCTCTGGAGAAAGAGTGGGTATTCTGGGATTGCTTTTTGTTGTTGTTTTTCCCACAGATAGTGTGCTCACACAAGGGAGTATTACATTGTAAATTCTGAGGGTACGGTCACATTTCTCACTTCCTGTATATTTTTCATAGTATCTGGTGCTTTGCATAGGAGAGGGTGTTATTAATAAATATTGATTTGGCTGGGTATGATGATTAATTTTATGTGTCAACCTGATTGGCTAAAGGATGCCCAGGGCTTCCCTGGTGGTGCAGTGGTTGAGAACCCGCCTGCCAATGCAGGGAACACGGGTTTGAGCCCTGGTCCAGGAAGATCCCACACGCCACGGAGCAACTAAGCCCGTGTGCCACAACTACTGAGCCTGCGCTCGAGAGCCCGCGTGCCACATCTACTGAAGCCCGTGTGCCTACAGCCCATGCTCCACAACAACAGAAGCCACCACAATGAGAAACCCGCGCACCGCAAAGTAAAGTAGCCCCCGCTCTCCACAACTAGAGAAAAGCCCGCACGCAGCAACGAAGACCCAACCCAGCCAAAAATAAATAAATTAATAAATTAATTTTTAAAAAAAGGATGCCCAGATAGTTGGTAAGACCTTATTTCTGGGTGTTTCTGTGAGGGTGTCTCCAGAAGAGATTAGCATTTGAATCAGTATAGAAGATCTTCCTTACCAATGTTGTAGGCATGAACAGAACAAAAAGTGGAGGAATGACGAATTTGCTCTGTTTGAGCTGAAACATCCATCTTCTCCTGCCCTCAGACACGGGCGCTCCTGGTCCTCAGGCTGTCAGACTCAGATCAGGACTGACACCACATGGCTCTGCCACTCCCACTCCTATTCTTAGGACTTTGGACTGGGACTGACTCCATATCACCAGCTTTCCTGGTTCCCCAGCTTGGAGATGGCAGATCGTGGGACTTGGCCTCCATAACTGGCATGAGCCAATTCCTATAAGTATAAAGATTTACAGATATTGGTCTGTTTCTCCAGAAAACCCTAACTAATTTACACAGAATAGATAAGCAAAACATTTAGTCTCAGGTGAGGTACTCCTGGAAACATTTCAACCTTGGAGACCCACAAACAAGTGTGTATAACTTGGAGATTAAAGTCAAGTACACATAGGCACTGATAATGTAGAACTGTGCTCTAGCAATCAGGCATAGCACACGTTTCACAAAATACCACTTCGAGAATGGCTTGTCCTGAGCAAAATATCAATAACAGTTCTGTCCTGATTTACTGTGTGATCTTAAATAATTTATTATCTTCTGTCATTCTACCTCATTTTCTACATGTATAATAAGATGTCCTATCAAGGTGCCATAAAGTCACATTAGCTAAACGTGCTATTGCAGATGAAGTGTTACATGCTGCTTGCTTGGAAATATTTTCTGAGAAAAAAGTCAAAAGTATTTTTTAAACAGGTTATTCCTAAAACAAATGACATAATTAAGTGCAAGTGTGTGATCAGAGCATTATGTGCTGACAGATAACATTTATAGAAATTCAGTACTTTAAAGTAATTCCTGTACCAACCATTACTCAGCCATATTGATATAAAATGCAAAGAAATTAGAGTGATCATAAACAGAATTAATCAAGACCTTATTCCAATAGACACCTACAACACAGTTGCTGTGGCCACCCACAACTTTTCTTTTCTGCATTGTGTATCAAAGCCACAACACGATGTGTTTGCAAATGACATTTATAGCAGCTCAAGTTCTGTATATAATAGTTAATGACCCATCTCAAAGAATTCTATTTTTCAGCCTTATTGGTTCACTATTGTAGAGGGAAGTAATAAAGCTCTACAGTTCCTGGAAAAAATGGTCAGACTTTATTTTTAGTGTAAAGGGTCAGAATTTCATTCTTCAGAAAGGGATACTGAGGTACATTCAGAATTAGCAAAAATATAAGCTACTATCAATCAGGGAGCTTCCTGGTACCAGACTGAATTAAATGGTAATAGCATTATTTTAAAATCTTGAAATATAACAGGATTATGAGCTTACCACTTACTGGTATAATGTGTACCATTATTAATATCAACAATTTCTTTTATTTTTCAAATATGTTGTGTTCAAGTCACCATGCCAAGATCACAGGGGCTAACAATGTAACACATATTGTATTTTTTTTTTAATAAAAACTTTCATTGGCCAAGATGGTGGAGTAGGAAGACCCTGAGCTCACCTCCTCTCATGGGCATACCAAAATTACAACTATTCAGAGAGCAACTATTGATGAGAAAGACTGGAATCTAGCAGAAAAGATCTTCTACATCTAAAGTTATAAAGAAGGAACCACAACAAGATGGGGCGGCAGCGGGGGGCGGGCAGAGACACAGTATAGTCAAGACCCATTCCCTGAGTGGGCAACCAACAAATAGGAGGATAATTACAATTGCAGAGGTGTCCCTCAAGGACTGAGTGGTCCAAGAAACACACAGGGCTCCCCAGCCCAGAGGTCCTGCACCAGGAAGACAGATCCTCAGAACGTTCGGCTTTGAAGGTCAATGGGGCTTACATTCAGGACACCCAAGGGGCTGCAGGGATTAGAGACTGCACTCTTAAAGGATGCACACAAAATCTCACAAGCTCCGGGAGCCAGGGCAGAAGCAGTAATTCGAAAGGAGACTGGGTCAGATTCACCTGCTGATCTTGGAGAGTCCCCCGGAGAGACAAGGAGGCAACTGGAGCTCACCCTGAGATCACAGACGCTGGTGGCAGCACTTTTGGGGAGCTTGTTCTACCACGTGGACACTGGTGCTGGTGAGTGCCATTTTAGAAGCTTCCCTCTAGCTTATTAGCATCAGGACCTGGCCCTACCCACCAGCCTCTGGACACCATATGGGAACACCTCAGGCCAAGCAACTAGACACAGGCCCACCCACCAACAGGCAGGTTGTTTTAAGATTCCCTGAGCTCACAACAAGCCTGGGACACAGCCCTGTCCACCAGAGGGCCCACGACCTGGCCTTACACACCAGTGGACAGGCACAAGCCCCAGGAACCCCAGGGCCCTGCAGCCAGAGACCTTGGGGCCCAGCTCTGCCTATCAGTGAGGTGGCATTAGCCCTGGAACCCCTGGGCCTCAGCTCCATCCACCAGTGGGCCCTGAAGTCAGACAGCCTTGGACCCAGCTCCACCCACTACTGGCAGGCACTAGCCCCAGGATTTCCTGGGCTCAGGCCCCATCCACCAGCAGGTAGACGCTAGCCCCAGGAACACCACAGCCCCACAGCTTTCTGTGCCAGGACCCAGCCCACACTCAAGGGGCCAACATCAGCTCTGAGACACCTTGGGCCCCTCACCCAGCTGCCCCAAGATCTGGTCTCACTCACCAGCAGGTGACACAAACTTCAGGACACCCTGGACCCTACAGCCAACTGTGTCAGGAACTTGCCCAGCCCACCAGTGGACCAAAACCAGCTCCAGAACCCCCAGGACCCTGAAGCCAGAGATCCAGGGGCCTGGGTCCACCCACCACTGAGCCAGCACTAGCCCCAGAACTCCATGGACTTTTTAGTGTCTCATGCATTTCTACTTGTTTATGTTTTGCGCAGTTCTAAAAGGGAAGTTTATAGTGACACAAGCTTACCTCAGGAAACAAGAAAAATCTCAAATAAACAACCTAAACTTATACCTAAAAGAACTAGAAGAAGAACAAACAAAACCCAAAGTTAGAAAAGGAAAAAGATAATAAAGATCAGAGCAGAAATAAATGAAAGACACTAAAAAAAGAAACATAGAAAAGATCAATGAAACTAAAAGTTGGCTCTTTGAAAAGATAAACAAAATTGATAAACTTTTATCCAACCTCATCAAGAAAAAAAGAGGGCCCAAATCAATAGAATAAGAAATGTAAAAGGAAAAGTTACATTGACACCACAGAAATACAAAGGATCGTGAGAGATCAGTAAATAAATAAAATGGACAACCTAGGACAAATTCCTAGAAATGTACAATCTTGTAAGACTGAACCAGGAAGATACAGAAAATATGAACAGACCAATTACCAGTAATGATATTGAATCAGTAATTGCAAAACTCCCAACCAACAGAAGTTCAGAACCAGAAGGCTTCACAGGTGAATTCTACCAAACATTTAGTATTAACACCTAGTCTTCTCAAACTATTCCAAAAAATTGCAGAGGAAGGAACAGTTCCAAACTCATTCTACAAGGCCAGCATCACCCTGATACCAAAACTAGACAAAGATATCACAAAAAGAAAATTACAAGCCATTGACTTCAGACTATACTACAAAGCTACAGTAATCAAAACAGTGTGGGGCTTCCCTGGTGGCGCAGTGGTTGAGAGTCCAGCTGCGATGCAGGGGACACGGGTTTGTGCCCTGGTCTGGGAAGATCCCACATGCCGCAGAGCGGTGAGCCATGGCCACTGAGCCATGGCCGCTGAGCCTGCGTGTCTGGAGCCTATGCTCCGCAACGGGAGAGGCCACAACAGTGAAAGGCCCGTGTACCGCAAAAAACAAACAAACAAACAAACAAAAACAATGTGGTACTGACACAAAAACAGACACATAGATCAATGGTCAGAATAGAGAGCTCAGAAATAAACCCATGCACTTATCGTCAATTAATCTACAGCAAAGGAGATAAGAATATACAATGAGGAAAATACAGTCACTTTAATAAGAAGTGCTGGGAAAACTGGACAGCTACATGTAGTATAATGAATTTAGGACATTTTCTCACACCATATACAAAAATAAACTCAAAATGGATTAAACACTTATATGTAAGACCAAAAACCATAAAACTCCTAGAAGAAAACATAAGTGGAGCACTGACATAAATTGTAGCAATATGTTTCTGGATCTGTCTCCTAAGGAAAAAGAAATAAAAGCAAAAATAAACCAATGGGACCTAATTAAATTTAAAAGTTTTTGCACAGCAAAGGAAACCATCAACAAAACGAAAAGGCAACCTACTGAATGGGGGAAAATATTTGCAAATGATGTGACCTATAAGGGATTAATATCCAAAATATAGAAACAGTTCATATAACTCAACATCAAAAAAACAAACAACTGGAATAAAAAATGGGCAGAAGTTCTGAATAGATTTTTTTCAAAGAAGACATACAAATGGCCAACAGGCACATGAAAAGATGCTTGACGTAATTAATCATCAGAGAAATGCAAATCAAAACCACACTGAGATATCACTTCACACCTGTCAGAATGGCTATCATCAAGGGACTTCCCCGGTGGTCCAGTGGCTAACACTCCACGCTCCCAATGCAGGGGGCCAGGGTTTGATCCCTGGTCAGGAAACTAGATCCCACGTACCGCAACTAAAGATCCTGCATGCTGCAACTAAAAAGATCCAGCGTGCCACAACTAAAAGATCCTGCATGCCACAACTAAAGATCCCACATGCTGCAACGAAGATCCTGCAGGCAGCAACGGAGATCCCGTGTGCCGCAACTAAGACCTGGCACAGTCAAATAAATAAAATAAATAAATATTTTTTTTTAAAAAAGAAAAAAAATGGCTATCATCAAAAGGATGACAAATAACAAATGTTGGCATGAATGTGGAGAAAAGGGAAACCTTATACACTGTTGGTAGGATGTAAATTGGTGCAGCATCTATGAAAAATAGTATTGAGATTCCTCAAAAAACTGAAATCCAGGAATGATAAATGATTTGCTCAAAGACCCAATTTTCACTGACAGAGCTATGACTAGAATCCAGGACCCTGTTCCCTCTTTGGTAGGCTTATCTCCAGGTGACGTTAGACATTTATTGAATGAATAGTGACCCCACACATTAACTCACTTTGAGTTTCAACTAATAATTAGCTCTTTTCTAATGGACTTGCCATCTTCTTTTGGTCTGAATAGGTAACAAACTGTCCCTGGGGTACTCACTTCCCAGAAGAGAAACACCCAGCTTTACAATTCTGCCTCTCTTGCTCAAGCAGTTTGAGCTAATTACAGAACAGCCTTATTTGGTGTAGTGGGTTCTGTGCAACTACCCAGACATCCCTTTCAGAAGAAGGCATTCATTTCCTTAGCTCCTGGGACTGTGCACAGCTACTGTTCTTTCTAGGAGCTGTCGCACTGAAGGAAGCTGCCTCACTAAGGTTTTCTCTCTTCCCTGGGGTTGCCCCACCTTCAATGACTGTTGATACCAGCGAACAAAAGCCCAGTCCCCTTCCCACAGTTCAGAATTCTGAAAGCCAGTTCAGCTCCAGGGCTCCTCTGCAGCTGCATCACAGTTCAACAACTCCTTCTGCCCTATCTCACTTCTCACTCCCTCACAGAGGTTACTCCTGACTGCACTCCTGCATCCGTATCTCTGTCTCAAAGTCCGTTTCTCTGGAAATCTTACCTAAAACAGTAGCCCTTTCACTCTGTTGCCAGAGTAAAAGATAACAGGAGAGAAAAATGCTACAAAAGAAGTTTGTGGCAGAAAGATTAAGGTTTCCCCAAACTTCTCCTGCCTCACAAAATCCCATTTTTTTATTCCAATTTATATATTTTAAATGTTAGGTATGAGTTATTTTATATGTTTACTTCTTTCAAGAGATTAAAAGCACATTATCTTATATATTTATATTTTACAAACTACTTTCTAATAAATTACTTTATATTCTTAAAACTCTAATTCCTGTGTAGCACTAATTACACTACAATTGCCTACTTTCTGAGAGTCTTTCCTGCTAGACTGTCTTGTCTTTGATTCTCTAGCACCTATATCACAATCCACAACTCCATATGGGATCCTCAGTGAATTAACAATTTCCCTTCAAGATATACTTACACTAAAAAACTACAGAACAGGGCTTCCCTGGTGGTGCAGTGGTTGAGAGTCCGCCTGCCGATGCAGGGGACACGGGTTCGTGCCCCGGTCCGGGGAGATCCCACGTGCCGCGGAGCAGCTGGGCTCGTGAGCCATGGCCGCTGAGCCTACGCGTCCAGAGCCTGTGCTCCACAACGGGAGAGGCCACAACAGTGAGAGGCCCGTGTACTGCAAAAAAAAAAAACAAAAAACAAAAAACTACAGAACACATGAGGAAAGACTATGTCATGAACAAATGGAATATTCTGAAAGAGTACAAAATTACCTTTAAATGATGAAAGATATAAAAGATATAAAGAACACATAACTGTGCAAAAGCAACAGAGAAAGAAAGGGAGAGAGAGAATATGGGTCTACCCCTCTACTCCTGAGCTCTCTTCTGGTCAGCTGCTAACCATCCTTCAGTTCTTTCACCAATACTACACTTAAAAAAAAAAATCATTATGGCTTTGTAGTATTTTTTAAACAGCTTTATTGAGTTATGATTGAAATATAGTAAACTATACACATTAAAAATGTACATACACCCATGAAACCATCACCACAATCAGGATAATGAATAATCCATCACCCTTTAAAATTTCCTCATGTACCTTTTCAGTCTCTCCCTCCACCCATCTCCCTGCTCTCATCCCCTGGCAACCACTGATCTGCTTTCAGTCACTATGAATTAATTTGTGTTTTCTAGAACTTTATAGAAAAGGAATCATAAAATATGTACTTGTTTTTGTCTGGTTTCTTTCACTCAGGATAAGTACCTTGAGATGCATCTATGTTGTTGTTTGCAGCAATAGTTCATTTCTTTTTATTCATGAGAAGTATGCCATTGTACAGACATATAATTTGGTTATTCCTTCATCTGCTGATGGATATTTGGGTTGTTTCCAGTTTGGGGCCATTACAAATAAGGCTGCTATAACTAAGTCTTTTTTAAAAATTGAGATGTAATTGACATTCAACATTATCCCAGTATCACGCACACAACATAATGATTTGATGTTTGTATATATTGCCAAATGATCACCACATTAAGTCTACACACAGCTGCAAATCTTTTTTTCTTGTGATGAGAACTTTTAAGATATGTTCTCTTAGCAACTTTCAAATACATAATACAATATTATTAACTATAGCCACCATGATGTACATTACAAACCCATGGTTTATTTATTTTACAACTGGAAGTTTGTACCTTTTGATTCCCTTCACCCATTTCTCCCACCCCTCAAACCCTGCCTTCAGCAAACACCCAGTACTATGAGTTTGGGTTTTTTGTTTGTTTTGTTTCCTTCTTAGATTTCATGTCTAAGTGAGAGCATCCATTATCTGTCTTTCTCCATTTGACTTAGAAGACAAGGTCCACCTATGTTGTCATAAACGGCAAGATTTCCTTCTTTTTTTATGGCTGAATGATATTGCACTGTAGTAAATGCATACACACACATATACATATATACAGACACATACAACATTTTCCTTATCCATTCATTCATTAAAAGACACTTAGGTTGCTTCCATGTCTTGGCTATGGTAAATAATGCTGCAATGAACATAGAGGTGCATATATTATTTCCAGTTAGCATTTTCATTTCCTTCAGATAAACACCCAGAAGGAGAATTGCTGGATGACATGCTAGGCCTATTTTTTAAAAATTATATACACTTCAACATTATACAGCATTATACTTTAATGCTGTATCTGTATATACTACAAAGTGAGCACTACCACAAATTTGGTTACCATCCATCACCATACAGTTGGCCTGTTCACCATTTCACCCACTGGCAACCCCTCCCCCTCTGGCAACCACTAATCTAATCTCTGTATCTATGAGTTTGTTTTTGTTTTATTTTGTTTAAGGTTCCACATATGAGTGAAATCATAATTGTTTTGCCTTTCTCCATTTGTCTTACTTCAATTAGCGTAATACCTTCAAGGTCCATCCATGTTGTTCAAATGGCAGGATTTCATTCTTTTCTATGGCTAAGTAGTATTCCATTGTGTATATATGTCACATCTTTATCCATTCACCCACTGATGGACACTTAGGTTGTTTCCATATCTTGGCTATTATAAATAATGGTGCAGTGAACACAGGGGTGCATATACCTTTTCAAATTAGTGTTCTCATGTTCTTCAGATAAATACCCAGAAGTGGAGTAGGTGGGTCACACAGTTGTACTATTTTTAATTTTTTGAGGAACCTCCATACTGTTTTCCATAGTGGCTCCACCAATTTACATTCCCACTACCAGTGAACAAGAGCTCCATTTTCTCCATATGCTTGCCAACACTTGCTATTTCTTGTCTTTTTGCTAATAGCCATTCTAACAGGTGTGAGATGATAGCTCACTGTGGTTTTGATTTGCATTACCCTGATGATTAGTGATGCTGAACATCTTTTCGGTAATTCCCTGGTGGTCCAATGGTTAGGACCCCGTGCTTTCACAGCTGAGGGCTCGGGTTTGATCCCTGGTTGGGGAACTATGATCCCACAAGCTGTGTGGCATGGCCAAAAAAAAAAAAACATCTTTTCATGTACCTGTTGGCCATCTGAATGTCTTCTTTGGAAAAATGTCTATTCAGATCCTCTGCCCATTTTAAAATTAGATTTTTTTTTTGCTATTCAGTTATATGAGCTCTTTATATAATTTGGATATTAACTCCTTATCAGATATATTATTTGCAAATATTTTCTGTCTGGAAGTTGCCTTTTCATTTTGTTGATGATTTTGTTTGCTGTGTAATATAAACATGTAAGTCTTTGTGCTTTCACTTCCCTTAGGTAAATACCTAGGAGCGGGAAGTCTGGATTATAAAGGAAGTATATGTTTAACTTTGTAAGAAATGGCTGAATAGTTTTCCAAAGTTGTCCTGCCATTTTACATTTCTCTCAGTAATGAATGAGGATTTTCAGTTCCTTTACATCCTTGCCAAGACTTGGTATGTTCAGTCATTCTAATTTTAGCTATCATAATAGGTATGTAGTAGTATCTCATTATGATTTTAATTTGTAATGACTAATAATGTTGAGATCTTTTTATGTGCTTATTTTCCATTTGTACATATATAGTTTTTCCATTTATATATTTTTTGAAAAAGTATCTACTCAAATATTAAAAAATTGTTTTTTGTTTTCTTATTAAAAGTCTTTTATATTTTCTGGATAACAAGTTTTTTTTTAATCAGTTTATGATTTTTAATATTTTCTCCCCATCTGTGGCTTATCTTCTCATTCTCTTAACAATTATCTTTTACAGGGCAAAGGTTTTTAATTTTGACAAAGTCCAGTTTATTAATTTTTTCTTGTATGTATTGTGCTTTTGGTGTCATATCTTAGAAATCTTTGTCTAACCCAAAGTCACAAAGATTTTCTCCTGCTACTTCAAGAAGTTTTACAGTTTGAGGCTTTGTATTTAGATCTATGATTGATTTTGAGATAATTGTTGTATACGGTGTCAAGCACAGACCAAAGTTCCATTTTTTTGCATATGGATATCTAATTTTATTCTTTTGTCATAGCTGATTTAGCTATTTAAGGACTTTTATTATTCCTCATAAATTTTTGAGTAAGTTTTATCAGTTCCTTATAAAAATCCTACTGCAATTTTAACTGTGATTACAACAAATTTAAAGATCAATCTGGGAATAATCAACAAGAGTATGTTTCTCCAATTATTTCACTGAAACTGTCTTGCCAAAGTTACCAAAGTCAGCTCCATGTTGTCCTTCCTAGTGGAATTTTTAATTATGATCGCAATGCAGTCACTCCCTCGCAACGAAACACTTTTTTTATTTGGCTTCTAAGACTCTACACACCAGGGGTCAACAAGCTTTTTCTGCAAGGGGGCCAGATAACAATTTTGGGCCTTGTGGATAATACAGTTTGTTGAAATTACTCAACTATGCCACTGTAGTATGAAAGCAGCCATAGAGAATATGTAAATGAATAAGTGTGGTAGTGTTCCAATAAAAGTTTATTTACAAAAAAAGACAGTGGGTCAGATTTGGCCCCTGTGAGCCACAGTTTGCCAACTTCTGTTCTACATTCTCCTTGTTTTCAGAAACTTCTTTGTCTCTTGTGCTTGTTGTTTCTTATCTCTTTAACTTTTAACATTGGAGTGCCACAAAAGACTCAGTCATGGACTTTTCTTCTTCTCTATGTCAATTGCTTAGTGATTTCATCCAATGTCATGACTGTAAGTATTCTATCTATATTAATGGCTCCCAAATTTATATCTCCAGCCCAGACCACTTCCTGAACTTCAGATCTTAGTCCAGTGTCTTATTAACATCTCCACTTGGATACCTTCTAGATATTTCAATTAATACATGCCCAAAACGAAATGCCTGATCTTTTTTCACAAATCTAGTCTGTTTTCACCAGTACAATTGACGGCAACAATATCCTTCCACCGGCACAGGCCAAAACCCTTGGGAATCATCCCTGACTCTTTTCTTTTCCTCTTACCTTAGATTCAATCCATCAGGAAACCCAGGAGCTGTATCAAAATATACCCATAATTTTGCCACTTCTCACCACCATCACTGCTGCCACTCTGGTATAAGCCACTATCATCTCTTACCTAGAATAACGCAAGGAACTTCTAGTTAGTATCCCTGAATTCATCCTTGCCTCCATGGTCTATTCTCAACACAACAGCCAGAATGATGTCTTTAAAACTTAAAATCAGATCATATCACTCCTCTTCCCAAAACCATCTAATGGCTCTGCATTTTATTAAGAGTAAAACCCACAGTCCTTATAATAGCCTACGTAACCTGGCATCTACTCTCTGCCTCCTTCTACCATATCATTTCCATGACTTTTTAAAAAAATATATTTATTTATTTGTTTGCACCAGGTCTTAGTTGCAGCAGGCGGGCTCCTTAGTTGCGGCATGCATGTGGGATCTAGTTCCCTGACCAGGGATCAAATCCAGGCCCCCTGCTTTGGGAATGCAGAGCCTTATCCACTAAGTCACGAGGGAAATCCCTCATTTCTATGACTCTGTCTCCTACTACTCTCCCCCTAAAATCACTTTGCTCCTGTCACTTGGTTCTCCTCAAACATAGCAGACAAGAACCTGTCTCAGGAACACTGCATTAGCAGTTTGCTCTGCTTGGGAAGCTCTTCCCTTAGATATCTGCGTGGCTAGATCCCTCAGATCCTTCGTCTTTGCTCAACTATCACTTCCTTAGTGAGACCTTCCCTGATCGCAGGACTTCAAATTGCAACACCTCGTTCTTCCTGGCTTTCCTATTTCCCTTTTCTACCTTATCTTCCTCCACATTACTTATCACCTTCTTATTTACTTTTTAATTTTGTTTATTATCTGTCTCTCACCTACAGAAAGTTAAGTTCCCCCAGGGCAGTGAATTAGTGAGAGTCCTAAAAGGAAATAGATGATGTACTTAAAAATACATGTTTGAGGAAGATTTATTTATAAAGAGTCTATTTACAAAACTGTGCATGTAAAGGAACTCACATGGATAGTAGCAGATGAGATGTTGCTGCCCCAGATCTGAAGATGGGAGGGAAGCTCTTATCCAAACTGGAAGGAAAGAACTGTACAGAGGTCACCGTGAGAGATACTTTGAGGCACAATGCCAGCATGAGGCAGCTTCTCAGGGATAGAGCCAGGAAAAAAAATACCTGCCTTCACTCTCTTCCCTCCTTCTGATCTCTGGCCACTGGCTGAACCAACCAAAAGTCAGAGGGTACAAGAGCCACTTGAGCTGATTCATATAGGTCAGTCTTCCCACAGAAGGCTGAGAGCAGCAACAAGAAGGGCTGAGAGTGTATCTAAAATCACAAGCAGAAGATGAGGCAGGCATTTTTGTTACTTTGGTTCATGGCTGTATCTTACTTGTAGTAGGTCTATAATAAACACATGTCTAGGTCTTTGTTCAAAAAAGAGGGAATGACCAATTATGCAATTGCTACTGACAGGGTGAATAAAGTAAGAAATGAGAACTGACCTTTGGACTTACCAAGTAAAGGTCAATGGTAACTGGGACAAGAAGGGTTTTAGTGGAGTGGTTGGGATTAAATTCTGATTGGGGTGTGTATAAGAGAGAATGGGGACAGAAGTGGAGACAGTAAATATAGAAACCTCTTAGAACAAAGAAGAGCAGAAAAATGGTGCTGAAGCTCAAGGTGGGGAGCTGGGGTTCAAGAAAGTTTTTTTTTTGATGGGAAATATTTCAGAATGTTGAATGCTGTTGAGAACAATCCAGTGGAGAAAGGGAAAAAGATATTTAGCAGAGGAGGGGGACAACTGTAGGAGCAAAGTCTTTGAATAGCTAAGAGGGTTAGACTGATTCCAATATATAGTAACTTGGGATATGATCAAAGTAGCTTTACGTGTTATCAGGAAAAGGACGGACTATTCAATAAATGATGGTGAAGCAAACTGTTAACTCATTAAAAAAAATAAAATTAGATCCCTCTCTCATGTCATAAATAAAAATAAATTCTAGATGACGTAAAGGCCCAAACATAAAAAGCAAAACTTGAACATTCAGAGGAAAATGTACTAGAATATCTTTATGATTTGGAGTAGAAAGAATTTCTTAAAAAGCTATAAAGGCAAAATTAATAAAGGAAAAGTTTTTTTAATGAATATGATAAAAAAAAAAGTCCCAAACTACAGGTTTATCATAAACAGAATTGAAAGACAAGTCACATATTGGAAAAAGGCAATTGTACCACAGATAACCAACACAGGATTAATATCAAGAGTATATAAAGGATCAGTAAGAAAAAGCCAGACAACCCAATAGAGAAAAGTGAACAAAGGATATGAATACACATTCATAATGGAAAACTGTAATGACCATAAGCATGACAAGCTGATCTACCTCACCAGTAATCCAGAAATGCAAATTAAAACAATGTGATAGCTTTTCATACCCATGAGTTTGACAAAAATGAGAAAAGTTATATATAACAATAACAGTGAGGATATGGTGAAAAGGGACCTCTCACACAGGGTTGATTGGGGTATAAATTGGTACAGTTACTTTAAAGAACAAGTGAAAAATTCCTGGAAAACTGGAATATGTACATACCCTATGCCTCAACAGTTCTGCTTCTTGGTATATACCTAGATAAACTTTTACATGGGTGCAAGAATCCATGTGCTAGTGCTTTCAGTAAATTCATTTGAAATATCAAAAAAATGAAACAATACTATTGTTTATCAAGAGACATGGATAAATAAACTAGCTTATTCTTACAATGGAATAAGACATAAAAGTGAAAGACCTAGATATTTATCCAACAGTATAGATAAACCTCAGAACCTAATGTGTGACGAAAAGTAAGTTGCAGAATATATGGAGCATAACACCATTCACTTGCATTTTAAAGCCACAGAACAATACAATATATTGTTTTGAACACACACACGTTTGATAAAAGTATAAAACCAAGTACAGGAGTGATATCCACTGACTATAAAATAGTGATTATTCCTGAAATGAGACAAGAAAATAAAAAGGGAGGTAGGATTTCAGCTTTACAGGATTTTATGACGTAAAAGGAAGGAGATTTTTGTTAAACAAATATGGCAAAATGTAACATCTGTCAAATGTGGGAATTAGGTTTACGAGTGTCTGATGTACCAGTTGCTGATATTTGAAACATTTTATAATTTAAAATTTTACATAAAAATCACTAGTAGCTTAGGTATTATTGTCCTTTAAAAATTATAAAACATTTAAACATTCAGGAGTTATCAGAATAAAAGTCCTCAAGTTACTAGTCCCCTTCCCCAAATCTCATTTTTCTCCCAGACTAATTATTAACATTTAGCATGCATTACTTCTATGTATTTATATACACATATGCATATATGTGTACAAAAATAGTTGTTTTGTATCTAAGTGGATTCAAAGAGTATATTCTGTGACGTGCTTCTTTCACTTGACATGTATATATATATACATATATATATATTCTATATCATACTTTTCAACTTCTGCATAATATCCCAGAGTATGAACGAGCCATATCTTCCTTCATTGTTCCCCTAAATTTGGAAATTTAGGCTGTTTAAACAATGCTGTAGAAATTTCTGTACATATACTTGAGGTGTACATTTATTAGTATTCTTGTGAGCCACTGGGATACATTCTGAATAGTATGTTTATTTTAAATTTTGATGTCAATTTCCCTTTCAAAAAGGCCCTATAACTTACATTCCTTCCTGAAATATATGAGAGTGCCCATTTTCTCACATGCGTTATCACCTTTACATATACTGGATATGACCAGTTTCTTTAACTTTTGCAACTTTGATGACGAAAAATGTTTCCTTTGTTTTAACCTACATTTCTTTGACCACTAAATAGGTTAGTATTGCTTGTTTTATGAATTTCTTATTTATATCATTTGCCCATTTTTCCATAGAGTTATCTTTTGCTGAGTCATAGGAACATTTTATATCTTAACTATTTTAATTACTACATTGGTGGCAAATTTCTCTAAACTTTATTTATAGTAGCTTTCACAGAATACAGAAGTTTTATATTTTTATGTACACATATCTGTGAATCTGTTGGGATCTTGATAGATTACATTTTAAAGAACTGTCATCTCTACAATTTTCAACTGTCCCATCTAGGAACACAGTACATCTTTCATTTTTAAGTTTTACAGTTTTTTTAAAATGTTGCTTCCTATTTTAGTTTTGTTTGCTATTATACACAGGATCTTTTTTCCATTTCATTTCTGATAGGTTACTCCTGATATATAGTAAAGTTACATTATTTTTTTATTTATCTACTTTCACTTTAGAAAATTCTGCTTAAGAAATGGAATTTTCACTTCTTTGTTGACCTATGGCTTTGTGTTTACAGTGAAATAATTGGTTTTGTCAATGAGTGTAGAAATTCTACCTATTCTTATTATTGTGTGCTTTTTGGACATTGTACTGATGTTAAAATATGCAACTGAAGGCAAAATGAGGACCAACTTAAACACAATTATACTCAAATCTTAATTTCAATGTTCTGAATTAGATGTTATGCAAACTATCTCTCATATTTCCTTTAGCTTCAAATCTTTAGTGAAGGATTCTTCCCCACATATGCTTGCCAAATCTAAGTCTCCTGGCATACACCCTTTCTGACTTCTGCCAAAAGACTGTTTTACAAAGTCCTGCTGGGCCTCTGAGCCTAGATATCTGCAATTAGAATTTGCACCCACCCACTTTCACTGGGTTTCAATAGTCAAAGTGAAATGTTAGATGTGGGTAATTCCCTCTGGGAACATGGGAACCTTTTTTTTAACTAACTAAAAAAGATTTAATTAAATCTGACATTGTACCACAGAGAAGTCAGGCACTTAGATAATCATCATTCTCAAAATTTACTCTCTAGAATACTGACAATCTTTGTTTCACAACAGGCCAAGAACTCATAAATTGTTTTAACTGATCTAATGAAACTATTAAATAATGTTAAAATTAATTTGAAATATAAATATATGCTCTTTAAGGACAGGGTGCCAAATCTCTCAAAACTTTATGACAGTGAAACCTATTGTTGATATCCTGGTATATTACATAGAAACTGTACTGCACAGCCTTAAGGCACAAAATCACTATATATATATATATAATACATATACATATATAGTATATATCTTAAAATGTCTAACATACTAGCTTCAATAAAATAAACATCTGAATGATCATTTTTTATTTTATGTAACATGTTAGTTATTAATCTCTGTTGCTTCTAATGATAACTAGATTGTAAAAAAAACAACTATTTTTTGATGAGATATTTAAATTAACATGAGTGAAGAATGGAACAAGGGAATTCAGGTTAAAGAAAAAAACTAGAAACTTCTAAAAATGTTAAATAATATTAAAACAATTAAAATATATATTAAATTTAAACTATTTTAGCCAACTTTCCTCAAAAGACATAATATAGACACTTACTGAAATAATAGTAAGTCAGAGAATTTACCAGTGATTGTGTCATGACGACCTTTAGCATTTTCTTATAAGGGCAAATTTCAAATCTGAAACAACGTTTATGTAGGTATAATTTCCATACACACAATAAGAAAGAGGCGTGAGACATAAAAAAATTATGTAGCAAATCTTTTGACCTATATAATCCATTTCGCAGACTACTAATCTCCAAAGTATTAGGAGGCATTAAGGGTAGTCTCTGGTTTACTGTTAAGTGTACTATGTCTAGGCAATTTTGATAATTTTGTTATCTACTAAAATTAAATTATTTTAAAACATGACATTTTATATTGAGCATGGCAATACCAATATGTTTGCCAACAAACAAAGCTCGCATGGAGAATCTTGTAAAAATTAAAAACGCTGTATCATCATCAAATGGGAGAACTGACCAGTGAATGGAAGAGAATACACTGCTCACTGAGAAAACAGAATGGTAAAGATGCATAGATAAAAGAGAAACAAGAAGAATATTAAACACAGTTTTATAGTTCGTATCATTAGATGGTAGAATGCCAAGCTGTTCTGTGATACTGTCAATCTTGTCAGGGATGAAAAATGTTGGAGAAAAAAAAAAAGCCATTTAGATTTTATTAATTAAAATGAAGAGGATACAGCCATATATTACATTTTCACAATAAGGTCTAGCTGTGGTCTAAGTACAGCTAATTCTACTAAGCCTATATTATATAGTTGGATCAAGGGACACTATTTCCTTAAAAAATTAGAATTTCTTTATTCCACAGTTATGTTACGTGATTTTGACATTTTATTCATCTATCTTCAGAAGACTGATTAAAAATTTTCTTTTAGGAACAGAGATACACTCTATCTCTAAAAGGAAACTGTATAATTATTTGTTAGCTACAGGAATAATTTCAGTGCTTTAGGAACAAAGGCTGCCTTCTGTGGAAAGTTGGCACACACTGTGGTTTTTAGACCAATTCTTTTCGGGACTAAATGTTAACTTAATCTAATAATTTTAATCTAATAGTTTCATTTCACATGGGAAGAAAACCCACCAACCTGTCAAAACACTTCATTCTCAAATAGCTATGATAAAACCAAAATACTCATTAAGGTCAAACAGAAGTGAATATGATATACCTCCCTAAGCATTTATTTCACTTTATACAGTTTGATTTTCAGTGAAAATGAAATGTCTTCTTACCTAATGTTCTTTAGAAATACTTAACTATGTTCTGCAGTTTTCAGCAATGTTCTTTCAACGTGAAACTTAATTATGAAACTATAATTTAATGCACTCAATTTCAATATGCCATTTCAGAGAAAAATATTTGCATTTCCAGGAGTTTAGCCAGAGTTATATACTTTAAAATTAAAAATGATAAAGACTTAATTTTATTCGAGAAAAATTCATTGCTTCTGAGTTGGTGCATCACAATATGGCACATTTTCTATAAGAAGGTCTTTCCTAGGGACCAATTCTGAAAGAAAAACAAGAATATTTAACATCATTAAAATTAAAATAAAATGCAAATACACTCATTTCCCCCTAAAATTTGTAACAGTAAATCATCTAGTTTTAAAATAAATCTTCCCAGTGATATTTTATTTCAGTTGACTTCTAAGGTAGCGTTCCTGATTTTAAATGGAGATAGTTAATAGGACTCTCATTTCAGCTTATACAAAAACATACATGACCAACTTAACCATTTACCATCAATTTATTAAATATAACTAAATAACTGACTAGAATTCAGCTAAAGCACACTGTCAGTAGCAGATTACAGATTAATGATAATTAAAACCATCAACTGGGGACTTCCCTGGTGGCACAGTGGTTAAGAATCTGCCTGTCAATGCAGGGGACACGGGTTTGAGCCCTGGTCCAGGAAGATCCCACATGCCGCGGAGCAACTAAACCCGTGCACCACAACTACTGAGCTTGTGCCCGCTCTAGAGCCCACGAGCCACAACTACTGAGCCCACACGCCTAGAGCCCGTGCTCTGCAACAAGAAAAGCCACCGCAGTGAGAAGCCTATGCACTGCAATGAAGAGCAGCCCCGCTTTTCCGCAACTAGAAAAAGCCTGAGCGCAGCAACAAAGACCCAACATAGCCAAAAATAAATAAATTAATTAAAACCATCAACTGGAAAATTAGTTCATGCTACCAACTATATAAAAAGCAAGATCACTTTCCTACTTTAAAGATTTCAGTGACTTCCCAGGCGGTCCAGTGGTTAGGACTCTGCGCTTCCACTGCAGGGCACCTGGGTTCATCCCTGTTTGGGGAACTAAGATCCTGCATGCGATTTCAAATTTTACATAACAGTGGTTCTCAACTGGAGGTGTTCTGGGTGGTCACACCAACTGAAGAATGCTACTGGAATTTAGAGAGGAGCCAGGGATGTGTGGGATAGTCTGTGTAGTGCAGAACTATCTGCTCAAAATGACAATAGGGCCCCACTGAGAAACACTGTTCAACAACAAGAACAACAACAACAAATGCTGAGTCCTAGGGAAGACATCCTGCTGGAGTCAACTGAGGTAAAGCTCTTAAGATAGAAAGTTTTTAGAAGAGCTGAATCCAGGTGAACTGCCATGATCAAAAAATGCTCACACCAAATTCTATGAAATAACTTGCCTATATTCTTCAAAAAGAACAAGGTCGGGCTTCCCTGGTGGTGCAGTGGTTGAGAGTCCGCCTGCCGATGCAGGGGACACGGGTTCGTGCCCCGGTCCGGGAGGATCCCGCATGCCACGGAGCGGCTGGGCCCGTGAGCCATGGCCGCTGAGGCTGCGAGTCCGGAGCCTGTGCTCCGCAACGGGAGAGGCCACAGCAGTGAGAGGCTCACGTACCGCAGAAAAAAAAAAAGAACAAGGTCATGAAAGACAAAGAAAGACTAAGGAACTGCTCCAGATTAAGGAAGACTAAAAACATATACATACTACTACATGTAATGGCAGATGGCTCATAGGGACCTGCTGTGTAGCTCAGGGAGCTCTTCTCAATACTCTATAATGACATGTATGGGAGGGGAATGTAGACAAGAGTGGATATACGTGTATGTGTGGCCAATTCACTTTTCTGTACAGTAGAAACTAACACAACATTGTAGATGAACTATACTTCAATAAAAAGAAAAAAAAGAAGCCTCACTAATACAATGGCATATATAATCATCAATTCTAGAACTTGGAATTTCAGTTCATTCTGATCTTAACCCAGTGTCTTTCCAAACTGAATATTGGCTAAGATGGGGCCACACTAATGAATAACACTTTCTTCTTATCTAGAAGTGAGTTGTAAGAACCACTGTAATTGTGCTGTTCCATTCACATGCATGCTTATCCCACAGTTCCCGCACAATATTTTTTTTTCAAAAGACACGGAGAATGTTGTTGTATAATGGAAGAAATAAATAGAACATTCTCAAGTAACTGATTTATTCATTTTAGGAGAGAGTATGTATAATGAAATGCATTTTTGCTCAGAAATGAAAAGGGTCCTCTCTGCTACTATCAAACTTGTTTTTATAAACTCCTATTTTATATTTTATTTTGGTATATCAATCTTGAGTACTTTATTGTCAGGTCATCATTGGTAACCCCCTTCCCTATGACAGTACAGTGTGTACTCAATTTTGGAGTGTGGAAAATACATGTACTTGTTTTGTTTTTGTTTTGTTTTGTTTTGCAGTACGCGGGCCTCTCACTGTTGCGGCCTCTCCCGTTGAGGAGCACAGGCTCCGGACACACAGGCTCAGCGGCCATGGCTCATGGGCCCAGCCACTCTGCGGCATGTGGGATCTTCCCGGACTGGGGCACGAACCCGTGTCCCCTGCATCAGCAGGTGGACTCTCAGCCGCTGCGCCACCAGGGAAGCCCTTGTTTTGTACCTGTAGTTTGGATATATAGTTGACATCTTTGTGCTTTGGTGTTTCAAAAATTTTAAGGCTGTAATGAGGAGTAACATTTACAATCATCAATATATTCTCTACAATGAATATGCTCCCTTAATTAAATCACGATGCTGGAAACACACACACACACACACACACACACACACACACACAAACATGATGATTGAATGCGATCTGTGTGACCTTCAATTGGACCCTAGACCAGAGATCCAATCCATTTTTTTTCTTCTGCTATAAAGGGCACTCTTAGGTCAAATGGAAAATTTGAATAACAGAACTGAATCAATGTTAATATACTGATTTTGATAATTATACTGTTGTCATATAAGAGACCGTCTTTACAAATTTAGGAAATACACAATGTAGTATTCTTAAGAAATACACACTGAAGTATTTCTCCAGATCTAAACCCAAGTGGGCTGTTATGATCTGAAAAATGCTCATTTGGGGGAAACAGTACATTATGCCTGTATTTAGCTTCAGAAAGTTCAAGAAAAAAATGAGGGAGAGATGATAAAGCAAATGTGGTAAAATGTTAGCATTTGTAGAATCTGGATAAAGGAAATTCACATATTCTTCAACTTTTCTTGCACCTTTTCTGTAAATCTGAATCATTAAAAAATATTTTAGAGATATTACTAAAATGAATTCAAAAGAAAAACTGAAATTCTCACAAAAAAATAAGTGATCTGACTAAAGATAATGCTCTTATGAGCCACATGGTAAATCTGGCTTACTGAAATGAAAACCAGTTAAATAAGTATTATTTAACCATTTTTTATATCTCACTTGCTGTTACCAAATCTTTGGAGGTTTCACCAGACAGCAAATTATAATTTAGGTTTTAACTTATTAACAATGGCAGTAAATTGTTTCACTTATCAAACATACATGTGCTTATTTTTTGCTAGACATTAAATCACAAAATGAAGATACAGAAATAAATATATAATAGTCTCTTAAGTACAGCACAGTGACTTTAGTTAATAATACTGTACTGCATACTTGAAAGTTGCTAATAGAATCTTAAAAGTACTCATCCCCCCCCAAAAAAATTTTTGTAACTATGTATGGGGACAGATTAACTAGACTTACTGTGGTGATCATTTCAAAGTATATATAAATACAGAGGACAGACAGCAGAAGCAAGAGCAACTACAATCCTGCAGCCTGTGGAACAAAAACCACATTCACAGAAAGATGAAAAGGCAGAGGGCTATGTACCAGATGAAGGAACAAGATAAAACCCCAGAAAAACAACTAAATGAAAGTGGAGATAGGAAACCTTCTAGAAAAGGAATTCAGAATAATGATAGTGAAGATGATCCAGGACCTCAGAAAAAGAATGGAGGCAAATATCGAGAAGATGTGAGAAATGTTTGACAGACGTAGAAGAATTAAAGAACAAACATGTAGAAGAATTAAAGAACAAACAAAGAGAGATGAACAATACAATAAATGAAACGAAAAATACACTGGAAGAAATCAACAGCAGAATAACTGAGGCAAAAGAACAGATGAGTGATCTGGAAGACAGAATGGTGGAATTCACTGCCACGGAACAGAATAAAGAAAAAAGAATGAAAAGAAATGAAGACAGCCTAAGAGACCTCTGGGACAACGTTAAACGCAACAAAATTCACATTATAGGGGTCCCAGAAGGAGAAGAGAGAGAGAAAGGACCTGAGAAAATATTTGAAGAGACTGTAGTCGAAAACTCCCCTAACATGGGAAAGGAAACAGCCACCCAAGTCCAGGAAGCACAGAGAGTCCCAGTCCCAGTCTCTCCCCCAAGGAGAAACAAACACGCCAAGACACATAGTAATCAAATTGACAAAAATTAAAGACAAAGAAAATTGTCAAAAGCAACAAGGGAAAAATGACAAATAACATACAAGGGAACTCCCATAAGGTTAACAGTTGATTTCTCAGCAGAAACTCTACAAGCCAGAAGGGAGTGGCACGATATATTTAGTGATGAAAAGGAAGAACCTACAACCAAAACTACTCTACCCAGTAAGGATCTCATTCAGATTCGATGGAGAAATCAAAAGCTTTACAGACAAGCAAAAGCTAAGAGAATTCGGCACCACCAAGCCAGCTCTACAACAAATGCTAAAGGAACTACTCTAAGTGGGAAACACAAAAGAAGAAAAGGACCGACGAAAACAAACCCATAACAATTAAGAAAATAGTAATAGGAACATACATATTGATAATTACCTTAAATGTGAATGGATTAAATGCTCCAACCAAAAGACACAGGCTCGCTGAACGGATACAAAAATAAGACCCATATATATGCTTTCTACAAGAAACCCACTTCACACCTAGGGACACATACAAACTGAAAGTGAGGGGATGGAAAAAGATATTCCATGCAAATGGAAATCAAAAGAAAGCTGAAGTAGCAATACTCATATCAGATAAAATAGACTTTAAAATAAAGAATGTTATAAGAGACAAGGAAGGACACTATATAGTGATCAAGGGAACAATCCAAGAAGATATAACCATTATAAATATATATGCACTCAACACAGGAGCACCTCAATACATAAGGCAACTGCTAACAGTTATAAAAGTGGAAACAGTAACACAGTAATAGTGGGGGACTTTAACACCTCAGTTACACCAATGGACAGATCATCCAAACAGAAAATTAGTAAGGAAACACAAGCTTTAAATGACACAATAGACCAGATAGATTTGATATTTATAGGACATTCCAACCAAAAACAGATTACACTTTCTTCTCAAGTGCACATGGAACATTCTCCAGGATAGATCACATCTTGGGTCACAAATTAAGCCTCAGTAAATTTAAGAAAATTGAAATCATATCAAGCATCTTTTCTGACCACAACACTATGAGATCAGAAATCAATTACAGGGAAAAAAATGTTAAAAACACAAACACATGGAGGCTAAACAATACATTACTAAATAACCAAGAGATCATTGAAGAAATCAAAGAGAAAATCAAAAAATATCTAGAGACAAATGACAACGAAAACACAATGATTCAAGACCTATGGGATGCAGCAAAAGCAGTTCTAAGAGGGAAGTTTATAGCTACACAAGCCTACTTCAAGAAACAAGAAAAATCTCAAATAAACAATCTAACCTTACACCTAAAGGAACTAGAGAAAGAAAACAAACAAAACCCACAGTTAGTAGAAGGAAAGAAATCATAAAGATAAGAGCAGAAATAAATGAAATAGAAACAAAAAAAAACAATAGCAAAGATCATAAAACTAAAAACTGGTTCTGAGAAGATAAGCAAAATTGATAAACCATTAGCCAGACTCATCAAGAAAAAGAGGGAGAAGACTCAAATCAATAAAATTAGAAATGAAAAAGGAGAAGTTACAACAGATACCACAGAAATACAAAGCATCCTAAGAGACTACTACAAGCAACGCTATGCCAATAAAATGAACAACCTGGAAGAAATGGACAAATTCTTTGGAAGGTATATAACCTTCCAAGACTGAACCAGGAAGAAATATAAACAGACCAATCACAAGTAATGAAATTGAAACTGTGATTAAAAATCTTCCAGCAAACAAAAGTCCAGGACCAGATGGTTTCACAGGTGAATTCTATCAAACATTTAGAGAAGAGCTAACACCCATCCTTCTCAAACTCCTCCAAAAAATTGCAGAGGAAGGAACACTCCCAAACTCATTCTATGAGGCTACCAACACTCTGACACCAAAACCAGACAAAGATACTACAAAAAAAAGAAAATTACCAACCAGTATCACTGATGAATATAGACACAAAAATCCTCAACAAAATACTGGCAAACAGAATCCAACAACAAATTAAAAGGATATATATATATATATATATATATATATATATATATATATAAAATCATTATGTTGTATACTTGAAACTAATATAGTGTTATATGTCAACTATACCTCAATTAAAAAAAAAAGTCTCCTCAGCTTCAAACAGTTCACAAGCTAGTGGAAAAGACAGATTAACCAAAAGTCCAACAAATAGTGGTTTAAGTAAGAGATTTAACTTTCTCACATATCAAGAAATATAGATTAAGGCAACCCTAGGCTACTGCAGGTCCTTAGTACCACCAAGGACCCAGGCTCTTCTTTTTTTTCCTGTTCTGCTCCTCTTCATGTATGGTTTCTGTCTTCACTGCAGCTGTCACATCACATCTGCATTCCAGGCAGGAAGAGGGGAAAAGGGCGAAAAAGAGAGTGCTAGCTCGGCCTCTGCCTTTTAACAGGAAAACAATAGCTTTACTGGAAGCAACATTCAGTAGACAGCTGCTTACACTGACCAGAAAGGTATCACATGGTCTGAGATATCACTTTTTTTCGTCCCCTGTCACACCGTACTCTGAACACAATTTTTCAGTTAGTGAGACAGAAAGGATATTGAGAGGCAACAACCCATTCACCCTTTTAGCTACACAACATGAATATGCACCCTTCTTCCGATATATAGAATACTACATCCGTTTACTACTTGACTCCTAAGATCTCATCCATGTTCAAATCAAGGATCTCTAGCTGATGTGCTAGCCTTTCCATTAGGTCCAGCTGTGGCTCACATGGTAGATACCTACTGGACCATAGTAAAGAATAAACAGGATACAGCAATAAAAACCTGGAATGGAAAACACATGGCAGTTACTGCTCCACAGCAAATCCTAAATCCTAAATCCTTCTGGACAGAGAAGCAAAAGCTCCTTGCTTTTGGCAGAGCAATAAACTCTAGTCAGCCAAACTGGCAACACCTAATCCTGTTTTCTGGGAGACCCAAAGACCCTCTATTGTCCACTGTCCTTCAAGGCTTCTGGTCTGTCCTCTGGGGGATCCAGATGGAGATATTACAAAAAATGCCCTTCTTTGAGGCTCTGAAGCTTTCATAACCCACTTCCTGTTGATATGAGTTAAGGGACCCAGGGATGGCCTTAAGAGTGAAAGAGAGCTAACCAAACTTGGGTTTTCTTGGCAATACAATTTATTCAAAAACTTTATAACTTCCAATCTATTTTTTTCCAGTCATTTTCATGTGCAAGTAGCCACAGGCAAACATGTTGACACAGTTACTAAGCATGAAGATTTTCATTCTCTGGTTATGGTCTCTATGCTGTCCCATCTCCTTAACTCTTAGCTTAATGGACACTTCTTAAAACAATGAAAAACTATAGGCTCCAGTGAGTAAATGCATCATATATCTGACCTTTGTCTGGCAAATGAGAAAGCTTGGGGCACTGATCTTATATTAGAGCTAAAAGACCCCCTGCTTGTATTGGCTTTAGTTTTAGTGGATAGAAGCAACTGGCATTTTTAGGCCTGCAAGGCTCTAAATTATAGGACCCTCAATCAGATTCCAGGTTGTAGCAAGAAGTGTCCCTTCGCAGAGTAGTACTTCTTTCCATCTTTGCTTTGAAAACTGACTAGCGCAACCTGCATTAATCCTCTTTTTCAATATTTTGCTGAAAGCAGGAAGAAATAACAAGCACACAGTGACATTCTGATTATATCCCTTATTGCTGTAGCTGTACTCCCAAAAAACAGTAAGTTGCACTAACCTTACATTCACTACTACATAACAAGGGCCACCAGCTTAAGGCCTGTAATGGTCAGGTCCATGTTAACAACACTCCCCTCTATCCCTGTCTTCCATTCAACTAATTTCACATTTTAGGTTGTGTAATTTTCAGTATCTCACTTCTGGCAACAACTTCTGTTGTTCTTAGTTATAAGTAACAGAAGCTGACTCTGGCTAATGAGGCAGAAAAGGTATTCATTAACAGTTTATTGGTCTAACTCAAGGAATTACTGTGAAGGCTTAAGAATCAGGCAGGCTTGAGTCTAAGCTTCCAGGAACAATGTCCAAAGACATACCATAGAACTGGCCTGATGACAAAAACTGCTGCTGCCTATGGAGCACTAGAAATAACTACCACTATTTCTACCCTCATGGAGCACAACATGCTATACTTTGGATGTTGCCAGAAACTCAACTTTACTACATCTGTTCCTGCTACCACATCAATGACACTTCTGGATCAGTAACTTGACTCCGCAACCACTGATGCTAACTCCTGCCAGCAAAATGAGTTCTGTGCCAAGCCTCTTTTCTCAAGCTCACTTCCGAATACAGTACAGGTAGTGTGCTGCACCTATGTTAAATGCATGTGCCTGAGGTGCAAAGGAAACTGAGGAAATGAATATTCTAGATCCTATCCTGAGAATTTAGAACTCATAGAAATGGAAATTCCTGAAGTAAGACAAGGACATTCAAAAAGTGGTAAATAACCAGAAAAACTGTCAGATATTCATTACTCTATCCCTTCACACAATTTATCTTATTATGCAATCTTTGAAATCAAAAGGCATCCTACAATTGAATTTTTCTATATTCATTAATTGCTAATACTTTAATTAGGCCAAACATATTACAGTTATATTTACATGCAGTATACTATTTTTCACTGTGATTATTTTATTGATTATAAAATTCCTAACCTTGCTCTCTATATTAGATATCAAAGTACCAAAACAACATTAGTTTAGGAAGTTGTCAGATCTCAACAAGGAACCACACTAAGATCGTGATTTATTTCCTGTATTTTAGGCCCCTGAAAAAGCTTCTCTCTTATGGTCATATTAAATGTATCATTTAAAAATTAATTTCTTAAAATAAACATGGTTTAACTCAATTATGGCCCCAAATCAAAATTTAGGTCAAGATTTAAAAAAATAAATAAAAGAACAGAAGAGGAAGGTACATGTCCAAACTCATTTTATGAGTCCAGCATTAGCCTAATACTAAAACCAAACAAGCACACTATTAAGAAAATTACAGGCCAATGTCCCAGTTGAACATAGATGCAAAAACCCTCAACAAAATGACAGCAAACTGAATTCAACAATACATTAAAAGGATCATATACCATGATCAAGTGGCATTTATTCCAGAGATGCAAGGATTTTTCAATATCAGCAAATAAACGTGATACACCACATCAATAAAATGAAGGATAAAAATCATATGATCATGTAATAAATGCCAAAAAAAGCATTTGACAAAATTCAACATCTGTTTATGACAAAAACCTCTCAACAAAGTGAGTACAGAGGGAATATACCTCAACATAATGAAGACCATATATGAGAAGCCTACAGCTAACATCATACTCAATGGTGAAAACCTGAAAGCTTTCCCTCTAAGATCAGGAACAAGACAAGGATGCCTACCCACTACTTTCATTCAACACAATTTTGCAAGTCCTAGCCAGAGCAACCAGGCAAGAAAAAGAAATACAGGCATCCAAATTGGAAAGAAGTAAAACTGTCACTGTTTGAACATGACATGACATTACATAAAGAAAATCCTAAAGAATCCACCAAGAAACTGTTAGAACTAATAAACAAATTTGGTAAAGTTGTAGGATACAAAAGCAATACAAAAAAATCTGTTGCATTTCTATACACTAATAATGAATGGAATAAACATCAGAAAGAGCAATTAAGAAAAAAACCCTATTAACAATTGCATACAAATGAATAAAATATCTAGGAATATATTTAACCAAGGAGGGAGAGACTGGTACCCTGAAAACTATAAGACACTGATGAAAGAAACTGAAAACACAAATAAATGGAAAGATATTGTGTCCTCATGGATTGGAAGAATTAATATTATCATTAAAATGTCCATACTACCAAAGGCAATCTACACATTCAATGCAATTGTGGCCTCTCCCGTTGTGGAGCACAGGCTCCAGATGCGCAGGCTCAGCGGCCATGGCTCACGGGCCCAGCCTCTCCGCGGCATGTGGGATCTTCCCAGACCAGGTCACAAACCCGTGTCCCTGCATCGGCAGACGGACTCTCAACCACTGCGCCACCAGAGAAGCTCTCAATGCAATTCTTATCAACATTTCAATGCCATTTTTCACATAAACAGAACAAACAATCCTAAAATTTGTAACATGAAAGACCCTGAATAGCCAAAACAATCTTGAGAAAGAACAAGGCTGACAATATCACACTTCCTCATTTCAAACTATACTACAAATCTATAACAATCAAAACAGTATGGTATTGGCATAAAAGAAAAACAGCACACAACAACCACCAAAAATGGAACACACAGACACAGAGAAAAGATCTGTGGTTGTCAAAGGTAGGATCAGGGTGTGTGTGTGAAACAGGTGAGGCTGGTCAAAAGTATAAACTTCGAGTTATAAGACAGATAAGCTCTGGTGATGCAATGTACAGCATGGTAACTATAGTTAAAAATACTGTATTGTACACTACAAAGCTACAGTAATCAAAACAGTGTGGTATTGGCACAAAAACAAACATGGATCAATGGAACAGAATAGAGAGCCCAGAAATAAATCCATATACCTATGGTCAAATCTTTGACAAAAGAAGCAAGAATATATAATGGAAAACAGTCTCTTCAGCAAGTGGTGCTGGGAAAGTTGGACAGGTGCACGTAAAATAATGAGGTTAGAACACACCCTCACACCACACACAAAAAATAAACTTCAAATGCCTTAAAGACTTAGACGTAAGACATGACACCATAAAACTCCTAGAAGAGAAGAGAGGCAAAGCATTCTCTGACATAGATCATATCAATGTTTTCTTAGGTCAGTCTCCTAAGGCAATAGAAATAAAAGCAAAAATAAACAAATGGGACCTAATCAAAGTTACAAGCTTTTGTACAGCAAAATGAAAAGATAACCTACAGACTGGGAGAAAATATCTGCAAATGATATGACTGACAAGGGCTTAATTTCCAAAATATACCAACAGTTCACAAAACTCAACAATTAAAACAAACCCAATTGAAAAACGGGCAAAAGATCTAAATAGACATTTCTCCAAAGACATACAGATGACCAATAGGCACATGAAAATCTGCTCAACATCACTAATCATTAGAGAAATGCAAATCAAAACTACAGTGAGGTACCACCTCACACCAGTCAGAAGGGCCATCAGGAAAAAATTTACAAATAACAAATGCTGGAGAGGGTGTGGAAAAAAGAAAACCCTCCTACTTGTTGGTAGGAATGTAAATTGGTGCAGCCACTACAGAAAACAGTATGAAGGTGCCTCAAAAAACTAAAAATAGACTGGGTCGTTCGCCTGCGAGTCGCAGAGGCACCTGCTGCAGCTGCCGCATCTCTGAGCATGGCTGACAGCAAGCCCAAGCCCCCCAAGCCTGCCAACAAGACGCCCCCCAAGTCCCCAGGGGACCCCACGAAGGACAAGGCAGCCAAGAGGCTGTCACTAGAGTTGGAGGACGCCAGCAAAGGGGGAGCCACCACGGCCCGGAGCCCAGCGCCCTGGAGGAGGTTTACGGTGCACTGGTACACCAGAGCCACCTGTAAGGAGATGCATGGCAAGAACTGGTCCAAGCTGTGCAGGGACTGCCAGGTGATCGATGGCAGGAACATGACCGTCACCGACATGGACATCATCTTCAGCAAGATCAAGGGCAAGTCCTGCAGGACCATCACATTTGAGCAGTTCAAGGAAGCTCTGGAGGAGCTGGCCAAGAAGAGAGTCAAAGACAAGAGCCGTGAGGAGGCCACCCAAGAGGTGCACAGGCTCACTGAGGGCAAGGCCCCCATCATTTCGGGGGTGACGAAAGCCATCTCCTCGCTCACCGTGTCGCGGCTCACGGACACCACCAAGTTCACGGGCTCCACAAGGAGTGCTTCGACCCGTCCAGAAGGCGCAAGGGCAGGGCGGGCCACGTGGACCTGGTGGACAAGTCAGGCTATGTGCCGGGCTACAAGCACGCGGGCACCTACGACCAGAAGGTGCAGGGGAACAAGAAGCCGGTGGGGCCTTCTCCTGTCGCCCGGTCCCCCCCGCCGCCTCACACTTCGTTATATTCCTGTGCTTGCAGGCAGAACTCTGACCCAGGGCTGGACAGCCGCGGAGGCACCAGGCCTCCCTCCCCGGCGGACCCGCACTCCCCTCGAACCCAGCTTTGGCCCCGACTCACCTTTCCTAACACAACTGCCTCGTCCCTGCCAGGAAGTGGGCAGATGACCCTTTCCAAAGTGTCTCCCAGGGCCAGACCACACCGGCCACTGGTTTGCAGCAAAGGGGGTGTTTTAAAGGAGCTGGTGGGCAGACGCTGTCTGGGGGTGCTGACCCGCAAGCGCCAAGGCACCAACCAGCAGCACCGATAAAGCAGATGGAGCCCTGGACAGGGCGCCGCAGTGCCCAGAGAGCACCACGCAGGTATGGGAGGCAGGGCACACCGTGCACGCTTGCACACCCACGCACACATGCACGCACATACATTCACCCACGCATGCACCTACGCACACACTCGCTAAGCACCCACAACACACGCACACGCACACACGTAGCTACGCACGCACCCACGCACGCACACGCATGCACCCACACGCGCTCAGGCACACAAACCGACGACCAGGTCTGCGCTGATGGCGGGCGCCGAGCTGAGGGCTGCAGTGCAAAGGAAGAAGCCTCCTCTGTCGCTCAAAGTGACTTGAAGTGTGATGTCACAAGATTTCAAAATGGAAACTAAGGGCAATTCATTTCGCTTCTCTGAGAAGAAATAGGAAACAGTGATGCATGTTTATTCTCAGAATGGCTCAGGGAAGACTCAGAATATTCCGTCTCTGTGACTCCCTCCCAATGGCCCCTGTCTCCCGGCCCTGAGCGGGGAAGACCCCCAGGGGCCGGGCCCTGGACTAGAGGCTGCGGGTGGCCTGCCGGCTCTCTCCTTGCTCCTCCGGCCGCTGTGGTTCCTCTGGCCTCTCTGGAACCTCCGTGAGCAGCCTTCCCCGTCCTCCCTGCCCTGGAGTGCAGAAACCGCAGGGCAGGGCCAGGCCAGGGGAGGGCCAGAGGCCGGCAGCATCTGCAGGGTTTGGTTTCTCTGAGAGGCCAGAGGTGGGGCCTCCTGCTGTCACAGTGGGACCTTGGCAATGTGTCCCTTTGCATGGACATGGCCACAGCCTGGCGGGTAATGCTCTGGGCCCTGTGGTCCTGGTTTTGGTCCTGGGGGAAGCCCATGGCAGCCCCTGGGGAATGCTTCCCAGGAATCCAACTGCCCTGCCGCTAACTGTCCTGTGTCCAGGGCAGCAGGCCAGTTAGGGGCACCCCTCCATGGACACATGGCCTGGCCCACGGCACAGGTGGCTGTGAGTGCCACAGCACTGCCATGGCAGGTACGTTGGTCACAGCTGGACCTGGGAGATCCCGCCCACCCACACAGAGGGGCTCAGGCCAGCACTCCCAGCCGACACGGCCACTCGCACGGGGCTCCCCCTGGGATGGCAGTGGCCTCTGCAGGCAGCTTCATCCTGAGGTCCTGGCACCTCACCACACTGTCACCCAAGAAGTGATGGAGCACAGGTCCGGGGTCACTGCGAGGATGTGAATCGCTGCCGTCTAGAAAGTTTCTAAAACTTGGGGATCCGAACCTGCCCGGCCAGGCCCCCAATCCACCACCAGGAAACTGAGGCCCGAGGGCTGGGGGAAAGCAGGCAGGACACCGACCCCCACTCTAGGCTCCTCTCCTCCCTCCAGAGGCAAGAGTCACCTGGGGAATCACGTCTGCAGAGAACTCTGAACGTGCAGAGTGTTTCTGAGCACTAAGTTCATCACAGATGGGAAAGCCCGTGTTCCAGGGTCAGCCGGTTCCTCTCCGTGGACTCGGGACAGGACTCCTCCCCAGACCCATGCTCTACCCATTCGCTGCGGGTCTCTGCCTGCCTGACAGCCCGGCGCCCCCCCCCCCCAGCCGTCCCACAGCAGGACCCTGGAGTCCAGCCCTCCCAGCTGGTCAGGGGCTGGCCTGCCCGGGAGCACACGGGAGGTGGTCTGAGCAGAAGAAACCACGCCAGTGGCATCCTGGGACGCTTCCTCACGCTGCCCCCACCCCGGGGCCGGCCTGCAGGGCCGACACCACCCGCTGCAGGAAACCATCTTCCCGATGGTTACAGCAGCACCTCCTCCTTGGGTTAAGGAAAGTCAACTGCACACAGCTGCCCCCGTGGCCATCCCTGCCTCAGCCCCACACTTGCGGGCTCCCAAACTGCTGAGGCCGAGGTGTCCAGGTGGGTCTCAGGTGTCCCCAACCCGCCTGAGGCTTCTTTCCCAAAGTGTAGCTCTGGAAGCACATCTCCCGCTCAGGGCAGGAGGAAGCGGTGGCCCCCTCCCCGTCGGCTCTATCACGGCATCTGTGTGTAGCCCCAACACAGCACATCGCTCGGGCTCCAAGCTCTGCACAGACACACATGCCTCCCTCAGGCTCTGGACACTGTGGACACACAGGCAAGTGTGCATCTTTGCTACATGTTCTATGCAATACCCATTCGCTTCTACTAACTGCAGTTAACTAGGAACTACATGTCTCTCTGTGAACAAAGGAAACTGCACAGCAAGCCCACCAGGAAGCAGGGACCCGTGGTCAGGGCGAACCATGCTGACTGCGCCGAGTGCCGGGACAGCAGAGCAAGCGTTTGAGAACACTGATCGCACCACAGCACTTATTTATTTCTACTTAATGCTCTCGGATAAGCAACTAGACGGTGGTCAGTTCACCAAAATTGAAGTTCAAATTACGTAAGTTTAAAATATTATAGGAAGAGATCTATATTTATACTGGAGTATTTTTTTTTAAGAAGATGTTGGGTAGGAGTTTATTAATTAATTAATTTTTGCTGTGTTGGGTCTTCGTTTCTGTGCGAGGGCTTTCTCTAGTTGTGACAAGCGGGGGCCACTCTTCATCACGGTGTGCAGGCCTCTCACTACCGTGGCCTCTCGTTGCGGAGCACAAGTTCCAGACGCGAGGCTCAGTAGTTGTGGCTCACGGGCCTAGTTGCTCCGCGGCATGTGGGATCCTCCCAGACCAGGGCTCAAACCCGTGTCCCCTGCATTAGCAGGCAGATTCTCAACCACTGTGCCACCAGGGAAGCTCCCCATAGTGGAGTATTTTTCCACCTCGAATATCCTCAGTCTTAAGGTTTGAGGCCGATGAAAATTACAGTCAGGAAGAGGCACGCGGAGCTCCAGCGGCATCGCCTCCTGTCTAAGCTGCTCTATGTCCACGCCCCAGTGGCTAAGAACTCAGGGCAGGCCGTGGCGTCCCTCTGAAGCACCAAGTGGACAGAGGCTCACACACCCGAAGCCTGGGCCTGCTCAGCCACCGGCTGTCATGAATCAAGTTTTAACAGCACACAGCCCCACCATGCACCGTGCAACGCCTGTGGCTGCTTCTCTGGCTACGCCGGCGGCAGGGAGAAGATAAGTCACAGAGGCCATGGCCTACGAAACCTACAGCAGTCACCGCCTGGACCTTTAGGGGAGGCTGCTGGTGCTGCCTCCACCCCTGAGGACCCAGCAGGCTCCTTCCTCTGGGAGTGTTCCCACACAAGCTGGCACACCCCGTCCCACAGTGCACGCAGGTGGGGACACTGCAGTCCCCTGTCCGTACGATCAGGTTGACAATTCAGCTGTACTGTGAAGTCACCACGAGGCTAGAATGTCCTTAGAATGCTGACCCTGAGTAGCTTCCCTCCAATGACTGACTACTGAGCGCTCTGTGAAGTCCCGTGGCTTGGGCGTGTGGAGAGTGTGGCTGGTGGTTGCCCGGCACTTTGAGATGCTTTGGTTAACTCTCTCTCTTCCCCAAACCAAGCCAAACAACAAAGGAAACACACGTAACTCAAATTTGAAAGGGAGCATATGCTACTAGTTTGAACTAAGTTTTTTTCAGGAAAGGGAAATAAATGTATATATAGATGGGGGGGGAGCTAAAAATAGAGTTGCCATAAGATCCAGCAATCCTACTCCTGGGCATATATTTGAAACTATAATATGAAAAGATTCATACACCCCTATGTTTATAGCAACACTATTCACAATAACCAAGACACAGAAGCAACCTAAATGTTCATCAACAGATGAATGCATAAAGAAGATGTGGTATAAATACACAGTGGAATACTACTCAAACACAAAAAATAATAAAATAATGCCATTTGCAGCAACATAGATGGATCTAAAGATTATCATACTAAGTGAAGTCAGAAACAGAAAGACAAATACCATATGATATCACTTACATGTGGAATCTAAAATATGACATAAATAAACTTATCTAGAAACAGAAACAGACTCACGGACATAGAGAACAGACTTGTGGTTGCCAAAGGGGAGGGCCGGTATGGGAGGGATGGACTGGGAGTTTGGGATTAGCAGATGCAAACTACTATAAATAGAATGGATAAACAACAAAGTCCTACTGTATAGCACAGGGAACTATATTCAATATCCTGTAATAAACCATAATGGAAAAGAATATGAAAAAGAATGTATATATGTATAACTGAATCACTTTGCTGTACAGCAGAAATTAACATAACATTGTAAATCAACTACTTCAATAAAATAAATGTTAAAAATACTGTATTGTGTATTTGAAAGATGCTAACAGTAAATCTTAAAAGTTCTCATCACAAGAAAAAAATTTGTCACTGTATATGGTCATGGATATTAACTAAAAACTTACTATGGTAATCATTTCACTATATACACATATATGTTGTATACATAATGAAATGATTATATATAACCATTATGTTGCACACCTAAAACTAATACAATGTTGTATGTTAACTGTCAATTAAAAAAAATCTTTCAATGGCATGGTTTGTAAGAGTGTGAAAATCACAGAGGCATTTAGGATATAAATAATTTATAGGACATTAAAATATTTAACTCTGCAATTATAAAAAGTCTCTAAATATATAAAACACAAAAATACAAATGAGTTTAAATAGACAACTTGCATACAAAATTTTCTTTTTTTTATAATTAATTTTTTATTGGAGTATAGTTGCTTTACAATGTTGTTAGTTTCTACTGTACAGCAAAGTGCATCACCTATATATATGTATACACACATATATGTATATATATACACATATATGTGTGTATACATATATATATATATATATATATATACACACACATACATATATATATACATACACCTCCTTTTGGATTTCCTTCCCATTTAGGTCACCGCAGAGCACTGAGTAGAGTTCCCTGAGCTATAAGGCAGGTTCTCATTAGTTATCTATTTTATACATAGTATCAATAGTGTATATATGTCAATCCCAAACTCCCAATTCATCCCACCCTCCCCCGTCCCCCCTTGGTGTCCATACATTTGTTCTCTATGTCTGTGTCTCTACTTCTGTTTTGCAAATAAGATGATCTATACCATTTTTTCTAGATTCCACATATATGCGTTAATATGCGATATTTGTTTTTCTCTTTCTGACTTACTTCACTATGTATGACAGTCTCTAGGTCCATCCACGTCTCTACAAATGACCCAATTTTGTTCCTTTTTATAGCTGAGTAATATTCCATTGTATACAGGTATCACATTCTTCTTTATCCATTCCTCTGTTGATGGACATTTAGGTTGCTCAAAATTGTTTTCTTTAAGAACCTCTTCCTGACCCACCAAGTTTGGGATTTGGAGCTCTGCCTATGTACCTGAACAGCCCCTCTACCTCTCCTGATATGGCAGCCAAAGGACTGTGACTGAACACTTTATTGTTTATCTTCTAATACGGTGCTCTAAGTTCCATAAAGACTGACCACTGTTCTATTCTTAGTGCCTAGCACAACAGGTATTGAATAAATGGTTGTTGAATCACATTAACCTACCTTAGAATACAAACTATAAAGATAGTTTAGGGCAAAGACGAATATAAAAAACCAAAGGACAGAAGTTTAAAAACACATCTGAAATAAAGAATAGCTTCCTAGAGCTTTTTTTTTCTCTTTCAGTACTGTTCTTTATTATTTTCCAATTAAAAAAAAAACACCTTATTTTACAATCACTTAGGTAACACAATGCAGACAAAGAATATATTTAACCTTTTTTTCTTCAGCAATATCCACTCTGTGAAATATAGAGAAGACTCACGATATAGGCCTCTGATCTCAAAGAGCTCAAATTCTGGGGACCTTGTTAAATATGCAGATATCCTCTGCTTTTCTGCACAAGCACATTAGCCAGAAAATATGTCTTCTTAAAGCCTCTGACCTTGAAGCACATATCGCAAAAAACTCCTTCCATCCATAGGCAGAAACGTTTATCCATCATCCTCCTTCTTTACTAGCTCATCATTCATCCCACCCATGTTTGTTTTAATTCTCAGCAATATCATATTGCTCTCTGGTGACTTTGAGATCCTTTGTAGGTGGCATGAATGCTAAAATGGTTGCATTGTGGTACATCAAATCCATGGTATGAGATTATTCATCCATTTAAAACAAACAAAACGAAAAACAGCATGCTACGTGTTCTTTAAACCCTGTCTAAATGGTGTGCTGCATAAAATCTTGTAAAAGGATAAGAAAAGGAAGAAAAGCAACTGTCCAAAGGTCCAAAGTATATTGAACCACTAGGGAGAAAAATGATGATGGAACAATAAAGGTAAACTCTGGATCAGAAAGGGCATTTTTTCCTACAATTAACGAATATTCATGAATAACTATAGATAAAATAATGAGTGAGACAGTTCCTGCCTCAGGGAGTCTGATATCTAGCACCAGAGAGAGAAATAAAGCACATATACACATCACAAAGATAATACCCAATGGCAAGCTGGGTAAATAATCTGAAGGGAGATTACAAGGTACCATGAGAGCATATGAAAAGGGTATATACTGTTTTTAAAAAAATGTATCACACATGTTCAGAAGCATGTTCCTATTTTGTTTGTCTTACATATATACCAGACAGGAAGTTAAAAAAACATGGATAATGCTACTCAGAAACTAAGTAAATATGTAGCCCTAAAGTCTTGAGTTTTCTTGGTACCATCTATAACCATACATTTGGTTACTGTCTATAGAATATATGTTTCATAAAGGCCAACACTGAAACCAGTTGACCAATATCCATATTAGAAAGAGGGCTTTGAAAATGTCAATAGTCAATGACAAAGCAAGTATAGAAAAATACTGAAATTAACTCATTGTTCTAAGTCAGTTAGTTTTCACTTTTCTACAGAAAACCTCGGAAGGCTAGAATGGACCAATGATGAGACTGATATGAATTAAAATTTATGATTAATCCAAATTCATGTACCTGTAATCATACCAAAAAAAATAAAAATACAAAAAAAGTAGGGAATGCTTGGAAAGAAAATAGTTTTCCCAATATTTTTGAGATTTTAAAAATAAGGAGTTTTTCTCAAATGATGAAATTATTATATCTATAATAAAGAATAGTGAAATTATCTTCAAGGATAAGGAAAGCAGTCTTTTTTAAAAGGAAAAAAAGAGAAATTATTTAGGATAAAGAGTTCTTTCTGCTACTCAGTAGTTAATTTCCACTGTAGATATTACTTAGAAGGGAGAAAAAAAGAGATGGATTGAGAATTTATGCATACAGGTAATTAATTTTGCAGATGAAGTTTCATTTCATTATTTTCAGTTTCTATTATTTTTCATGTTGGGACTTTATCTGATCTTTTTTAGAGATACACAGTCATAACTCTATTTTCTAGGCAAGCAGAATTTTAATTCCTCTCACTTCTGTATGTCAGTAAAGACATTGCTAAAATATGTGGAGGAATTTTACTTAAAGTAAGTTCTTAAAACAGATTAAAGACTCAAATTTGTTCTATCTTAAACCCATAGGAATAAAGTAGGAAAAAGAGACCCATATATAACTTAACAGAAAGAATGAGGCCTTTCTTAAGGCAATATAGCATTAGATACTAATAATCATGTACGAGTCAAAATTTTCAATCTTGTGGAAAAATTAAACTATACAGAAAACCAAAAGAAAAAAAGAAATTTAAACCAATATTATCATATTTAAAACCAGGCTTCTGAAATGTAGCTACCAAATTTAGTTATCTGAAATAACCTAAATTTTTATTCATATAATAAAGATAATATTTTGCTATAATTACCCATATAAAATTTTGGCTACAGTACACAGAAGCTCTAAAGATTATTATTAAGATTAAAGACAATGACTACAAATTTTCAATTTAGGATTAACCATGTTTATTGCCCTTAGAAATATAACTGGATCTGATAATTTCTGATAAATACTCATGAACTAAAAATAAATTTAAAAGTCCTATAGGACATATACTACTAGATATTAAGATTTACTGTAAGGCTGTAGTAATCAAGACATTATGGGTTGTGATGCAAGGACGGAAAAACAAACTAATTGAAGAGATTATAAAGTCCAGAAACAGATGCACACATATAGTTATTTGATTTTTTTTAACTTTTTATTTCATATTGGAGTATAGCCAATTAACAATGTTGTGAAAGTTTCAGGTGCACAGCAAAGTGACTCAGCCATACATATACATGTATCCATTCTCCCCCGGACTCCCTCCCGTCCAGGCTGCCACATAAAACTGAGCAGAGTGCCCTGTGCTATACTAATTATACTTTAGATGTAATTATTTTTATACCGTTTTAAAGACTACTTTCCCAACAGAAAGTTGTTTTTTTTTAATGTCCATGCCTCTCTCTCGCTTTGTCAGCTTACCCTTCCCCCTCCCCATATCCTCAAGTCCATTCTCTACCAGGTCTGTGTCTTTATTCCTGTCTTACCCCTAGGTTCTTCATGACATTTTTTTCTTCTTAAATTCCATATATATGTGTTAGCAAACAGTATTTGTCTTTCTCTTTCTGACTTACTTCACTCTGTATGACAGACGCTAGGTCTATCCACCTCATTACAAATAGCTCAATTTCGTTTCTTTTTATGGCTGAGTAATATTCCATTGTATATATGTGCCACATCTTCTTTATCCATTCAACAGATGATGGACACTTAGGTTGTTTCCATCTCCGGGCTATTGTAAATAGAGCTGCAATGAACATTTTGGTACATGACTCTTTTTGAATTATGGTTTTCTCAGGGTATATGCCTAGTAGTGGGATTGCTGGGTCGTATGATAGTTCTATTTGTAGTTTTTTAAGGAACCTCCATACTGTTCTCCACAGTGGCTGTATCCATTTACATTCCCACCAACAGTGCAAGAGGGTTGCCTTTTCTCCACACCCTATCCAGCATTTATTGTTTCTAGATTTTTTGATGATGGCCATTCCGACTGGTGTGACATGATATCTCATTGTAGTTTTGATTTGCATTTCTCTAATGATTAATGAAGTTGAGCATTCTTTCATGTGTTTGTTGGCAGTCTGTATATCTTCTTTGGAAAAATGTCTATTTAGGTCTTCTGCCCATTTTTGGATTGGGTTGTTTGTTTTTTTCTTATTGAGCTGCATGAGCTGCTTATAAATTTTGGAAATTAATCCTTTGTCAGTTGCTTCATTTGCAAATATTTTCTCCCATTCTGAGGGTGGTCTTTTGGTCTTGTTTATGGTTTCCTTTGCTGTGCAAAAGCTTTGACGTTTCATTAGGACCCATTTGTTTATTTTTGTTTTTATTTCCATTTCTCTAGGAGGTGGGTCAAAAAGGATCTTGCTGTGATTTATGTCATAGAGTGTTCTGCCTATGTTTTCCTCTAAGAGTTTGATAGTTTCTGGCCTTACATTTAGGTCTTTAATCCATTTTGAGCCTATTTTTGTGTATGGTGTTAGGGAGTGTTCTAATCTCATACTTTTACATGTACCTGTCCAGTTTTCCCAGCACCACTTATTGAAGAGGCTGTCCTTTCTCCACTGTACATTCCTGCCTCCTTTATCAAAGATAAGGTGACCATATGTGCGTGGGTTTATCTCTGGGCTTTCTATCCTGTTCCATTGATTTATATTTCTGTTTTTGTGCCAGTACCATACTGTCTTGATTACTGTAACTTTGTAGTAGAGTCTGAAGTCAGGAAGCCTGACTCCTCCAGCTCCATTTTTCATTCTCAAGATTGCTTTGGCTATTCGGGGTCTTTTGTGTTTCCATACAAATTGTGAAATTTTTTGTTCTAGTTCTGTGAAAAATACCACTGGTAGTTTGATAGGGATTGCATTGAATCTGTACATTGCTTTGGATAGTAGAGTCATTTTCACAATGTTGATTCTTCCAATCCAAGAACATGGTATATCTCTCCATCTACTTGTATCATCTTTAATTTCTTTCATCAGTGTCTTATAATTTTCTGCATATAGGTCTTTTGTCTCCTTAGATAGGTTTATTCCTAGATATTTTATTCTTTTTGTTGCAATGGTAAATGGGAGTTTTTTCTTGATTTCACTTTCAGATTTTTCATCATTAGTGTATAGGAATGCCAGAGATTTCTGTGCATTAATTTTGTATCCTGCTACTTTACCAAATTCATTGATTAACTCTAGTAGTTTTCTGGTAGCATCTTTAGGATTCTCTATGTATAGTATCATGTCATCTGCAAACAGTGACAGCTTAACTTCTTCTTTTCCAATTTGGATTCCTTTTATTTCCTTTTCTTCTCTGATTGCTGTGTCTAAAACTTCCAAAACTATGTTGAATAAGTGGTGAGAGTGGGCAACCTTGTCTTGTTCCTGATCTTAGTGGAAATACTTTCAATTTTTCACCATTGAGGATGATATTGGCTGTGGGTTTGTCATATATGGCCTTTATTATGTTGAGGAAAGTTCCCTCTATGCCTACTTTCTGCAGGGTTTTTATCATAAATGGGTGTTGAATTTTGTCGAAAGCTTTCTCTGCCTCTATTGAGATGATCATATGGTTTCGCTCCTTCAATTTGTTAATATGTTTTATTATATTGATTGTTTTGCGCATATTGAAGAATCCTTGCATTCCTGGAATAAACCCCACTTGATCATGGTGTATGAACCTTTTAATGTGCTGTTGGATTCTGTTTGCTAGTATTGTGTTGAGGATATTTGCATCTATGTTCATCAGTGATATTGGCCTGTAGCTTTCTTCCTTTGTGACATCCTTGTCTGGTTTTGGTATCAAGGTGATGGTGGGCTCGTAGAATGAGTTTGGGAGTGTTCCTCCCTCTGCTATATTTTGGAAGAGTTTGAGAAGGATAGGTGTTAGCTCTTCTCTAAATGTTTGATAGAATTCGCCTGTGAAGCCATCTGGTCCTGGGCTTTTGCTTCTTGGAAGATTTTTAGTCACAGTTTCAACTTCAGTGCTTGTGACTGGTCTGTTCATATTTTCTATTTCTTCCTGATTCAGTCTTGGCAGGTTGTGCATTTCTAAGAATTTGTCCCTTTCTTCCAGGTTGTCCATTTTATTGGCATAGAGTTGCTTGTAGTAATCTCTCATGATCTTTTGTATTTCTGCAGTGTCAGTTGTTACTTCTCCTTTCTCATTTCTAATTCTATTGATTTGAGTCTTCTCCCTTTTTTTCTTGATGAGTCTGGCTAATGGTTTATCAATTTTGTTTATCTTCTCAAAGAACCAGCTTTTAGTTTTATTGATCTTTGCTATCGTTTCCTTCATTTCTTTTTCATTTATTTCTGATATGATTTTTATGATTTCTTTCCTTCTGCTAACTTTGGGGTTTTTTTGTTCTTCTTTCTCTAGTTGCTTTAGGTGGAAGGTTAGGTTGTTTATTCGAGATGTTTCCTGTTTCTTAAGGTAGGATTGTATTGCTATAAACTTCCCTCTTAGAACTGCTTGTGTTTCATCCCATAGGTTTTGTATTGTCGTGCCTCCATCGTCATTTGTTTCTAGGTATTTGATTTCCTCTTTGATTCCTTCAGTGATCACTTCGTTATTAAGTAGTGTATTGTTTAGCCTCCATGTGTTTGTATTTTTTACAGATCTTTTCCTGTAATTGATATCTAATCTCATAGTGCTATGGTCAGAAAAGATACTTGAAACAATTTCAGTTTTCTTAAATTTACCAAGGCTTGACTTGTGACCCAAGATATGATCTATCCTGGAGAATGTTCCATGAGCACTTGAGAAAAATGTGTATTCTGTTGTTTTTGGATGGAATGTCCTATAAATATCAATGAAGTCCATCTTGTTTAATGTATCATTTAAAGCTTGTGTTTCCTTATTTTCATTTTGGATGATCTGTCCATTGATGAAAGTGGGGTGTTAAAGTCCCCTACTATGAATGTGTTACTGTCGATTTCCCCTTTTATGGCTGTTAGTATTTGCCTTATGTATTGAGGTGCTCCTATGTTGGGTGCATAAATATTTACAATTGCTATATCTTCTTCTTGGATCGAACCCTTGATCATTATGTAGTGTCCTTCTTTGTCTCTTCCAGTTATTTGATTTCATGATAAAGGTGGCCCTACAGTGCAGCGGGGAAAGAGTGGTCTTTTCAATAAATGATGCTGGATCAACTGAATATTCAGATATAAAAAAATAAATCTTGACTGCTATCTCATACCATATACAAAAATCAACTCTAGTTGATATAAACAACAAAATGAAAAAGACCAAACAATAAAGCTTTTGGAAGAAGCATAGGATAATCTCTTCATGATCTTGCTTGAGACAGGAAAAGATTTCTTAAACAAGACTCAGAAAAATATTAACCATAAAGGAAAAAAGGGATAAACTGGACTACATTAAAATTAAGACCTTCTCATCAAAAGATAAAAACAGCAAAACGAAAAAGCAAGACAAAAAGCAGAAGATTCTTATAATATATATATATATATCCAACAAAGGATTTATATTCAGAACATACAAAGAATTTCTTCAAATCAATAATAAAAAGGCAGATAACCTCTTAGAAAAATGGGCAAAAGACCTGAACAGCCACTTCATAAAAGAGAATATCCAAATGGCCATTAAACAACTGAAAAAGTGCTAGTTCTTCATTAATTACCAGAGAAATGCAAATTCAAATCACAATGTGATACCATTACATAACCACCAGAAACTCTAAAATTAAGAGATGCACAGTATCAAAGAGCTGGTGAGGATAAATCAACTGGAGTTCTCAGATACCACTGCTTCAAGTGTAACTTAGTCTAACTACTTTGGAAAGCTGGTTAGCAGTACCTATTAAAGCTGAATAAACACATACCATATGACATGGCAGTTTCACTCATACAATATTCACAGAAATGTTGCTACACACAATGATAAAGATGAATCTCACAAATATAATATTGAGAGAAAGAAGCCAGACAAAACAGAAATCCTATATGATTCCATTTACATAAAGTTTCAAACACTTTATTATATTAGGTTAAAATTGATAGTGTTAAACGGACAGCGGTTATACTTATGGGAAGGGGCTGACGGTGAGGGACATCAGGGCATGATGGTGATTTTGGGAAAGTGGTAGCATTATATAACTTGATGTGGATGTTGGTTACATGATATTTCACTTGGTGAAAATTCACTGGACTATACTATTATAAATTGTGTACTTTTCTGTTTGTATGTTGTTTGTATCTTTGCTGTTGTTTCTGTTCCCCAAAATACTTCAGGGAATGAAAACCAAACATTATGTGAAATGAGAGTCTGCTGAAGCCCCACCAGGAGTTTGGAGGTATAATGGAGGATTCTCAACTATATTACCATTTTGTATAATCCCAATTCTTCTGAATTAAAATAGTAGAATCATAGGAGAAAAGATAAAGAAATAGACACAGTCTAGGTAGGTGACAAATTATACTAGGAAAATTAAGAATGCCAGATATATTTTATAAAAACAGTCACACAGGCAAACTTCTGAGATATTGCAGATTCGGTTCCAGACCACTACAGTAAAGTATCTCAATAAAGCAAATCACACCAATTTTTGGTTTCCTAGAGCATATAAGAGTTATGTTTACACTGTACTATAGTCTATTAAATGTCTAATAGCATTATGTCTAAAAAACAATGTACATATATTAATTTAAAAATACTTTATTGCTATAATATGCTAACCATTATCTGAGCCTTCAGCAAGTTGTAGCAGTAACATCAAAGACCACTGACCACAGATCACTATAACAGATACAGTAATAATGAAAAAGTTTGAAATACTCCAAGAATTACCAAAATGTTACACCGAGACACCAAGTGAGCAAATGCTGTTAGAAAAATGGCACCGATAGACTTGCTTGACACAAGGGTTGCCACAAACCTCCAGTTTGTGAAAAATGCATTATCTGGGAAGTGCAATAAATTGCGGTATGCATATACTGCCTTTGTAACTGTAGTTTTGCAGTATAACCAGTGGTTAAGATTAAAAAGAAAAAATATATAAAAGAAAAAAAAGTCTGGTAAAACAAAGTTTCATAATTCAGCATTTTAAAATACTGCCTTATAAATGTGTACAATATATACCACATTGTCTGGCAAAATCAAGTTTAGTAATCAGCATTAAAAGCACTAATTGCTCAATAGTTTAAAACACATTGCAAGCAACATTTTTCTTTAATATTACTTACTCAGCGTATTGTGGTCTGTGTGAATACCTTGTATAACAGATGTTCTGAGTATCAGCTCAACATCAGAACCTATTTTTATTAGCTGTTAAGAAAAAAAAAATAGACTAAATCCTCCGTTTTTTCAATGGTTCACATGAATGTACTGTTTTTGAAAACTAAAGGTTTACAATTCTTTTTAGGTGATACTTGCCTTTAACTTCTTTTTTTTTAAGAATATATTTATTTATTTATTGGCTGCATTGGGTCTTCGTTGCTGCGCGCAGGCTTTCTCTAGTTGTGGCAAGTGCACAGGCTTCTCATTGCGGTGGCTTCTCTTGTTGCGGAGCACGGGCTCTAGGAGTGCAGGCTTCAGTAGTTGTGGCTGGCAGGCTCTAGAGCGCAGGCTCAGTAGTTGTGGTGCACGGGCTTAGTTGTTCCGTGGCATGTGGGACCTTCCTGGACCAGGGCTCGAACCCATGTCCCCTGCACTGGCAGGCGGATTCTTAACCACCATGCCACCAGGGAAGCCCCTTGTCTTTAACTTTTTGTAACGATTCCAAGCATACAGAAAGCTCAGACATGCGTATATTTTTACCTTTTATCTATCCATTCCATATTTTGTTCCAAAACAGATTGGAGTATTTTTTGTTGTAATATATATTTTACAATGTGTTTAAAATGTGCATTTTGTTTTTTTGAGAGGGGCTGAATCTTTCTTTTACTGTAGAGTTGGATGTTCTGAACACTAGAAAGAGTACTGGATCAGGAGACAGAATACTTGGACTCCCAACTCTGGATCTGTCATCAAGTGTATGGCCTTGGGTTAATACCTACTCACTAAGTTTCAGAACTCATCATTGCAAAATGAAGAACTGAACTAAAACAGTGAGTCTCAAAGCTGTGGACCCTGAGACCCTTTCAGGGGACCCGTAAAGTCAAAATTATTTTCATAATACTAGAGCTGTCTGCATTGTTTGAGTTGTGAGCACAAGTAGAGTTTTCTCTTTGGAATACCATTTTTACTTTTATAGACAAACTCTGTTTATTCAGTTTTGGGTAACTGGCAGATAGGTGAAATGAGTATGTCACTTTAAGAAAACAACTGATAGTATTTAATGGCAATGATAAAATTCAAGCTTTCGAGCAAAAATCAGAATTCTGGAGAAGCTATATCTGTCACCGTAAGCTTGACAGCTTCCCAATACTTAAAGATTTTTCTGATGAGATGGATATTAAGATATAATTTTAAAATATTACATATTGAACTATGTCAACATTTGGAAGATCTGCATTACTTGCTGAAGCTACATTTTCCAAATCATTGATGCATGATGTTATAAAACATGCATGATTGAAAGATCCATTCAAAGGGAAAGACAGATTAAAATCTGTTGGTCTACTAAATAACCAACAGATTTATATGTTATACCTATCAATATTTACCATATTAGAGAAGGGCATATTGGAGAAGAATATCGTAGGAAGAAGCAACAGCATAAATGGCCTGAGGTAGGAAAGTTCTTGGTAAACTGAAGCACCCTCAAAGAAGGCACTGAGACCGGAAGAGTGAGAAGTACATGGTGAATTGAGGCAGGAAGTTAACAGGGGTCAGATAATACAGTGTTATAGGTCATGGTAGGTAGAGACTTTAGATTTTAATTTGAATGGGATGAGGAGCCATGGGGATTGTGAGCAGAGGAGTGATGGGATATGCCTTTTTTTAAAAGGCTCACTGCCTTTTATAAGTATTGAGAATAGGCTGCAGGGAGTTAGGGCAGAAGCAAAAAGACCCACTAGGAGGCTGCTGTAACAACCCAGTGAGAAATAATGATGGCTTGAACCAGGAAATAATAATAGGGCAAATAAGAAGTGGTTGAATTCTGGGTATATTTTGAAGGTTAAGTCAACAGGATTTGCTGCCAGATTGGATGTAAATGTGAGAGAAGGAAAGCAGTCGAAAAAGAGAGCACCAAGGGTTTTGGTCTGAGCATCAAAAGGAGGGAGCTGCCATTAATTGAAATGGAGAAGGCTGTAGGAGAGCAAAGCCTCACCTCCCTACAGAGCTGAGAAGGGGCTTAGAAGGGGAGAGAAAGAAAAACAATGCGACTCCTCACCCACTGGAGGTGCATAAACTGAGCTGAGTCTTAGGTTTAAGGCTGGAAACAAGGCTAGATAAGAAACAAGGGATTATGGGAGATCAAAGGGGATGAGCAGGATGTGGTATGTATAAGTCCTAGGAACCACCCCGGCAAAGGATAAACACACACACCCACACACATCCATTGGTCTAACAGATAACAGAGTTCCGCATTGCATCTAACCTTTAAAGAAATTTACCACTTGTTGAGGTCTGATATCAAAGAATATTCACAATTATTTGAAAAGGCTAATATATACACCTACCCTCTTCCAACTACATATCTGCATAAGGCTGAATTTTCTTCATATAATTCAATCTAAAAAAACATACAGTTGGGCTTCCCTGGTGGTACAGTGGTTGAGAATCCGCCTGCTGATGCAGGGGACACAGGTTCGTGACCTGGTCTGGGAAGATCCCACATGCCGCGGAGCAGCTGGGCCCGTGAGCCATGGCCGCTGAGCCTGCGCGTCCAGAGCCTGTGCTCCGCAATGGGAGAGGCCACAACAGTGAGAGGCCTGCATACGGCAAAAAAAAAAAAAAAAAAAAAAAATACAGTGCCAGATTGAACGAGGAAGCAGGTATGAAAATTTAGCTGACTCCTATTAAGCCAGACATTAAAGAGATTTGCAAAAATATAAAATAATGCCTTGCTTCTTACTAAATTTTTTGGAAAATATAGTTATTTTTCATAAATATTGTATTTAATAGGTAATGAGCTTATTTTTTTTTTCTTTTTTGCAGTACATGGGCCCGAGCTTATTATTTTTTAATTATTTAATCAACATATATTTTAAAAATTTCTCAGTTTTAAATCCTAGTATGGTAAATATTGATAGGTATAACATATAAACAGCACTTTTTGGGGTCTTCAGTTTTTCGGAAGGTAAAGTGGTCTTAAAACCAAAAAGTTTGAGAACTGCTGGTCAAGAGAATGCCTATGATTCATTTTGGTGCCAAGACTTCATGACAATACATGACAATGTAATTATCTAAAAACTACTAAGTATTTAATATATGCAGAGTTACAGAAAGTATAAAATATACACTTGTATATAACAAATATCTAATTTCAAGAGTGCTTAATGTGGGCTTCCCTGGTGGTGCAGTGGTTAAGAATCTGCCTGCCAATGCAGGGGACATGGGTTTGAGCTCTGGTCCATGAACATCCCACACGCTGTGGAGCAACTAAGCCTGTGTGCCACAACTACTGAGCCTGCGCTCTAGAGCCCACGAGCCACAACTACTGAAGCCTGCATGCCTACAGCTCATGCTCCGCAACAAGAGAAGCCACCACAATGAGAAGCCCGCACACCACAAAGAAGAGTAGCCCCCACTCACCACAGCTAGAGAAAGCCCGCACGCAACCAAAAATAAATAAATAAAATAAATAAATTTATATATAAAAAAAAGGAGTGTTTAATGTTAGTGTTCTACAAGTAAAATTAATTTGGGAGATGGTAGTTCATTTTTCCAGTTTAGTTAATATAAACAGACCTCAATTAAAAAATTTTTAAATCATGACTTCAAAATTTAAAAACACTTACAGGCATACCTCAGAGATATTGTGGGTTCAGTTCCAGACCACCACAATAAAACAAATATCATAATAAAGTGAGTCATACAAATTTTTTTGTTTCCAACTGCATATAAAAGTTATGTTTACAATATACAGTAGTCTATTAAGTGTGCAACAGCATTATGTCTAAAAAAACAATGTGCGTACCTTAATTAAAAACACCTTATTACTAAAAAATGCTAACCAGCATCTGACAATGCAGGGTTGCCCCAAATATTCAATTTGTAAAAAACAGATTCTGTGAAGTGCAATAGAGCAAAGCACAATAAAACGAGGTATACCTGTACCATATTGTTATTAATCAGTCTACCAAATAGCAAAATAGTACAAATTTCAGTATATACATTTTAACTTCTCTTCATGTCATGACCTGATTAGAATGTCATTTTAACTTCTTTCATGAATAGAAATTACATAGTCCCTGTTTGCCCTATCATACGCTTAAGTGAAATCTCCCCCTTTTTTCTTTATGTTATAGGGAAAGAAATCCTTAGGCTATCTCATTTTGTCTCATTAGTTTATCATAGATATTTACTATTTCAAAAATAGCACTTTCTCTACTAAGTAGAAAAGTATTTGTATAAAAATTTTTTTTTCACTATGTGGAAATTCTATTAAACATGGAAGAATTTCTCTAATTTGTACCTTCCTCTTTACCAAACCAATTCTTCGAATCTTAATTATTCCAGCAAATAATTTGTCATTTTTCATTTTCTTTCTAATGGTCCTTTCCCTACATTTATACAAAGTTAGATACAGGAACACCTAGGAAGCAGTGTTCCTTCCTAAGACAGAGACAATGTGTATATGCATATGATTTTATACAGGAAAAGAATCATTGTGCACTTTTTCAACGAACATGTACTAGGAATACTAGGGAGCTCACCGACTAGTAGATTGTCTTCAACTGCGGCAAGTGACTAAAATGCAAATACAGAAGGCAAAGCAAGAATAGTTCATAAACTCTGGCTGGTTAACTTTCACAGCCAAGATATGAATTTAAAAAAAACTTCTGTCTAGTTGAGCTAAATGAGTAGACGTTCCCTCTGTGTAACTCTGAGTGAGTTACCACAACACTCACTCTCCTTAGTTTCAGTCACTTGCCTTAGATGAAGACAGCATTTCTGTGAACTTCTGGGTTGGTTCAGCTGCTCTTACTTTGATCATGGCTACACTAATGTTCTTTTCACCAGGCAACTTGCTATCTTAAGGGTGTAGGCTGATGACCCTGAGAAGGTGAGCCAAACCAAACAATTGAAGGTTATCTATAGTTGTGATGGCTTGCTTTAACTATCAAGTAATGATTTTTATTTCATATAATCCCTCTATTTTTATCATTTCCTTAATTGCTAAAATTGGAGTTTTATTATAATTGAAAAACTTAATTACTGTACCTCTTCTATTTTCTTAGGAGAAGTTTCACTTTTATTACATTTGAATTCTTCATTTATCTTTATTCTGGCTGCTAGAAAAAGAAAAAATATGTATATAATTATTTGCTTTTCTTTCTTTTCCTTTTTCTTTTTAAATATTTATTTATTTATTTTGGCTGCACCAGGTCTTAGTTGCGGCATGCAGGATCTTCACTGTGGCATGTTGAGGCATGTGGAATTCTTAGTTGCGGCATACGGACTCTTAGTTGCAGCATGCATGCGGGATCTAGTTCCCCCGACCAGGGATCAAACTGGCGCCCCCTGTATTGGGAGCATGGAGTCTTACCCACTGGACAACCAGGGAAGTCCCTGCTTTTCTAATTTATAATTCCTGTCCCAATAATTTACATATTATTCATTATACTACGATACTATATGCTATACACATATATCTACTAGTTCTCTAGTAGAAAAAATAATTTTGTCCCATGTAAAACAAAGTATAAAAATAAGAAATTTATTTAAAAAGTCCTTGGAGAGCTTTTGACAGGCTGGCAAATTTGCAATTAAACTTAATACATATTTTTAGCACTCTAATACTTTTGTGTCCTGCTTTTTATTTCTAATTTCATTTTGAACCTCTAGCTATGAGATCCTAATAAATTCAAGTTAATACTTTGTTTTTGTAAATCTAAGGATTTGAATTAACATGCTTTTTTTAAGATGGCAAAACTCAATGCATACAAGCATGTTAACCCTACCCCCCCCCCGCCAAACACACACTTAAAATGAAGATATAGCAGCAAAGAGGATATACAAATAATTCTGGGTGCCTTGACTGACAAGTAAAGTGACTGATAAATAAAACTTTTGTTCATATACCACTGAGACTTTGGCATCACTACAGCAGCATAATTCAATATAACTGATAAACTGCCTTAGAGTGTGCTGTGAGCATTTAATGGAACAATTCATGTACAGTGCTTAGTAAATATGCAGTATTAGCTATTCTTATAATTATTTCACTTAAAAACATTTAAAACATTTAAAAATATGTTATGCTGATGGAGATTAGCCATAAAACCTTCCTTCTGTGCTCGATACATTTCAATATGTAAGGTGGGTAAGAGTTTAGGCTTTGGAGCCAGAATGTTTAGGCTAAATCCCAGCTCCACCTCTTACTAAGTATGATGTGGGGTAAATCCTTTCACATTTTGTCAGTTTTCTCATCTGAAAAAATAGAAATTATGATAGTAACTACCTCACAGGGCTGTGATAAGAATTAAATGAGGAATTTGTGTAAAGTACATATAATAGGAGGCATATACTTTAATATTCAAGAAATTTTTTTCGATAAATTACAAAAACTTGAATTCCTAGGGACAGTGGGGACACTTTACATAGGTGGCCTCTTTCTTTTAAATGGAGGTTGAATTTTTTAATTTTAATTTTTATTTCGGCATAGTTGATTTATAATGTTGTATTAGTTTCTGTTATACAGCAAAGTGAATCAGTTATACCTATACATATATCCACTCTTTTTTAGATTCTTTTCCCATATAGGTCATTACAGAGTATTAAGAAGAGTTCCCGGGCTTCCCTGGTGGCGCAGTGGTTGACAGTCCGCCTGCCGATTCAGGGGACGCGGGTTCGTGTCCCGGTCCAGGAAGATCCCACGTGCCACAGAGCGGCTGGGCCCGTGAGCCATGGCCACTGACCCTGCGCGTCCGGAGCCTGTGCTCCGCAACAGGAGAGGCCACAGCAGTGAGAGGCCCGCATACCGCAAAAAAAAAAAAAAAAGAGTTCCCTGTGCTATACAGTAGGTCCTTATTAGTTATCTATTTTATATATAGCGGTGTGTATATGTCAATCCCAATACCCCAATTTATCCCTCCATCCCTCCCCCAAGGTGCCTTCTTAAAGAGGTTTAGAAACTGAGTATGACCAACACAGAACCTAAGCTTTAGAGCTCTGAGTTCCGGATAAGACAGAAACCACTTTAAACAGTGAAATACTGAATTTGGAATCATTTGTGATAGATTCTCTTTCATAGCTGCTGTCACTTCTAGAAAGACACAAAGCATTAACAATATGGTAGTATCTGGTCCTAGAGGATGTGAAAATTTGATTATATAATAGACAAATGAGTTTCATGGCTTGAACATAAGGCAAGTAATGGAGCACATTGAAATTCTGATCCTCTTTTTTTTCCTAATTTTTTAAGAAAAGTTGATCTTTAAATTTTTTTCTTTGTAGATACTTCTCAAAGAAGGGTAAGGTAAACTCATTTTTATTTAAAAAAACATTAGGGGAGAGATCGTGAAGGTCATTCCCCAAGATAGGTCTTGACCACCATACATGGTCTCTTGTATTATTAGCAGCCACCTAAAGAATGGACTTGCTCCAAAGGGGCAAAATATAAACTTACCTTCTAATGCCCTAGCATCATTTTTAAAAACTTGTTGTCTGGTCCTGTGCAGTGTTTTAAAGAGCTGTAAAACCTATAAAGAAAATTAGAATTCAGACCTCAAAAGAAAAAATTTCACATTTTACATAATTACATGGATTAAACAGTATTTATTTTCTGTTTGTTTTTTAGACTATTTTTCGAAATAGTTGGTGAAAACAAGGGTTGGCCAAAATAACTTTCCCTTGATTATTTATCTTTAAATTTTAAAAAAATTAGCCTTATGTATTTATAAAAACAATACAAAATTCTTTGAAACAAAACAATACGAGAATGGTTAAAAAGTTAATGATTCCCCCTGCCAAAACTAGTTTGCTAAGTTAATCAACTTTACCAGTCTGGTATTTGTTCTTATTTTGCTTAACCTGAGAACTTCATCTGCTCTTAAAGTCATACACACATGCACACAAACTCGTGAATATACTACATCTTAGAAGAGGCCAGAGGAAGATGTTTCAGATAATTCAGGCAGGTTTAATTGTGCTTTCTCAAAAAAGAAGTGGAATGCTGAGACTTCTGAATATTCTAAGACTGTGCTAAAAACAAACAAACAAAAAGGTATTCAATATTGACCCCCCAATATTGCTCTTTCTTCTGTCTTCTCAATTTCAGTTATGGAAAATAATGGACTTCTCAAGCCAGAAATCTCTAGGTCATTCTTTAAATCTACCTTACTCCTCATGTAGAAACTGTAGGGATGTTTCTCTCATCTTTTGTACATTCTCCATCACCCAAAACAATTTAAGTTCAGACCTCTCCCTATCTCTTGCTTAGACTACTGACAAAGATTTGTCACTCTGCCACCATTCTCTCCTTTCCCCAAGTCCATTCACCAGATAACAATACCTAAACTTTACTAAGTGTATCCTGTGCGCTAGGCACTATTTTAAGTATTTTACATATACTAGAAAACCTAAAATATCAAAGGCAGATACCAAAACAGAAACAGAAAACAGGGAGCAGAAAACATAAAAATAAAACAAAACAAAGACTGACCAACCCACAAAGAACCTTCTCAGAAACATAAATTATTGCAAACATGGAATAACAACAAAAAGAAGTTAGAGTAAATTTAAAAAGGAACATTGAGAAAATGCCCCCAAACTCTTGGATATCAAAAGAGTGATAGCAAAGATTAAGTTGAGAAAAACTACCCCAAAAGTTGAATAAGAATTCCGAGATACAAAATAAGGAGAGAAAGGATAAGAAAATTAAAGGAGTAGTCTAGATGGACCAACAGTTATATTCACAGATCTCCAACAAGACTGAACAAAGAAAACAGCCTCCATCAAGTGCTCAACACAAAACCCATGAATAATCCTGGAGGGAAAAAAACAGTTCACATATAAAAAATAGAAAATCAGAATGGTACCTGATTTCCAAATAGCATCACTGTGAGAAGACAATGGTATAAAATCTTCAAGTTTTGTATAAAATGTCCAGCTTAGAACACCATACATATCCAAACTATCACCTAACTGCAATGGCAAATAAAGATTTTTAGAAATGCAAAGTCTCTTATTTGCCATACGCCCTTTCTTGGAAAGCTACAGAAGATTGTGCTCCACCAAAATAAAGAGATGAATCACAAAAGAAAAAAAATGGGAATGAGGGACACAGGTAATCCAACATTGGAGAGGCAGAGATGATGGTGAAGGACAAATATAGGTCAGCATTTCTGCAGCCAGCATAGAAAGCAACTAGTCTGGACTATAGCAAAAGGCTATATATATATTTTTTTTTTGCAGTACGCGGGCCTCTCACTGTTGTGGCCTCTCCCGCTGCGGAGCACAGGCTTCGGACGCGCAGGCCCAGCGGCCATGGCTCACGGGCCCAGCCGCTCCGCGGCACGTGGGATCCTCCCGGACCGGGGCACAAACCCGTGTCCCCTGCATCGGCAGGCGGACTCTCAACCACTGGGCCACCAGGGAAGCCCGCAAAAGGCTATATTGCTCTACAAAAGATGCTGCTAGGAAAAAACGATACTAGTAGACATCAGTTTTGCTCAGAGTTCGGAAATAGCTATGTAGGAAAATGATAATAAAAACAAGACAGTTATTAACTTCAAGAAAAGCTGGGACTTCCCTGGTGGTCCAGTGGTTAAGACTCCATGCTCCCAATTCAGGGGGCCTGGGTTCAATGCCTGGCCGGGCGGGGAACTAGCTCCCACATGCCACAACTAAGAGCCTGCATGATGAAACTAAGACTTGGTGCAGCTAAATAAATACATATTAAAAAAAAAAAGAAAGAAAGAAAAACTAAGACTTAGAAAAGAAAGGCAACGTAATCATATATTTATATTAGAGGGCTCAGCTGTGGACAAGTTCTATATAGTCATATTAATATCAAAGATGAAAAACTGCTTCACCAAAATCTGTATATTGAGGAATAGGGTATAAGGGGGAACTTAGTCCTCAACTTTCATAGACAAAGGTCAATAAATATCCCCAAAGAGATAAAAAAAAAATCAATAGTAGTTTAAACATGTTATTTAGAAACATGGAGGTAAATATCAGAAAAAATAAGTAAAATGATTAAAAGTACTTATATTTGGGAGCAGGAATTGGGAGTATGTAGAAGTCAGTAGACACCTACTGGTTTCTGTGTAACACTATTTGACTTCTTAAATTTTACACATTTATCCCCTTTATAAAAACTAAAAAAAATATTTTAAAAAGATAAAGGGAAAGGACACTATCAAGAAAGAGAAAAGACAACCCACAGAAGGAAAGAAAATATTTATAAATCGTATACCTGATAATGGGCTAGTATCTAGAATGTATAAAGAACTTCAACAATTCAAATAAAAAACTAATTTAAAAATAGGCAAAGGATTTGAATAGACATTTCTCAAAAGAAGACACACAAATGGCTACTAAGGCCATGAAAAGATGCTCAACATAATTAGCCATCTGGGAAATACAAATCTAAATTTCAGTGAGGTACCACTTCATCCCAATAGGATGGCTACAGTCAAAAAAACAGACAGTCCATAACATGTGTAAGATGTGGAAAAATTATAACTCTTATACATTGTTGGTGGGAATGTAAAATCCTACAGCTGCTTTGGAAAAGTTTAGCAGTTGTTCAAAAAATTAAACAGAGTTATCTATCATATGACCCAGCAATTCCATGCCTACATATACAACCAAGATGAAAACATATGTTCATATAAAAACTTGCACATGAATGTGCATACTAGCATTATACAAAACAGTCAAAAAGTAGAAATAACCCAAATGTCTACCAACTCAGGAATGGATAAATAAAACATGGTGTATCTATATTGTTATGGCTTGAATTGTGTGTCCCCTCAAAAGACATGTTTAAGTCCTAATCCTCAGTACATGTAAATGTGACCTAGTAGGGTCTTCACAGCTATAACTGAGTTAAAATGAATCATTAGAGTAGGCCCTAATCCAATATGACTAGTATCCTTAAAAGAAGAGGATAATACCAGGTGAAGAAAGAAACACAAAGGTGTAAGACCACCATGTGAAGATGAAGCAGAGATTGGAGTGATGCAACAGCAAGCCAAGGAACACTAAGGACTGATGGCCACCATCAGAATTTAGGAAGAAGTAAAGATTCTGCCCAGAGTTTCAGAGGGAGTATGGCTCTGCTGTCACCTTGATTTCAGACTTCTAGCCTCCAGAACTGTGAGACAATAAATTTCTGTTGTTTTAAGCCACTCAATTTGTGGTAATTTGTTAGAGCAGCCATAGGAAACTAACACAGATTTTACTACTGGGAAGTGGGATGCTGCTGTAACAAACATCTAAAAATGTGAAATTGGCTTTGGAATTGAGTAACGTGTAGAGACTGGAAACATTTTGAGATGTTTGATAGTAAAAGTCAAGACTGTCTTGCAAAGATTGTTGGTAGAAATAGGGACATTAAAGGTGTCAGAACATCACAGAAACCCAGGGAGTTTAATATTACAAGAGCGGTGGAAGAGATTGCATGGGATTAAGAAAAAAGTGAGAAGTAAGTAAGCCTAATCATTTTACATGCTATTCAGGGAAAAAACAAAGTGATTCCATTAGTACAACAACCAGTAACCCTACTTTAAGAATTAGTATTAAGAAAAAGAAAATTAGTATTAAGAAATGCCTTAGGGCTTCCCTGGTGGCACAGTGGTTGAGAGTCCGCCTGCCGATGCAGGGGACGCGGGTTCGTGTCCCGGTCCGGGAAGATCCCACGTGCCGCAGAGTGGCTGGGCCCGTGAGCCATGGCCGCTGAACCTGCGCGTCCGGAGCCTGTGCTCCGCAATGGGAGAGGCCACAACAGTGAGAGGCCGGCGTACCGCAAAAAAAAAAAAAAAAAAAAATGCCTTAGAGCTAATATCACCTTGGAGTTAATAAACTTTTATTAAAATGTAGACAGCTAGGTCATAGACTGTCTTCTCTTCCTAATTTACTTATACTGATTGGACAAATTCTGGCAGTATATATGGAAAGTCAAATTACTTAGCCTTTTTGCCTCAAAAAGGCTTGAATAATGGGCTAATTTTAAGGGTGGATGATATAATTTCTGTACGAGGTATCACTTTAGCTGGTTAGTACTTTTCTGTCTCTTCTAAGTCTGGGTTATATGCCCCTCTTGAGTACATCCACAGCAGTGGGCACTTACTACAATTACTTGCTGTGTCCCCTACTTCCTGAAAGGCTTCTCGGTCATCTTTGTATCTTCCACATGGCACAGGTGTCTTCTACACATGGCAGTTCTCACCAAAAGTGTTTCTGGAATGAATTATATTTCATTTCATTTGTATTCAAGTTTTCCAAGCAACTTGGATGGTCCATATGATATTTCTTCTTCATAGAATACTCTTTTCTCTATTCTAGCTAGTTTCTAACAAAACTTCAGGTCTCAACTCATACTTTTATGAGGGATTTTTTTTTTCTTTTTTTTGCATCCCTCCACACAGGTTAAATCTGAGTTATGTGCTCACAAAACACACTGTATTTTCAACAGAAATATACATCAGGGAACTCCCCTGGTGGTGCAGTGGTTAAGAATCCACCTGCCAATGCAGGGGACAGAGGTTCAAGCCCTGGTCCAGGAAGATCCCACATGCCTCGGAGCAACCATACCCGCAGGCAACAACTACTGAAGCCGGTGCGCTCTACAGCCCATGCTCCGCAACAAGAGAAGCCACTGCAATGAGAAGCCCGCGCACCTCAATGAAGAGTAGCCCCCGCTTGCCACAACTAGAGAAACCCTGCGTGCAGCAACAAAGACCCAACACAGCCAAAAACAAAGAAAATAAAAGATTAAAAAAAAAAAAAAAGGAAATATAGATCAATGGAACAGGATAGAAAGCCCAGAGATAAACCCACGTACTTATGGTCAACTAATCTATGACAAAGGAGGCAAGGATATACAATGGAGAAAAGACAATCTCTTCTATAAGTGGTGCTGGGAAAACTGGACAGCTACATGTGAAAGAATGAAATTAGAAAACTACCTAACACCATACACAAAAATAAACTCAAAATGGATTAAAGACCTAAATGTAAGACCAGACACTATAAAACTCTTAGAGGAAAACATAGGAAGAACACTCTTTGACATAAATCACAGCAAGATCTTTTTTGATCCACCTCCTAGAGTAATGGAAATAAAAACAAAACAAAAATAAACAAATGGGACCTAATGAAACTTAAAGCTTTTGCACAGCAAAGGAAACTATAAACAAGACAAAAAGACAACCCTCAGAATGGGAGAAAATATTTGCAAACAAATCAACGGACAAAGAATTAATCTCCAAAATATATAAACAGCTCATGCAGCTCAATATTAAAAAAACAAACAATGCAATCCAAAAATGGGCAGAAGACCTAAATAGACATTTCTCCATAGAAGACATACAGATGGCCAAGAGGCACATGAAAAGCTGCCCAACATCACTAATTATTAGAGAAATGCAAATCAAAACTACAATGAGATATCACCTCACACCAGTTAGAATGGGCATCATCAGAAAATCTAGAAACAACAAATGCTGGAGAGGGTGTGGAGAAAAGGGAACCGTCTTGCACTGTTGGTGAGAATGTAAATTGATATAGCCACTATGGAGAACAGTATAGAGGTTCCTTAAAAAACTAAAAATAGAACTACCATACACCCCAACAATCCCACTTCTGGGCATATACCCAGAGAAAACCATAATTCAAAAAGACACATGCACCCCAGTGTTCATTTCAGCACTATTTACAATAGCCAGGACATGGAAGCAACCTAAGTGTGCACTGACAGATGAATGTATAAAGAAGATGTGGTACATATATACAATGGAATATTACTCAACCATAAAAAGGAACAAAATTGGGTAATTTGTAGAGACAGAGATGGACCTAGAGACTGTCTTACAGAGTGAAGTAAGTCAGAAAGAGAAAAACAAATATCGTATATTAACGCATATATGTGAAATCTAGAAAAATGGTACAGGTGAACCGGTTCGCAGGGCAGAAATAGAGACACAGATGTGGAGAACAAACGTATGGACACGAAGGGGGGAAAGCTGGGGATGAACTGGGAGATTGGGATTGACATGTATACACTAATATGTAAAAAACAGATAACCAAAAAGAACCTACTGTATATTAAAAAAAAAAACAACACTATGTTTTCAATTCAAAGCACTTACTACACTTGTAATTAATTGTTTAAACTCTCCCTACCTGCCAGATTTCTGTATGAAGTTACTGTTGCTTCCACTATGCCTAGACAGTATAGGCTAAATGCTGGCTGTTAGGTGCTACTAATAACTATTATGGACGCTCAGTAAGTTTTTTGAATGAATAACCGTTTACAATTCTGTTTCTCTTGGTCTTGTGACATATATTGAAATGTACTAAGAACAGAGTTCAGTAGTACAGGAGGCACTCTTGGTGGCTCCCTGTTATTGACCAACAATTGTAAGCACTGCTTTTCCTTACTATACTATTGCAGGCCGTTTCCCATTTTCCATATCTCAACCAGTGACAGGGACTGGTCTCAACCAGCCATGCTGATAATACTTAAAGTTAGGGATGGCTGCTCCCAGAGAACTGTACACTGGCCAGGAATGCGCATCAGTTTGACAAGAAATAAATCCGACACCAGGTCCTCGGGGATGTGACCCCCGACCCCGGCGGGGCCATCACTTCCCAAGCTCGTTCAGAACACTCAGGAATCACAGGTTTCTGCTCTGTCTCGCTAAGTGCTACTTCTGGCAAACGGTTTTGCTGGGAATCGGTTTCCTTGGTTCCTAGACGTCTGTGCACCTTCTGGTTATCTGACGAAACCTTTCACCTCATAGGAAGGTTTCAGCGCAGGACTGACTTTGGGGTCTCGTACAATTCCCAAGGATGTGAAATGGGCCCCTCACACAAACGCTCGGTGTGGAGATGGCAAGGGGGCAGAACTCAAGTCGCCGGCATGCATCACGGACAAACATTCCGTACCCGGCAGACGAAGTAGGACCACCTATGTCGCCCTCTCTCCTCCGCACCTGCACAAACCTTCGACTGCCCTGCAGGGTCGGTCACCGGCTCCTCAGCTGTAAAGGCCACATACTCCGTGGAGGGTCCTGAACCCCAGCTACAGAGATTTCAGACTACGTTCGCAAGGCCGCGCTCTTACCCACCCCGCCGGCATCGCACCCAACCCCTCCCCGGACCCAGTCACCTTGGCCGCCTGACTCATGGCTCTCCTCACAGCTGCGGCTACTTCTCCAGCGGTCGAGTCGCCCCGCCTCTCTGCAACCAGTCACCGCCTGGTGTGGACGGTCCAACACCCCGTAGGCACGTTCTTAACGAGCCGCAACCAATCACCACGCAGCATCTCCTTCGTAGCCCCGCCCCCCGTGGAGGGACAGGCGTGAGGTGTTTGCTAAGCCGGTACCCTCTAGGAAAACCGCGAGGAGCCGCCGAGCTCAATTACAGCCGAGAGGGGAACGGAAATTACCTGGACGCCATGTTAGTTAGGGGCAGCGGCACTTCCGGCCATTTCTGAGGCAACCGCCGGTGGCGGAGTGTGCATTGACACTTAGTTGATGGCTTCGGCACCTTTATGTACTTACCTCCTGTTTGGCGGTTGGGGTTATCTATTAAGGAATCATTATTTTAACGTTTCTGGGTTGCAAATGTGTCCTTGCAAAAGTGCATAAATAAGAGCCAAGCCCTAACAACTACAGTAGGCGTTGACTGGAACGCTGACTCCCAAAAGCGCTATTGGTACGTTATCCCACTTCATTCCTCTAGAAGGAGAGGTTGAGTTACTTGCTCAAGTCCACACGATCAGCAAATGGAGGTCTGGGATACAAATGCCTATGATTAACCTGAAAGCTCAGTCTTACCCTCTACTCATCCTGCCTACTCAACTCGCCCTACTCCTTGGTTTTGCTGGTCAAGAGGTTGGAAACAGATAGTTTATTAGCAGCATCATGATCATAAACAATCATAAAGCATTTAAGTACATTTAACTTATGACCTTGCAAGCATCAAGAAAAATATCTCAACCTTGCTCCCATTGCATAATCGTTTGTCTTCCCTACCCATCCCCCCAGGTTAACTTTTAGGTAAAATTGACTTTTTATTAGGAATGAAAGATTTAGACCAATGGATATCCAAGACCCTTTTCCTTCTCTGTGATTTATGTCATTTTAAAGAATATTGCAAGTCATCATGAGAATAGCAATAGTTGACTTTTTAAAAATTAAAATGAATTGGATTTGCAAAAGAGTGTTTAACATAAGCAATTAAACCAAATATTCTGGATACTGTCTTTTATCCAGGAAACAATAAATTCGATGATCTTGTGACATTGTATAGTAGTGCCTTCTGATTGCTAATGAATGATTCAAAGATGCCAATTTTCATTTTCAGTTTAGAATCACAGCCCAATCTCCTAAACATTCATAATTTATTTTTATAATTTCTGGCTAACTAGGGTCCTGTATTCAGTTAACTAAAGCCGCTTATCTGCCAATATTTGAAAGTATAGTTTCCATAGTGCCCAAAAATCAATTCAGTCCTGAAGCTTCTCTTCTCTTAGGTAAATCTGTATGGTTCCTTGAGCTGTTCCATAAAAGAAGCGACTATTCTGGTTGTTCTGGGAATACGTCTTGGTTTGTTGGCATCTCAAAGTGTGGGACCCAGAACTGAACAGGAAATTCCTACATGTTCATCATGTAAGGTCATGGACTATGTGGTAGGCAGACTAATGGCTTCCAAAACATGTCCCTATTTAAATCCTAGGAACTTTTGAATATATTATTACCATTTATGACAAAAGGGGCTTTGCAGATGTGATTAAATTAAGGATTTTAAGATGGGAAGGTTATCCTGGGTTGTCTGATGGGCCCAATGTAAACACAGGATCTTTTTTTTTTTAAGATTTACTTATTAGTTATTTATTTATTTATATTTATTTTTGGCTGTGTCGGGTCTTAGTTGTGGCACCCGGGGTCTTCACTGAGGCATGTGGGATCTTTCGTTACAGCACATGGGCTTCTCTCTAGTTGTGGCGTGCGGTTTTCCTCTTCTCTAGCTGTGGCACGCAGGCTCCAGGGCAGGTGGGCTCTGCAGTTGTGGCGCACAGAATCCAGAACAAGTGGGCTCTGTAGTTTGCGGCATGTGGGTTCTCTAGTTGAGGCGCTTGAGCTCAGTAGTTGTGGCACGCTGGCCTGGCTGCCCCATGGCATGTGGGATCCTAGTTCCCCAATCAGGGATAGAACCCGCATCCCCTGCATTGGAAGGCAGATTCTTTACCACTGGACCACCAGGGAAGTCCCAACACAAGGATCTTTATAAGTGGAAGAAGGAAGCAGAGTCAGAGAGAGGTTTGCAGATGCTCTTCTGTGGTCTTTGAAGATGGAGGAAGGGCCAGAAGCCCAGGGACACAGGTGGCCTCTAGAAGACAGAAAAGGCAAGGGAACCGGTCTCCCCCAGAGCCTTTAGAAGGAATGCAGCCCTGCTGACACCATGATTTTAGCCCAGTGAAACCCAATTTGGACTTCTGACTTCCAGAATGTCATCTGCTTGTGGCCCCTTCCATCTTCTAAGTCAACAGTGGAGCATCTTCAATCTTTGATTCTCACCCCTGCTTCCATCATCATATCTCCTTGTCTGAGTCTCACTGTCCCGTATCCCTCTTTCATTTAAAGGGGTCCATGTGATTACACTGGGCCCACCTGGATAATTGAGGAATCTCCCCACCTGAAGACCCTTAACTTAATCATATCTGCACATCCCCTTTACCACGTAAAGGCTCCAGGGATTAGGACATGGAAATCTTCTGCCTCTCATACCCACTTTGGGTGAAGCTGGTCAATAAGGATGAAATGGAAGGAAATGTAGGAGAAGCAGCCATGGGCCCGATTGCTTAATAGCTTATAAGCCAAGTTTAGGATTTTATATTTAATTCTATGATGAAATGCCTTACCATCAGGAGAGTGACATCATGATTTATATTTTATAAAAATCATCTTGACTACTGTATAGCAAATGGACTAGAGTAGAAGCAGATAGGCAAACTAGGAGGCTTTTGAAGTACTCCAGGCAAGATATGATAGAGGCTTGGATTAGGCTGGTGGAGTAGAGGAGGTGAGAAGTGATTAGATTCATATGTGTTGAAAATCCACAAAGAAGAGTTGATGATTGCAAGACTTTTGGCTTGCGCAATTTGGTGAATGGTATCATAGTAGATGTAAAATGCTGCAGGAAGAGGTTTTTAGATTGTTTGTTGTGAGGGAGTAAAAATAAATTTGAAGTGCCTGGTAGACATCCTACTGAAGGTGGTGAGTAGGCAGAAATATGTATCATACACCAATCTGGAATTAAGAAGTCGGGAGATAAATACTGGAGTCATTACTCTGTAGAAAGCAAAGCCTCTTAGTGAAAGATGACCATATTATTTACTACCCAACCCAGTATATATTCATTTCTTAATTTTGACAATTTCAGTCTTACAGAAAAGTTGCAAGAATGATTGAATTTGCAAATACCTTTCACTCAGTTTCCCCTACTGTAAACATTTTACTACAGTTGCTTTATCCTTTTTTTTGGGGGGGGATCTCTTTACTGTTTGAAAGTGAGTTGCAGACACAATACTGCTATACTCCTAAACACTTCAGTAGGTTTTTCTCCTACAAAAAAGACATTCTCTTACATCAGTGGTTCTCAAAGTGTAGTTCCCAGGTTAGCAGCAACTGCATCACCTGGAAACTGTTAGAAACCTAAATTATAGAGCCCCACCCCAGATCAACTGATTTTGATAATTTTGCTATATGTACGTGGGGAAATTAACAAGACTTTCAAAACTATTTCCTAATTTGTATGCATTATTTAGATTTCACCAATTGTCTCAGGAATGTCTTTAATACCAAAAGTACCAAATGGGACACTTTTGTGATTAAAGGGGACCACTATCAATAATTTTGCCAAGGTAAAGTGCTAAAGGTATAATTTTTCATAATAAGGACACTTGGAGATTAAGTGTTAGAGAAGAGGGCAAAGAATGGAATGCATTGAAAGACCTGGAACAGAAGGCTCACTATGAAGGAGAAATAGCATCCAGAAAGGTAGGAGAGTGAAGGCTTTTGCTGAAGAGGGCATGGTCAACAGTGGCAAATGTTGCCAAGGGGTCAAGTATAATTGGAATTGCCTATAGGATTTTGTAAGTGGAGGTCCTTAGTGACCTTGACAAGAGGCAAATGGTTTCAAAAAAGAAAGATAAAGTGGACACAATATATAGAAAACTCTTTTAAAAAGAAGCAAAGACATGGAGGGGTATGTGGGGTTAGGAAAGGTGTTGTTCTTTTAAGGCGGGGCATCTTACATTATGCTGACTAATGCTGGGAATAATTCTTTGCAGAACAGTCTAGGAAGGTTTACAAACTACTGATGCCTGGGTCTCTCACCCCCAGAGAGTCTGATTTAACTGACCTGAGGTATGGCCAAGTTCCCGGGGACTTTTTACATGCTCCCCAAGTGATTTTAATGTGCAGTCAAGATTGCGAACCACTGCTAGAGTGAGGAAAAAAAACGGATGCAGGAGGGCTTACTTGCTGGAGCTAAGACCTATGTAGCTGACAAATGAAGTTATCATGGTGTCTCTGCCAGCAAAAACGGCCAGTTCTGCTTAGGTTATCAAATCTTTTCAGTTACAGTATACGATTTTTCCTACAAGCATCCATAAGTTAAGCAAAGGGCTTACTGCAGTAACACCGCTCCCCGAGAGACAAGAAAGGAAGAAAAACGACCTTGGTGCGGAACCCCCGGGCCTCCAATCAGGAACCGCCCTCCAGCTTAGTCGCGCCCAGCGATTCCCCTAGAGCTGCCGCGCGCCCGCAGCAGCCCAGCGCACGTCGCCAGTGCGCACGCGCACGAGCTGCCGGAGCAAGAGAGCAGCGGTCCCCTAGCGGGCTTGGCCGCCAGCTCCCGCCCTCTGCCAGCGTCCACGGCTCCTCCCTCCTCCCGACCTTCTCCCCGGCCAGACGCGCGGGAGGGAGGCCGAGATGGCAGATGAGATCGCTAAGGCTCAGGCCGCTCGGCCTGGTGGCGACACGATCTTCGGGAAGATCATTCGCAAGGAAATCCCAGCCAAAATCATTTATGAGGATGACCAGGTAGGCACCGGGCGCCGCCTCGCTCGTGGGCTGAGGCGGGGCAGCCGCCTGTGGACACGCGGGTTTCCCGTAGTGGGAAGGGAAGGGAAGGGAAGAGTCGGGGTGGGGGTGCGCCGCGGAGAACGGAAGGCAGCGGGCCGCCTCGCGCGGCCTCTGCCTCGGGCCCACAGCCAGCGGGCTGGGCCGCGGCCGCTCCGAGGCGGCCGGCCGGCGCGTGCCTGCGCTCCGGTTACGCGTTATCAGCCCGGAGCGCTGGCCAGGCCGCCGGGCGCCCGCGGGCCCGCGCTGCGGGGTCTGGGTGCTTGTTGTGGGCGCGCCGGGTCCTCGGCATGAGCGCTCGCCTGCTCCCCGACTGCCTCGGACCTCTCCTGTATCAGGAATCTGACAATCTCGCCCGCGCTCTGCCTGACAGGCAGAAACCCGATCGCACCCTGACTCGGGCCCAATCTCCGCGATCTCCCGCGCACAGCCGGCCTGCCCGGGAGCTCCCGGGCGCCTCTCCCCGCCGCCTTGCGCTAGAGGGCCGGGGGCGAACGGCCTGGGGGCGGCACAGACGCGCTGGGCCTAGGCGAGGGCCGCTAGCCAACGCCACCCGGACCCACCCCCGCCGCCCATTCTCGGGCCTAGGACTCCTGAGATGAGAGTGGGCCTGCATCTGGGATTTGCTTTCCTTTGGCCCCTCCCGGGAAGAATGGTTCCTTTTATATTTTCAGGAAGCAATTTTATGCCAAGGGATTAAGAATGTCGTTTTTGTTGACTTCACTCTAGGTGAAACTGTTTTAGAAAGGCCGAGTTCATTTGACTTCGAGACATCTTGTATAAAATATTTAGTGGGCGGTTATATTTATGGATCTCACATAAAGCTGGACAGGTTGGCTGATTTAGATACAAGGTTTGTGAACTTTAATAAATTAGCTTTATGAAATATGGAATATAAGGAAAGATTTTATGCTACTAGTAGCGTTCTTAGATTCAGAACACCTACCTCGAGGTGAATTTATATAAATATCTTTATTTGTCCGTTAGGGGAGTTCTTTTGTTGTAGGTAATGTGTATTTCTTTAAAAATATTTTAAGTTTCTTTTAATAAATGATCGTTGAAATACTTTTGAGCCATCAAAGTTCCAAGGTGTAACAGCATGAAGCAATCTAAATGATACAGCATTTTTGTACAGAGTACCAAGTAGAATAACTCCTGAGACAGTTAAGCTGGGATAGGTTCTATTAAACAGCTTCCACCTTCAGTAGAGAACAAGAGATTCAAAACCATTCAAGTGGTATGTAATTTGTCTAAATGTTACTTATGCTCTTCATTTCTACAAAAGAGAATAGATATATTTATTAAGTAATTCAGTAAAGTTGGAAGAAATCGGTGTTGGTCAAATATCAGCAAATTTCTCATTACAAAAGTGATCACCGCCATAAAGGAAAAAAACCAAATTGCACAACCAGGACTCCTGACCTAGGGAAGGTGGGGACATGAATCAAAAGATTTCCTTTAAGTGGCGCTGGGAAAGTTGGATAGCTGCATATAAATCAATTAAGTTAGAACACACCCTCACACCATGCACAAAAATAAACTCAAAATGGCTTAAATGGCTTATGTTTAAAGACTTAAACATAAGACATGACACCATAAAACTCCTGGAAGAGAACACAGGCAAAACATTCTCTGACATAAATTGTACCAATGTTTTCTTAGGTCAGTCTCCCAAGGCAATAGAAATAAAAGCAAAAATAAACAAATGGGACCTAATCAAACTTACAGGCTTCAGGCTTTTGCACAGCAAAGGAAACCATAAAAAAAGAAAACCGAAAAGACAACCTACGGAATGGGAGAAAATATTTGCAAATGATATGACCCACAGGGCTTAATTTCCAAAATATACAAACAGCTCATACAACTCAACAACAAAAAAACAAACAACCCAATGGAAAAATGGGCAGAAGAGACATTTCTCCAAAGAAGACATACAGATGGCCACAGGCACATGAAAAGATGCTCAACACCACTAATTATTAGAGAAATGCAAATCGAAACTACAATGAGGTACCACCTCACAACAGTCAGAATGGCCATCATCAAAAAGTCTACAAATAAATGCTGGAGAGGGTGTGGAGAAAAGGGAACCTCCAACACTGTTGGTGGGAATGTAAATTGGTGCAGCCACTATGGAGAACAGTATGGACGTTCCTCAGAAAACTAAAAATAGAGTTACCATATGATCCAGCAATCTTACTCCTGGGCATATACCCGGACAAAACTATAATTCAAAAGGATACCATTAGACTGTAAGTTCCATGAAAAGGATCAGAGGACCACATGTGTTGTGTCCAATTCTGATTTCCTAGCATTTATTACAGTGTTTCCCATGGGGTTAGTGTGAAAGAATGATAAGTTTAGGCTGTAAGATTATATATGAAAACCTTGATTTCCCCTCCCCCCCTTATTCCAGTGTCTTGCTTTCCATGATGTTTCCCCTCAAGCACCAACACATTTTCTGGTGATACCCAAGAAACATATATCCCAGATTTCTGCAGCAGAAGATGACGATGAAAGTGTAAGTACATTTACTAACATCATTAATTTTCTTGCTTTTTAAATTGGGAGACTAAATTTTGACTTTAAAGTGATATCACATTTTCATTTTCCTGAGGGCATTACTGAGGAAAATCAGAAAATCATCAGTGATTCAATGCAATGTATAAGTAATTTGATTTTTTAATGAGATATAATTGGCATATAACATATTAGTTTTAAGTATATAACAAAATGATTTGATATATGTATGTACTACAAAATGATCACAGTGGGACTTCCCTGGTGGTCCAGTGGGTAAAACTCTGCACTCCCAATGCAGGGGGCCTGGGTTCAATCCCCAGTCAGGGAAGTAGATCCCACATGCCTCAACGAAGATCCCGAGTGCTGCAACCAAGACCTGGCGTAGCCAAATAAATAAATAATTTTTTTATTTTCAAAAAGAAAATGATCACAGTAAGTCTTGTTTACATCTATCACCACAAATTCTTTTTTTTTCTTTTTTCTTTTGGATTTTAATTCCTTTATTCAAATGATCTCTGGGCTTAAGTTTACAAAACAAATTTCATCTTTAGACTTTCATTTCTCCCTGAGAATTTGATAAAGAGAAAAGATGTATATTCACATTAGATGTAGCTCCATATTTTTAGAGTTTTTATTATTAGAGAACCTTACTATTTTCATTCAGTCTTATGCAGAACCTCTGATATACTATGTTGAGCAATGTAATTGGACATAGTTTGGCATGGAAAATAGGAAATTAATTTTCAGCCTTTGAAATGGAGTATCTTTAGTGTTGACTGATTAGTGTATTTTCTTACCCATTTCCTAGCCTTCTGTGGTCAAAACTACACTCCCACCAACAATCCCAGAATGATGCCCAAAAGAAGTCATCACCACAAATTTTTAAACAAAAAAGCGTTCTAAGCAAGGATTAGTTGGTGAGACTAATTTTTCCTTAAGTAAGAAATAGTGTTATTGTACAGGAGAGGGTTCATTGGCTCTTCTGTTAATGCCGTTAAAGAAAAATAATTATTTGATTTTGCTAGGAGGTACTGGCCTCAATTAAAATTTTTCCTGGTGCTCTTTGTAGTAGATTATATAATTGTTCATAAATACTATTTTATTTAGGGGTACATTATATTTCTGACCTCACTGATGTTGGGCCTGGTCGTATGACTTAACTTGGCCAATGAGTACAAGCAGAAGTGATACATGTCTTTTGAATAGAAACTTTAAGAGCTAGCACCCGGTTTGCCATGTTCTCTCTTGCCTCTGCCACTGTGATCATACAGAGACTGTTCCATCAGCATGGGTTTCAAAGTGAAAAAGATGTAGAATATAGCGCCTGGTCAACTTGTGATGAAGATGTAGTAAACACAAGAAATGTATGTTCATTGTAAACCAGATTTGGAGGTGGTTTGTTACCACAGCATAACCAATTCTATCCTGACTGATACACTCCCCCGTAACAAGCAAGCAAGATATCGTGCCTTATTAAGAAAACTTAAATACCACTTGGAATATGATTTAAAAAAATTTTTTTTTTTTTTTTTGCGGTACGCGGGCCTCTCACTGTTGTGGCCTCGCCCGTTGCGGAGCACAGGCTCCAGACGGCCATGGCTCACGGGCCCAGCCACTCTGCGGCATGTGGGATCTTCCCGGACCGGGGCACGAACCCGTGTCCCCCGCATCGGCAGGCAGACTCTCAACAACTGCACCACAGGGAAGCCTTAAAAATTGTTTTAGTTGAGCAGATTTTTGTCTTTAATATGTTTATTGAAATTAGTAATTAATAAATACCTAATCTTACTGGGTTTTTAATTGTAGATTATATTATTTTAGGATTAAAAGTGTTTCCAAATATTTGCCCAAAGTCTGTTTCAGTTTGGCAGTCTTTTAATTTAATATTTCAACTTGGTAGTTTGTTACATGATGACAAGAAGTTCTAAATTACCATTGCTTAAGAAACTTTTTTTTTCTTTTTTTTTTTTCAGCTTCTTGGACATTTAATGATTGTTGGCAAGAAATGTGCTGCTGATCTGGGCCTGAAGAAGGGTTATCGAATGGTGGTGAATGAAGGTTCAGATGGGGGACAGTCTGTCTATCATGTTCATCTCCATGTTCTTGGAGGTCGGCAGATGAATTGGCCTCCTGGTTAAGTGTATTGTAGGGATCATTTTCCCTTCTCTATGCAGTGATCAGGTCTGCAAGTTCCAGTATGCAAAACAATACTTTTTTTTGCCTGTGTATGGAGAGATTGCAGAAATAATTTTAAAAAACCCATACGTAATAAAAGACATTGTTGCATGGTCTGAATTCTGTATTTGACTTATTTTAAAAACATATTTGTTGGAATGTTTGAAGGTGGAGTTCATAATTTGGGAGGTTTTTGTTTTTTCTCCCCACGGAGGACTCAGCATGTGTACATGGCTATAATGGTGTGACTGATCTTTGAAGACAAATGTAAAAATTTCATAAAATTAGCTTTAGCTTTGAAATATCCTTTTAGGGTAAAATATTAGTCCAGGAGAAGATTTTCTAATCCAATTCTCTTATTTTCTAAGAACAAAGGAGTATGTGATGTGATTGATCCAGAAAATGACAGTTGTGGGTCTAGCAAAAATGCTTTTTGTCCAGCTCACGTGTTTCTCCTGGACTACTGGGGTAGTGTGGAAGGGATGAAAGTAGATTTGTCACAGAATCTTTGATGACCATGTGAAGCCATACTATGATGTTTCCTTGTTACCTAATGCTATTTATTATAAAGGCTTGAAAATATATTATTTAGAATTAACTCTCCAAATTGAAAACTCATTGTTGTGAATGTGTATGTGCACACTAGCAAAAATTTTTAAGTTATGCATGACTCTGGCTGTGTAGAGTTGGGGGGAAATCTCAGGGTTTGAGTTCTTATGTTGGCTGACAACAAAACTTTTTTTTTTTTTTGGTCTTGCCATGCACCCTAGCCTTTCTAAGTTTGTGCAGAGCAAACAGGTTTGCTTCTTTGCTTTCCTTCATGTAGGCACTTTCCAGCTTCTAAAATTTATTTAATACTTCTTGCCTGCTTTGTCTCTTCTCTCATTCTCTTTGTGTTTATGGGTTCCTTCCATTTTTAATCCCTAAGGCCATTTTAGTAGATTTTGACACATTTTATTGCAAATTGTTTTTCTTCTAAATTTTTAATTTTATTAGTGACTTAAAAAATTTAGGGGGGGTGGATTAGGGAAATTGGCTGTATTTGTCTTACAAGTGAGTTTTTTCCAACTGTCATTTTTTTACTTTGTTTATGGTGTTTAAAATATTTATATAGTTAATGTATCCATTTTTAATTTAGTTCATATTTTTATATAGTTAATGTACCAATTTTTAATTTAGTTCATATTTTTAAGAACCTTTCCCACCCTAGGAGGATTTATAAAAGAAATTATTCCCCTAATACATTATGGCTTTACGTATTTTTATGACTTTTTTATGAGGGAAGTTCTGGGGCAGGGGATGAGTTTTGGAGGGATTTGTGCCACTGTAAAAAATGTAATAATGAGAGAAGCATTTGTACTATGTATAAGAGGGTTGAGTCTAGTTTCCTTAGGCATATTAACGTTCCCATTGATTTCGTCAAACTAGTGCTAATAAATCAGGTAGATAACCGCTAAGTTGTCTTGCTGATTGTGTCCGACCTTTCTGCCTAAAATCGTTCTGAGACTCAATTTTCAGTGTGTGCGGGGGTGGGGGGGTGGGGGTGGGGGGGTGGGGTGGGGTGGGGGTGGGGGGTGGGGGTGGGGTGAGTATCCCACACAGCATCCACTAATTCTCCAGATACCAGCTGGGCGTCCTACAGTTCAATTCAATTCTGACACTACCCAGAGATAACATCAGATTCCACAGGTTAAGGGTTCATTCCTACACAACTGCCATCCCCCATCCCTCCAACTTCAGATGCCATTCACAAGCTCGGGTTGTTACCTGTACTTCTGACCAGCTGGCTGTAAATCACACATTCTCAATACTCTTCCTTGACTTCAATTAATTTGCTAGAGTGGCTCACAGGGCTCAGACATTTTACTTACTAGATCAGTGATTTATTAGAAAAGGATATAATTCAGAAGCAGCCAGATAAGAGATACATAGCACAAAGTATGGGGAAGGGCCAGGAGCTTCCATGCTTTCTTTCAGTGCACCACTCTCCCCAAATCACGTATTCACCAACCTGGAATCTCTGAAAAATGTTCTTTTGGGTTTTATGGAGGCTTCGCTGCATAGGCACGATTGATTAAATCATTGGCCATTGGAAATGAATTCAACTTCCAGCCCTTTTCCCCCTCCCTGAGGTTGCTGGGTGGGGCTGAAAGTTCCAATCAAGGGGTTGATTCCCTTAGGTTACCTAAGGGTGGTCCAAAAGTCACCTCATTAACATAACATAACAAAAGATACATTTATCCCTCTTATCACTTAGGATAATTACAAGGGTTTTAGGAGCTCTGTGCCAGAAAGGGAGATGGAGACCAAATATATATTTCTTACCATAAATCACAGTATCAAACTGCCTGAAACAGACTTGTGTCAGATATTCACCAAACCTCAGGTGGTAGCCAATTTACAAGATAGCCCACAGACATCCTCTCCTAGCATCCACACCCTTGTGTAGTGGGTCACAAAGGGCTTGTGGCTTATATACCTTGTTCTCTTGGATTGCTTACTTTGGGGGAAGCCAGCTGCTATGGCCAAGGACACGCAGGCAGCCCAGTGGGAAAGCCTATGTTGGGAGGAACTGAGGCCTCCTGCCAGCAGCCAGAGTTAACATGTCAGCTATGAATAAACCACCCTGGAAGTAGATCCTCCAGCTCCAGTCAAGCCTTCTGATGACCGCAACCTCACGAGAGACTCCAAGGCAGAACCACCTGACTAATCTCCCAAATCCCTACCCCACAGAAATTAAGAGATAACAAAGGATTGTTTTAAGCCACTAAGCTTGGGGATAATTTGTTACATAGCAATAGATAACAAACATCCTCTTTTCCTTAGCATATAGCTAAGTTACATTTCCCTGCATCCCTTCAGCTATGTGGGGGCATGTGCCTATAGTCTGGTCAGTGAGATGTGTGAGGAACTGATGTATGCCATTTCAAGCCCCAGAAAAATCTCCCATGCTATTTATCCCCCATGCTTTCTCTTTTCCTTTGTCTTGGCAAAATGCAGAAAGGATCCAGCAGAGGACAATGAGCTGTTTGATGGAAGGAGCTTGAATCCCTGAATGAATGGGGCAGAGTCCTCATTATTCCTGACCCACATCAGAATTTGTTAAGCTGAAACAGGAGGGGAGGGGGCAGGGCACAACTTTTAAAAGAATGACATAGCCCGAGGACACAATATAAACTGATTAGAACCAACAGGTCCAAGAAGGCGGACAAGTTCACTAGACCTTAAGCCTCAGGATACGCTCATTGTAACACATCAGCAAGCTAAATGACACACTCACAGGTGCCATGACAGTTCCAAGGCTGACCATAAAGGTCAAAAAGTAGGTGCTGGCCTAATTTTTGGAATCCCCACCCCTTCTCCAAAATAGCTGGAATACTCCTCCCACTCATTAGCCTATGAAATTACCCACCCCTATAAAAACTGACAACCCCATACCCTGAGGGCCACTCTTGCCTTCTGAGATGGCCCACACTCTGTGGAGTGTGTTTCTCTCTAAGTAAATCCACTTCTTACCTATCACTTTGTCTCTCACTGAATTCTTTCTGTGACAAGACAACAAGAATCCAAGCTTCGGGCTTCCCTGGTGGCGCAGTGGATAAGAATCTGTCTGCCAATGCAGGGGAAACAGGTTCAATTTCTGGTCCAGGAAGATCCCATATGCTGCGGAGCAACTAAGCCCATGCGCCATAATGACTGAGTCTGTACTCTAGAGCCCGCGAGCCACAACTACCGAAGCCCACGTGCCTAGAGCCCGTGCTCCTCAACATGAGAAGCCACTGCAATGAGAAGCCCACGCACCACAACGAAGAGTAGCCCCTGCTCACCGCAACTAGAGAAAGCCCGTGCGCAGCAATGAAGACCCAACACAGCCCAAAATAAATAATTTTTAAAAAAAGAACCCGAGCTTCATTAAGTCCTGAGACCAGGTGTGTGATCTCAGTTAAAAAACCCTGGGTTTGAGTCTCAATCCGGTTTTTGCCTGGGTTCGAGTCCCGGCCCATGCGCTCAAGTCTCAATCTGGGTTTTTGCTGGGTTCAAGTCCCAATCTCAAGTTACACGGTTTCAAATCCACTGAGATTTCAGGGATTAGGTAACAGCAGCTAGGAATATTTACCATAATTAATACAAGGTCCATTCAGGAGTGGTGGAACTTACTTGTCTGCATAAGGTGGCTTGGGCTTTTAACAATCATAGCAGCCCATTTGATTGTTCTGCCCTTTGAATTACCTAGGAGGGTGAGACTGACAGGGTAAGCAGAGTTAGAACTTGGAGTTAACAGTTGGGCTCATAAGCAGAGTGTAAGCCAGTTTCTGTAGCACAGCTTGATTGAACTGAGCTGAGAGGGAGGCTAAATGGGAAATGACTCCTACCTTTAACATTAAATGTTGTAAGTTTAGACCAAAAATGATAGATTCAGACCATTCAAGGGTTTTAATTTATCACTGAGATAATCTGCTTGAGTAAGCTACTAAGAAAAAGTGGCCTTTATCCTTCATTTTTAAAAATGTTATTTTTCTCAATCAATATGATACACCGCATTAACAAATTAAGGAATGAAAACCATATGATCATTTCAATAGATGCAGAAAAAGCTTTTGACAAAATTCAACACCCATTTATGATAAAAACTCTCCAGAAAATGGGCATAGAAGGAACCTACCTTAACATAATAAAGGCCATATATGACAAACCCACAGAAAGCATCATACTCAATAGTGAAAAACTGAAAGCATTTCCACTAAGATCAGGAACAAGACAAGGATGTTCACTCTCGCCACTCTTATTCAACATAGTTTTGGAAGTCCTAGCCACAGCAATCAGAGAAGAAAAAGAAATAAAAGGAATACAAATTGGAAAAGAAGAAGTAAAACTGTCACTATTTGCCAATGACATGATACTATACATAGAAAATCCTAAAAATGCTACCAGAAAACTACTAGAATGAATCAATGAATTTGGTAAAGTTGCAGGATACAAAATTAATGCACAGAAATCTCTGGCATTCCTATACACCAACAACAAAAAAATCAGAAAGAGAACTTAAGGAAACACTCACATTTACTACTGCAACAAAAAGAATAAAATACCTAGGAATAAACCTGCCTAAGGAAGAGAAAGACTGTACTCAGAAAACTATAAAACACTGATGAAAGAAATCAAAGATGACATAAACAGATGGAGAAATATATTATGTTCTTGGATTGGTAGAATCAATATTGTGAAAATGACTATACTAACCAAAGCAATCTACAGATGGAATGCAATCCCTATCAAACTACCCATGGCATTCTTCACAGAATTAGAACAAAAAATCTTACAATTCATATGGAAACATAAAAGACCCCACATAGCCAAAGCAATCTTGAGAAAGAAAAACGGAGTTGGAGGAATCAGGCTCCCCGACTTCAAACTATACCATAAAGCTACAGTAATCAAGACAGTATGGTACTGGCACAAAAACAGAAATATAGAGCAATGGTACAGGATAGAATGCCCAGAGATAAACCCATGCACATATGGGCACCTAATTTACGACATAGGAGGCAAGAAAATACAATGGAGAAAAAACAGCCTCTTCAATAAGTGCTGCTGGGAAAACTGAACAGCTACATGTAAAAGAATGAAATTAGAACACTCCCTAACACCGTGCACAAAAATAAACTCCAAATGGATTAAGGACTTAAATGTACAACCAGACACTATAAAACTTTCAGAGGAAAACTAGGAAAAACACTCTTTGACATAAATCACAGCAAGATCTTTATTGACCCGCCTCCTAGAGTAAAAGAAATAAAAACAAAAATAAACAAATGGGACTTAATTAAACTTAAAAGCTTTTACACAGCAAAGGAAACCCTAAACAAGACAAAAAAGACAACCCTCAGAATGGGAGAAAATATTTGCAAATGAAACAACAGACAAAGGATTAATCTCCTAAATATACAAACAGCTCATGTAGCTCAATATCAGAAAAACAAACAATCCAGTTAAAAAAATGGGTGGAAAACCTAAATAGACATTTCACCAAGGAAGACATGCAGATGGCCAAGAGGCACATGAAAAGATGCTCAACATCACTAATTATTAGAGAAATGCAAATCAAAACTACAATGAGGGGCTTCCCTGGTGGCGCAGTGGTTGAGAGTCCGCCTGCCGATGCAGGGGACACGGGTTCGTGCCCCGGTCCGGGAAGATCCCACATGCCGCGGAGCGGCTAGGCCTGTGAGCCATGGCTGCTGAGCCTGCGCGTCTGGAGCCTGTGCTCCGCAACGGGAGAGGCCACACGGTGAGAGGCCTGCGAACCGCAAAAAAAAAAAAGAAAAAAAAATCTACAAACAATAAATGCTAGAGAGGGTGTGGAGAAAAGGGAACCCTCCTACACTGTTGGTGGGAATGTAAATTGATACCATCACTATGGAGAACAGTATGGAGGGTCCTTAAAAAACTAAAAATAGAACTACCATATGACCCAGCAATCGCACTACTGGGCATATACCCTGAGAAAACCATAATTCAAGAAGAGTCATGTACCACAATGTTCATTGCAGCACTATTCACAACAGCCAGGACATGGAAGTAACCTAAGTGTCCATCAACAGAGGAATGGATAAAGAAGAAGTGGTACATATATACAATGGAATATTACTTGGCCATAAATAAAAGAACAAAATAATGCCATTTGCAGCAACATGGATGGACCTAGGGATTGTCATACTGAGTGAAGTAAGTCATGGATGGATCTAGAGATTGTCATACTGAGTGAAGTAAGACAGAGAAAGACAAATATCATATGACATTGCTTATATGTGGAATATAAAAAAAGGCTACAAATGAACTTATCTATAAAACAAAAATAGAGTTACAGATATAAAAAATAAACTTATGGTTACTGGGGGGTAAGGAGGGGGAGGGATAAATTGGAAGATTGGGATCGACACATACACACTACTATATATAGAATAGATAACTAATAAGGACCTACTGTATAGCACAGGGAACTCTACCCAATACTCTGTAATGGCCTATATGGGAAAAGAAGCTAAAAAAGAGGGGATATATGTATGTATAACTGATTCACTTTGCTGAAAGTAACACATTGTAAATCAATTACACTCCAACAAAAATTAAAAGAAAATAGTAGTGGGTGCAATTTTAATTCCAGGTAAAGCTCCTTTTTTAAAAAAATTATTTTATTTATTTTTTTATACAGCAGGTTCTTATTAGTCATCAATTTTATCCCCATCAGTGTATACATGTCAAAGCTCCTTTCTTGGGCTTCTCTGGTGGCTCAGTGGTTGAGAGTCCGCCTGCCGATGCAGGGGATGTGGGTTTGTGCCCCGGTCTGGGAGGATCCCGCGTGCTGCAGAGCACCTGGGCCCATGTGCCATGGCCGCTGAGCCTGCGCATCCAGAGCCTGTGCTCCGCAACGGGAGAGACCACAACGGTGAGAGGCCCGTGTACCGCAAAAAAAAAAAAAAACGCCTTTCTTATTGCACTCATTTCTAGTGTCCTATTACACTGACAACATATCTTTTCTACTCATATTATGACTTACAAAATAATAAGTGACTAAAATTTAAAAATTATGGCATCAATTCTAGTTAAAAAGAACAAAACGTGGGGAGAGTGGCCCAGATGGCAGAGTAGGAAGACCCTGAGCTCACCTCCTCCCACAGGCACACCAAAATGATAGCTATTTACAGAGCAATTATTGATGAGAAAGACCTGGAGACTAGCAGAAAAGATCTTCTGCAACTAAAGATATAAAGAAAGAACCACAGTGAAATGGGTAGGAGGGGCAGAAATGCTGTATAGTCAAAACTCATACTCTTGGGTGGGCGACCCACAAATGGGAGCATAATTACAATTGCAGAGGTTCTCCCCAAGGAGTGAGAGGTCCACCCCACATTGGGCTCCCCAGCTTCGGGCCTGGGGGTCTTTCACCAGGAAGATAAGCCCCCAGAACGTTTGGCTTTGAAAGCCAGTGGTGCTTACTTTTGGAAGAGCCAAAGGGCTGTAGGAAATAGAGTCCACTCTTTAAGGGTACACACAAAATCTCACACGCTCCAAGATTCAGAGCAGAAGCAGTAATTTGAAAGGTGCCTGGGTCAGATCCACCTGCTGATCTTGGAGAGCCTCCCGGAGAGACAGGAAGCAACTGGAACTCACTCTGGGGACACAGACACTGGTAGCAGCCATTATGGGGAATGTGTTCTACCACGAGGACGCTGGTGCTGACAAGTGCCTTTTTTTTTTTTTTTTTTTTTTTTTTTTTTGCAGTACGCGGGCCTCTCACTGTTGTGGCCTCTCCTGTTGTGGAGCACAGGCTCCAGACGCGCAGCCTCAGCGGCCATGGCTCACGGGCCTAGCCGCTCCGCGGCATGTGGGATCTTCCCGGACCGGGGTACGAACCCACGTCCCCTGCATCGGCAGGCAGACTCTCAACCACTGCACCAGCAAGGAAGCCCACAAGTGCCATTTTTGAGTCCTCCTAGCGTATTAGTGCTGGGACCCAGCCCTGATCATCAGCATGTTGGCACAAGTACTGGGATGCCTGAGGCCAAGCAGTTAGCCAGGCAGAGGCACAGCCTCACCCACTAGCAGATTGGCTGCCTTAGGAACCCCTGAGCCCCCAGCTGCCCTGGTACCTGACCCTGCCCGCCAGAGGGCCCAGGATCTGGTCCCACCCATCAGTGCACCAGAACTAGCCTCGGAGCCCCAAGGCCCAACAGCTAGTTGTTGAGACCTGGCTTTGCTCAGCAGTGGGCATAACACCAACTCTGGTACACCCAGAGTTGCAGCCCAGAGACCTTAGGACCCAACTCTACACACCAGTGGGCAGGCAATAGCTCCAGGACAGCCTGGGCCCAGACTCCACCTGCTAGAGGGTTGGCACCAACCCTGGGACCCCCCAGGACCCTGCAGCCAGAGACCCCAGAACCTAGCCCTGCCCACTAACAGGCTATCAGCCCCAGGACCACTAAAGTATGACAATTTGCCATGTTAGAACCCAGCCTACCCACCAACAGGCCAGCACCAGCTTCATGACCCCCAAGGCCCTATAGCCAGAGGCCTCAGGACCCAGCCCTTCCCACCAGTGGGTAGACATGAGCCCCAGGACAAACGCAGTCCTGCATCTTGTTGTGTCAGGACACAGCCCACCTACAAGCACCCAGCACCAGCCCTGAGACCCTTGGGCCCTGGCCCTACCCACCAGCAGGACAACTCTGGGAAACCCTGGGCCCCTGAACCAGCTGCTCAAGATCTGGCCCCACAGACCAGTGGCTGACACCAGCTCTGGTCCCCCAGGGCTCTGCAGCCAGAAACGCTGGGAACTGGCTCCACCTACCAGTGGGCCAGCAGTAGCCCTGTGACCCCAAGGGCCCTGGCCCTGCCCTCCAGCAGGTTTACACCACAAGCTCTGAGACACCTTGGACCCCTCAGCCAGCCACCCTTGAGACTGAGCCCCATTCATCAGTGGGCCAGCGCCAGCTTTGGGACACCCAGGACCCTGCAGCCAGCCATGTCAGGAACCTGTCCTGCCTACCAGCAGGTGGACACTAGATCCAGGATCCCCAGCTGCACAGCCACCCACTTTAAAGTGATGAAAGGAAAAACCTCCAATCAGGAATACTCTACCCAGCAAGGCTTTCATTCAGATTTGATGGAGAGATCAAAAGTTTTACAGACAAGCAAAAACTAAAAGAGTTCAGCACCACCAAGCCAGCTTTACAAGAAATGTTAAAGGGAACTCTCTAAGCAAAAAAACAAAACAAAATAAAACAAAAAAACAGGCCACAACTAGAACATGAAAATTACAGAGGAAAAATCTCATCGATAAAAGCAAATATACAATAAAGATAGTAAATCAACCATGTATAAAGCTAGTAGGAAGGTCAAAAGACAGAAGTAGTAAAATCATCTATATTCTCAATAAGCAGTCAAGGGGTACACAAAACAAAAAGATGCAAAATATGATGTCAAAAACAGTAAAGGTGGGGAGAGTAAAAATGCAGGGTTGTTAAAATGTGTTCAGACTTAAGAGATAAGCAACTTAAAATAATTATACACTCACATATATTTCTATGTATAAACCTTATGGTAAGTACAAACTAAAAATCTATATAGATACACAAAAAAGGAAGGATTCCAAACATAACACTATAAATAGTCATCAAATCACAAGGGAAGAGAACAAAAGAAGAAAGGAGCAAAAAAGAAGTACAAAAATAACCCCCAAACAATTAACAGAGTGGCAGTAAGTACAAAGCTATCAACAATTACTTTAAATGTAAAGGAACTAAGTGCTCCAATCAAAAGATATAGAGTGGTTGAATGATACAAAAACAAGGCCCATATATATGTTCCTTACAAGAGACTCATTTCAGATCTAAAGACATACACAGACTGGAAATGAGAGATTGGGGAAAGGCTTTCCATGTAAATGGAAATGAAAAGAAAGCTGGGGTAGTGATATTTATATCAGACAAAATAGACTTAAAGTCTATTTTAAAGAAACTGTGACAAGAGACAAAGAAGAATACCACATAATGATCAAGTGTCAGTCCAAGAAGAAGATATAATAATTGTAGGCAGAACTGGAGCTCTGGGCAGCACCAGCGGTGACACAGGAGGCAGCGAGGCTGCGATGGCAGAAGCCAACCAGTGATTGCAGCAAGAGTGGCAGGGACAGAGCAGACCACAAGGAAGGTGCACAGGCAGCCAGACTGGGCCAGGTCATGGGGAGAGTGGCCACTGGGAAGCAGGCAGGAGGCTGGGTGGGCAGTGGGCAGCTGCCTAGCCGTGAAGCAACATGGTGCTGCTCAAGGAGTATCAAGTCATCTTACCTGTGGCTGTGGAAGAGTATCAAGTGGGGTAGCTGTATTCTGTGGCTGAGGTCAACAAAAATGAAACTGGTGGTGGTAAAGGCATAGAGGTCCTGGTGAATGAGCCCTATGAGAAGGACAGTGAGAAAGGCCAGTAAACACATAATATCTACCACTTACAGAGCAAAGTGCCCATGTTTGTTCAAATGCTGGCCCCAGAGGGAGCCATGAATATACATGAAAAAGCATGGAATGCCTACCCTCCTACCCTTATTGCTGAACTGTTATTACAAATGAGTACATGAAAGAAGACTTTCTGATTAAAATTGAAACCTGGCACAAACCATATCTTGGCACCCAGGAGAATGTGCATAAACTGGAACCTGAGGCATGAAAACATGTGGAAGCCATATATATAGACACTGCAGATCAAAACCAAGTACTTAGAAAGGATTTCAAGGTAGAGGAAGACCCAGCAAAATTTAAAACTATCAAAACAGGCTGAGAACCCTTGAGCCCCAACTGGAAGCAAGAACTTGTAAATCAGAAAGACTACCCATACATTCATACATACAAAATGGTTACTGTCAAGTTCAAGTGGTGGCGCCTGCAGAACAAAGTGGAAAACTTTATACATAAGTAAGAGAGGTGTCTGTTTACAAACTTCCACAGGCAGCTGTTCTGTTGGCTCAATAAGTGGGTTGACCTGACTATGGATAGCATTCAAAGGATGGAAGAAGAGATGAAGAGATAGCTGGATGAGACAAGGCAAAAGGACCCAGTGAAAGGAATGATGGCAGATGACTAAAGCCACCCCTCCTCCTTCTGCACTTTTTGCAAGACAGTGGTCAAAAGGAAGGCCCAGCAGCTCCACCCTCCCAAGTGACAGGTCATCTTCAGACATAGCCTTTCTGTGCCCATTCTTCAGACAACTTTTTATCCCTTACTGTAGCTAATTCTAGATGCCCTTTAATATTGTGAACAAATAGACCATCTGGTATTATGAAGTCCATGTGTGCGGGAGCCTGTTCCTCTGAGATGTGTGGTGTGTAGGTTGCTATATTTACAGCTCCTCCCTCTCCAACCATTGTGTTCTCAACCTATTTCTGTGTGCCCTCCCCCACTTTATTTCCAAGTGACAATTTTAGTCTTTCAAAAACAAATTGTAAATATATACACACCCAACATCGGAGCACTTAAATACATAATGCAAATATTAACAGACATAAAGGGAGAAATTGACAGTAACACAATAGTAGGGGACTTTAACACCCCACTTACATGAATGGGCAAATCATCTAGACAGAAAATCAATAAGGAAATACTGTCCTTAAATGACATATTAGATGAGATGAACTTAATGGATATATATAGAACATTCTGTCCAAAAGCAGCAGTATATGCATTCTTTTAAAGCACACATGGAACATTCTCCAGGACAGATCATATGCTAGGCCACAAAACAAGTCTCAGTAAACTTTAAGAAGGCTGAAATCATATCAAGCATCTTTCCCAGACACAATGCAAATACAAGAAAAAAACTGTAGGGAATTCCCTGGCAGTCAAATGGTTAGGACTCTGCTCTCACTGCTGAGGGCCTGGGTTTGATCCCTGGTTGGGGAACTAAGATCCCACAAGCTGCGCAGCCAAAGAAAAAAAAGAAAAGAAAAGAAAGAAAAAAACACTAACATGTGGAGACTAAATGATATGCTACTAAACAACCAATAGATTACTGAAAAAAATCAAAGAAGAAGTAAGCAAATACCTGGAGATAAATGAAAATGAAAACACAATGATCCAAATCTATGGGATGCAGCAAGAGCAGTTCTAAGAGAGAAGTTTATAGTGATACAAGTCTACCTCAGGAAACAAGAGAAATCTCAAATAAACAACCTAACCCTACACTTAAAGGAACTACAGTAAGTCCCCTACACACAAACGAGTTCTGTTCCAAGAGTGCGTTCATGAGTCTAATTTGTTTGTGAGTCCAACAAAATTAGCCTAGGTACCCAACTAACACGATAGGCTATATAGTACCGTACTGTAATAGGTTTATAATACTTTTCACACAAATAACACATAACAAATGAACTCAAAAAATAAAAAAAAATTTTACTCTTACAGTACAGTACCATGAAAAGTACAGTACAGTACCAGCTACATCATTGCTGCTTTTACTCTTGCTTCCAGACATCCTGGGCTTGAAATAAAGATACTGTACTCTATAAAGTACTGTACACTAAAGTACACAAAAGCACAACCACTTGTAGAGGATGCATGCATGTGACAGTGTACACCAGACACGTGAACTAACTTACGTGATTGGACATGTGAACGCACATTCGCATCTTTGAAAGTCTGCAACTTGAAGGTTTGTATGTAGGGGACTTACTGTAGAAAAAAAAAACAAACCCAAAGTTAGTACAAGGAAAGAAATCATAAATAAAATCATAAATGAAATAGAGATATAAAAAACCATAGAAACAACTAGAGGGGTGGGATAGGGAGGGTGGGAGGGAGATGTAAGAGGGAGGAGATATGGGGATATATGTATATGTATAGCTGATTCACTTTGTTATAAAGCAGAAACTAACACACCATTGTAAAGCAATTATACTCCAATAAAGATATTAAAACAAACAAACAAACCATAGAGTTGGTCCTTTGAAAAGATGAACAAATTTGACAGCCTTCAGCCAGACTCATCAAAAAAAGAAAGAAAGAAAGAAAGAGGGCCTGAATCAATAAAATAAGAAATGAAAAAGGAAAAGTTACAAGCAATATCACAGAAATACAAAGGATTAAAAGAGATTACTATGAACAATTATACAGCAATAAAATGGACAGCCTAGAAGAAATGGACAAATTCCTAGAAATGTATAATCTTTTTTTTTTGAAATGTATAATCTTTTAAGACTGAACCAGGAAGAAACAGAATACATGAACAGACCAATTAGCAATAATGAAATTGAATTAGTAATAAAAATATTCCCAACAAACAAAAAGTGTAGAATTAGATGGCTTCACAGGTGAATTCTATCAAATATTTTGAGAAGAGTTAATGCTTATCCTTCTCAAAATATTCCAAAAAATTGCAGAGGAAGAAATGCTTCTGAACTCATTTTATGAGGCCAGCATCACCCTGATACCAGTACCATGGAAAGACATCACCAAATTACAGGACAATATCACTAGTGAACATAAATGCAAAAATCCTTAACAAACTAATTGCAAAGCAAATTCAACAATACATTAAAAGGATAGATCATGCACCATGGTCAAGTAGGATTTTCCAAGGGATGCAAGGATAATTCAATACCCACAAATAGATCAATGTGATACTCCACATTAACAAGTGGAAGAATAAAAAATCATATAATCCTCTCAATAGATACAGAAAAACTTTTTGAGAGATTTCAAGATCTATTTATGATAAAGACTCTCAACAAAGTGGTTATGGAGGGAATGTTTCTCGACATAACACAGGCCATATATGACAAACCCACAGCTAACATCATACTGAATAGTAAAAATCTGAAAGCTTTCCCTCTAAGATTAGGAACAAGACAAGGATATCCACTCTTGCCACTTTTACAACATACTATTGGAAGTCCTAGCCATAGCAATCATACAAGAAAAAAAATAAAAGGAATCTAAATTTGAAAGGAAAAAGTTAAAGTGTCATTTTTTGCAGAAAAGATGATACTATACACAGGAAATCCTAAAGATGCCACCAAAAAACTACTACAACTCATGAATGAATTTGGTAATGTTGCAGAATACAAAATTAATACACAGAAATCTGTTGGGTTTGTATATACTAACAATGAACTATCACAAAGAAAATTAAGAAAACAATCCCACTGTATCAAAAAGAATAAAATACCTAGGAGTAAATCTAACTAAAGAGGTAAAAGATCTCTACTTGGAAACTATAAGGCACTGATGAAAGAAACTGAAGATGACACAAACAAATGGAAAGATATACCATGTTCACGAATTGGAAGAATTAATATTATTAAAATGACCATACTACTCAAGGCAATCTACAGATTCAATGCAATCTCTTTCAAAATACCAATGACATTTTTCACAGAACAAGAACAAATAATTTTAAAATGTTTTGGAAACAGAAAAGACCTTGAATAGTCAAAGCAACCTTGAGAAAGAAGAACAAAGCTTCAGAGGTCTCATGCTCCCTGATTTCACACTATACTACAAAGCTACAGTAATCAAAACAGTATGGTACCAGCACAAAAACAGACACATAGATCAATGGAACAGAATAGAGAGCCCAGAAATGAATTCACACTTTTATGGGCAACTAATCTATGACAAAGAAGGCAAGAATATACAATGGAGAAAAGACAGCTTCTTCAATAAATGGTCACTTCAATTTTTCCAATTGGACATCTCCATGCAAAAGAATCAAACGGGACTACTCTCTCACACCATGCCCAAAAATAAACTCAAAATGGATTAAAGACTTAAAGGTAAAACCTGAAATCATAAAAATTCTAGAAGAAAACATAGGCACTAAGCTCTTTGACACTGGTCTTAGTAATATTTTTTGGGATCTGTCTCCTCAGGCAAGGGAAACAGAAGCAAAAATAAACAAATGTGACTACATCCAACTAAAAAGCTTTTGCACAGCAAAGGAAATTATTAACAAAATGAAAAGGCTGCCTACGGACCAGGGGAAGAGATTTGCAAGCCATATATTTGACAAGGGGTAAATATCCAAAATATACAAAGAACTCATACAACTCAGCATCAAACAAACAAACAAACAAACAAACTATCTGATTAAAAAATGGGCAGAGGACCTGAGTAGACATCTTCCCAAAGAAGACATAGAGATGGTCAACAGGCACAAGAAAAGATGCTCAACATCACTAATGATCAGGAAAAAGCAAAACAAAACTACAACGAAGTATCACCTCATACCTGTCAGAATGGCTACTATAAAAAATACAACAAATAATAAGTGTTGGTGAGCATGTACAGAAAAGAGATCCCTGGTCCTCTGATGGTGGAAATGTAAATTGATGCAGCAACTGTGGATAACAGTATGGACAGTCCTCAAAAAACTTAAAGTAGAGGACTTCCCTGGAGGGTCCAGTGGTTAAGACTCTGTGCTTCCACTGCAGGGGGCATGGGTTCAATCCCTGATTGGGGAACTAAGATCCCACATACCATGCAGCATGGCCCAAAAAAAAAAAAAAAAAAATCAGAAGTAGAACTACCATAGGATCCAGCAATTCCACTTCTGGGTATTTATCTGAATCAGCAATTCCACTTCTGGGTATTTATCTGAATCAGCCATTAATCAGTTTACTCCACTGCCGTTATGTTGACTCGCCTACTTTCTTTCTCTCCTCCTTCCATTAAGACCAATTGCTTCTGTATCTCTTTGTGACTTGAGTTCATACTTCCTAAGAGAAGACAAGGACTCCTAAGGCATAAATTTGGGGCCAGATCCCCTCATAAGCAGCAAAATAGCCTATAAATGGCTTACCAGCTTTCACTGTGGTGAGCCAATCTGGTATCCATGGTAGCCAGTGTGTAAAGAACTCAAAGAATCTTATAAAAAGGGCAAAGGGCCAGTGGGTGTGGCAGGTCCTCTGAAGTTTTCCTGAAGGGGTCAATACAGGCATCTTGCTTGACTGGTACAGAGCACCTGGGAAAAGATGTAGTGTGTACAAATATCAGCTTACAATGTAGTATGCAAAAATATACCTCCTTTTGATCTTCTATAACAACTTACTTTCTCTTTTGAGTCTCTGATCCATCATGATGAAAAATGCATATTTTTAGTCAGTTTAGAGTTTCTCTCTTCCATCCCTTGGTCACACCTAATTTCTGGAGGGTCTTATATAGTGTCACAGTATCAGGAGGGCCTATCTACGCTTCTTTGTCATTGGTCTCTACAGTGTTCTCAAGACTTTAGCTATCTCATTTAATCCTTATTCACTGATCCCTGTAGCCTGATATTTTTTAATAATGATGACCATGATTATGATAGTAATTATGACAGTTTTATGATAGTATTAACAGCAATTTCTATTTATTGTCTGCTATGAGAGGTAGGCAGTATGCTGCTGTATATATTAAATATACTATTGATAAAAACCAAACAACTCTGTGTACATCTATTACATCCTACGGCATTTACTGAGAAATTATATGTATAATGAACACTAGTAATTACTGATGTCCACCATTTGAAACCCCCTTGAATTTAAGGGATTCCTTGTCCCCAAAAGAGAAGTTGAAATGAAAAGACATCTAGTATTCTAGCTCCTCTGCTAGCTGGGATGTAAGCCCTTGACTTAGGCTTTGCCAATCAGATGGACTCATCTGGGATTTTGAATTTGAAACTAATGACACAAAGAAAAAAGGACAGTGGAGATTGCTTTCTGATGTCAGTGGCAGCAGCATCCAGTTGGCAGGCACAACAGTGTCTGTGTTGCCAACTGCTGGATCCAGTATTAAATACCAGGGATGACAACAGTGCAAGCTGCAGTTAGTTCCTTTGTTCAGTGGCAGCAGTAGTGGTGCCCCAATAGACTAGCTTTTTGGTTTTATTTTTGGCTGTGGTATTATCTGCATAGGTTCTCTTGATTATTGCCTGCTTTACCAGTTAAATCTGCGAGGTAGCCATTAAATATTGTTACAAGAAATTAAATTTTGGAGAAATTTTTACCAGGGATGGTTGTAGACAACAGATCAGGGAAGGGTGGGGGCGGGGGGGGGAGACCTAAGATTAGTTACTTGGTCTGGTTTAAGATGAAGACAAGGAGAATCCAGCTAACATTAAGAAACTGGATTTTCACAGCCCATGGTAAATAGTACCAAAATAGCTAAATCATTCCATGGATCACTTGTACTAAATATGCCAATTGAAGGCAAGACTTTGTACTTTCAAGTGCTACTGCCATAGGATGATATGAAGGGTAAGCAGAATACTAGGACTATGGAGGTGTTGTGATTGCTTCTAATATTGCTGAATGTCTGAGAAAGAAAGAATGACATTCTATGAGGCCACCATCACATTGATACCAAAACCAGACAAAGAAACCACAAAAAAAAGAAAATTACAGGCCAATATCACTAATGAACACAGGCACAAAAATACTCAACAAAATACTAGCAAACTGAATCCAACAATACATTAAAGGATCATACACCAGGATCAAGTGGGATTTATCCCAGGGCTGCAAGGATTCTTCAATATCCACAAATCAATTAGTATGATACACCAAATTAACTGAAGAATAAAAACCATATGATCTCATTGCAGCACTATTTACAATAGCCAAGACATGGAAGCAACCTAAATGTCCATCCACAGAGGAATGGATAAAGAGATTGTGGTACATATATACAATGGAATATTACTCGGCCATGAAAAAGAATGAAATAATGTCATTTGCAGCAACATGCTTGGACCTAGAGATTATCATACTAAGTGAAGTAAGTCAGACAGAGAAAGACAAATATCATATGATATCACTCATATGTGGAATCTAATTTTAAAAAATGATACAAATGAACTTATTTACAAAACAGAAACAGACTTACAGATATCAAATACAAACTTATGGTTACCAAAGGGGAAATGTGGTGGGGAGGGATAAATCAGGAGTTTGGGATGAACATACATACACTACTACATATAAGATAGATAAACAAGGACCTACTGTGTAGCACAGGGAACTCTACTCAATATTCTGTGATAACCTATATAAGAAAAGAATCTAAAAAACAATGAATATATGTATATGTATAACTGAATAACTTTGCTGTATGCCTGAAACTAACACAACATTGTAAATCAACTATGCTCCAATAAAATTAAATTTAAATAAAAGAGACATTGTCACTATTCTTTCTCTTATTTCCTCTTTATATGATGTATCTGTCCTGCTGTGAACAGCATCAGCAGCTCCTAAAAATAAAACAGTCCAAAGGCTATCACCAGCTATGAGATTGATAAGAATCTTACTCTTGAGAGCAACAGTGTATCCTTTTAAAATTGTATTTTGTTACATCACATTATATTTGGCCACACAGTACAGGTCAGATTCAGAAGAGCATTTGGTAGACTGCATTTTGTCATTTAATAAAACTTTTATGGAGCATGTTTTTGTTATTAAAGAAAATAAATTACGTTCCACTTCAAAATGTCTTTCTCGGAACTTCTGTTAATGCCGTGAATTTTTTTTTTTTTTTTTATAACTTGTGAGATGTTGCATTTGTTTTTTTAGGTGTGCCCTAACCTAAGTGCCACAAACTGGGTGGCCTAAAACAACAGAAATTTATTCTCTTGCAGTTCTGGAGGCCAGAAATCAAGGTGTCAGCAGGGCTGGTTCCTTCTGGAGGTTCTGAGGGAGAATCCACTCCACGCCTCTCTCCTGACTTCTGGTAGCTGTTGGCATTCCTTGGCGTTCCTTGGCTTGTAGCTGCATCACTCCAGTCTCTGCCTCCATCTTTACATGGCCCTCCCCTCTGTCTCTTTATTTTTTAAATATTTATTTATTATTTTTTTTGCTGCATTGGGTCTTAGTTGCGGCATGTGGGATCTTTCATTGTGGCATAGGCTCTTCGTTGTGGCGCACCAGGGTTCTCTCTAGTTGTGGTGTGCAGATTTTCTCTCTCTAGTTGTGGCACAGGGGCTCCAGGGCGTATGGGCTCCAGAGTGCATGGGCTGTGTAGTTGCGGCACACAGGCTCTCTAGTTGAGGCACACAAGCTCAGTAGTTGTGGCACATAGGCTTAGTTGCCCCGCGGCATGTGGGATCTTAGTTCCCCAACCAGGGATAGAACCTGTGTCCCCTGCATTGGAAGGAGGATTCTTTTTTTTTTTAAATCAACTATTTATTACTATTATTTTTTAAAATTTATTTTATTTATTTATTTTTGGCTGCATTGGGTCTTCATTGCTGTGCAGGCTTTCTCTAGTTGCGGTGATCGGGGACTACTCTTTGTTGCAGTGCGCGGGCCTCCCATTACAGTGGCTTCTCTTGTTGCAGAGCACAGGCTCTAGGTGTGCAGGCTTCAGTAGCTGTGGCGTGTGGGCTCGGTAGTTGTGGCGCACGGGCTTAGTTGTTCCGCAGCATGTGGGATCTTCCCGGACCAGGGCTGGAATGTCCCCTGCATTGGCAGGCAGACTCTTAACCACTGCACCACCAGGGAAGCCCTGGAAGGCAGATGCTTTACCACTGGACCACCAGGGAAGTCCTCCCTCTGTGTTTCTTTCTCACATCTTCCTCTACCTTTCTCTTCTAAGAATCCCTGTCATTGAATTTAGGGCTCGCCCTAAACCCAGGATGATCTCATCTCTAGATCCTTAACTTAATTACATCTGCAAACACCCTTTTTCCTAACAAGGTCACATTCACTTAGTTCAGAGGATTAAGACTTGTTTTGGGGGACTACTGTTTTGTTTGTTTTTTTTTAACATCTTTATTGGAGTATAATTGCTGTACAATGGTGTGTAATGCCATGAATTAAAAAAAATCTGCTATATTAAAAAGGAATTGCATTGATTTTCTTTTCTAAAGTTCAGGAAATGTCTCATTCAAATATTTGCTTGCTATTAACTATGGTTAGGCAGAAGACAAAGGAATGAATTTTCCTCCTGTTGGAAATAATTAAGCAAGATCTGCATGTAATATATATTTTGCCATTTATGTTACTTTTATTCCATCAAATATGGTTATAAATGTTTTAGAGAAAGAAGATGGCTATCAGAGAAAGCTCATATTTGCTAAGTGGAGGATATAATCCTTAACATCAAGACATTGTCAAGATTCAGCTATTAGGTGTATTTAGGATTCTATAATAGTTTTTGTTATTTATTCTTTTGAAATCCTAATGTAGCATTTCTCTTTGGAAGATATGAAACATCTTTCATTGGGGTTCCCAAGAGGACCCCAAATAAATAGCATCCCTCTTCCTTGCCTGAGTTTTGGACAAATTGAGAAAATAAAACAAAGAGTAAATATAGAGGCCAACATTTTGATTACATCTTCATTATTGTTAGAGATGAGGTTAGAGGATGTGGCTCTATGTCTGTAACCATGTGTCCTTGCTAATACTTAACCTACAATTAAGTAGATTTAACCTTGGATGGGTAAAGGGATTGGGTGGGTTAGCAGGGGAAGTGAGCCTCCTGAGGGCTTCTAAGAGGAAGAAGAGCAGAGCTGAGAATTTGCATTAGTGGTTGTTCTTCACAGATTTACCAATCAGAGAAGTCACTCCACCTACCTTGGGATGGAGTGCAAAAAATGAGAAGAGCATACTTAGGAAAAAGCCCTTCTCTTGGAAGCGGGGAGTAGAAGAAAGGAATTCTATTCCTACATTCCTTGGCGTTTTGTTCTTCTAATCCATTGATTTAGTAATTAAGCCTATGGTCAACCATAGGCTGTTTTCAGTTTTGTCCCTGTTTCATAAGAGTGCTCCTCCCAAACCAACCACTTCTTTTGGGCATCATTCTGGGATTGTTGGTGGGAGTGTAGTTTTGACCACAGAAGGCTAGGAAATGGGTAAGAAAAGACACTAATCAGTCAACACTAAAGATACTCTATTTCAAAGGCTGAAAATTAATTTCCTATTTTCCATGCCAAACTATGTCCAATAACATTGCTCAACACAGCATATCAGAGGTTCTGCATAAAACTGAATGAAAATAGTAAGGTTCTCTAATAATAAAAACTCTAAAAATATGGAACTACATCTAATGTGAATATACACCTTTTCTCTTTATCAAATTCTCAGGGAGAAATGAAAGTCTAATAATGAAATTTGTTTTGTAAACTTAAGCCCAGAGATAATTTGAATAAAGGAATTAAAATCCAAAATCAAAATCTCTTGTTCTTGTGACTTAAAAGTGCAAAGCCTAAAATTCTTCAAGTCCAAAATCCATTCCCTCAAATTTTTTTCCTACTTGGTTTTAGTGAGGAACTAAATGCTTGAGTGGGACTGGAGTTCCTCCTATAACTATGGTTTCAGCTGACTCTCATGGACGGAGTATGCTTTCTTCAGAATTCCAGAAATAATACCTGTTTAGAGGCAAGTTTCTCCTGACTCTCCCATTTTAAAAAGTTCAAAGTGTCCACAGGCCCCATCATAGCCACAATTTAGAAAAAAATATGTCTCTACCCCAAGAGCAGGAAATGGGAGAAAGCCAGACACCACTCTGCTTCAGCTCCAATGAACTCAGGACCTGGGAGTGGATGAGCCCTAGGGTACAGAGCTCCAAGCAGGAGAAAACCCACTGTCAAGAAAACCCACAATCAGTCACCCCTTACCTCTCAAAACAACGCTGCCGGTCTGGTCTTTCTCCATTGCCTCCGTATTAATCAGAGTTCTCCAGAGAAACAGAGCCAATAGAACATATGTAGATAGATAGATAGATAGATAGATAGATAAGAGGAGATTTATTAAAAGAATTGGCTCACCGAGGTTATGGAGGCCAAGAAGTCCCATGATCTGTCATCTGCAAGCCAGAGAACAAGGGAAGTAGGCTGTATAATTCAGTCTGAGTGCAGAGGCCCGAGAACCACGGGGTGACTGATGTAAATCCCAATGTTCAAGGCTGGAGAACTAGGAGCTCTGATATCCTAAAACCCAAAGTCAGCAAAAGACAGAAATCCCAGCTCCAGTAGAGGGAGAGGGGAGAGGAAGAGGAAAAGGGAGAGAGGGAGAGAGGAAGAGAGAGAATTCTTCCTTCTTCCATCTTTTTGTTATATCTTCAGGCCCTGAAAAACGGATTAGCTGATAGCCGCCCTCACTCCAGAGCAAGGATCTTCTTTCCTAAGTCTACTGATTCAAATGCTAATCTCCTGGAAACACCTTCACAGTGCACCCCAAAATAATGTTTTTTCAGCTCTCTGGGTATCCCTTAGCTCAGTCAAGTTGACACATAGAATTAACTATCACAGCTTCCTTGGGAGAAACAGCAGAAGAGGGCATTCCTTGGTTGTAATTCCCCAACTCTGAAGTTTCTAAGCAACTGCTTGAGGTCAGTTAGTCCCCACTTATTTGTCTCATACCCTCACAAGTGCAGGACTTCACTGTTAAACTAATTTTAATCCTGAGTACACCTGGACCACAGGCTGCTGGTAAAGGCTTAACAACCAGCTGGGGGTTGTTGGGGGGAAGCCCTGATTAGTAGGGTTTGTTGATTTTCATGGTATAAAATCAGGGCTGATTTCAAGTTGCCAACTGAAAGTGGAGTTGAGAGATGTGCAGTAGCACAACATTATATAGAGTTTCCACCTTACAAGTACAATAGATACAAATAATCTCAAGAATACAGATAATTGCAAATTGTAGTATAATTAGGAAGTGATGACTTTTGAGTATTTATTGTTCAAAAAAACCTTTTTATTTTAAAATATAGACTCATAATAAGTTGCAAAATAGCACAGGGAGGTTCTGGGTACCCATCACTCATTTCCCCTAGTAGTAATATCTTACATAATTATCAAATATTATGAAAACCAGGAAATTGAGATTCTATTGCCTTTGCTTTTTTAAAAAAAATTAATTTTTAAACTTTTAATTGCTGTAAAATACACACTACATAAAACTTACTATCTTAACCATTTTTAGGTGTATAGTTCAGTAATTGCTACGTTTATGCACATTGCTGTGCAACCAACTTCCAGAATTTTTCCCTTGCAAAACTGAAACTCTATACCCATTAAACAGCTCCTCATTCCTCTCACCCCCTTACCCCTGGCAAACCACCATTCTACTTTGGGGGTTTTTTGATGACTCTATGTACCTCATTTAAGTAGAATCATGCAGTGTCTGTCTTTCTGTGTCTGGCTTATTTCACTTGGCATAATGTCCTCAAGGTTCATTCATGTTGTAGGATGTGTCAGCATTTCCTTCCTTTTTAAGCATGAATACTATTCCATTATGTATATATACCACATTTTCTTTATCCATAATCTGTTGATAGACACTTGGATTGCTTCTACCTTTTGGCTATTGTAAATAATGCTGCTATAAACATGAGTGTTGCCTTTGTTTTTAATACAACTTACTTAATTGTAAATTTATATAATTTAATTTTTAATAATGGCTGTATTTAAAAACTGGCTTGCAAAATTTCTGACAAGTTAACAATCAGCTATTGAGAGCCGCTATACCAGTTCCAGCACATCAGTGGATCTGAGTCACTTCACGCATGGGAATGGGCAGTATTTGTTCCAAGACAGCAGCAGAGGAGAAATAGAACCAGAGTGCCAATATTTCCCTTTTTGGGCTGCCTCCTGTTTGGGGCTAAAGCCACCATACCCTGCACAAACCAGTTCAAAGCACTTCCCCTATCAAGGATTTCTCACAGTTTTCCTTCTCTACATGCTTGGCGTTGATCTTGAGAGAGGGAACCAGTGTCCCTAACAGTTCAGCATCTTATCCATCTATGTTATCTCTACATTTTTGCAATGATGTTTTCGATAGTGAACAACAGAATGCCTGTCTCCTTTTACAGGAGGATGATTTGTAAATGCTGTGCTCCATGCTTACTGGAGCTCTTATCTTGGACGAGAGGATGTGTCTGTGCCTTGAGAGCACATCTTTCTTGTCATATCAATGGCATTCCAGAGGATAGACGTCTTTTCACTTGTCAACAGTGATTTTCCCCTTCTAGACAACTGCCATTCTCTAGAAGGTGGGAATCATCCCTGGAGACTTTGTGAATTGCTTTAGTTTCCCTAAATGGCTAATGAGGTTTGAGAATTTCTGCTTCCATTCCAAATTGGGAGGCTGGGGCTTAGCAAGTAATAAAGATATAACTCAAGTAGAGCAAAGAAGGCTTTATTTTATTCATGTTTTGTAGCAGAGTGTTAATTTTCCAGAAGTGTATTTTTTTTTCTCCAAGTGCAGCATACAGTTAGAAGCTCTAGTAGGCCACTCACATGGAACAATTATACTTTTGGTGAGTGCTTTTCATAAACCTTAGTCATGTACTTTGGGGACTCATTAAATTTCACTTAGGTGACACATTAAAAAATTCATAGATCTGATAGGGAGCTGTAATTAATCTCTATTTTTCTTCAGGGAAGAGGCTAGAAATGTAGCATTTTGTGGGGTACAAATGATAGACTAAATAGAGGGGAAAACCTCAGGAAGGCAGGTGTGCAGGACTAGCTGCTCACCTGAGCATGCAGGCTTCAGTAGTTGTGGTGCACGGGCTCAGTAGTTGTGGCTCACAGGCTCCAGAGCCCAGGCTCAGTAGTTGTGGCATGTGTGCTTAGTTGCCCTGCGTCATGTGGGATCTTCCCGGGCCAGGGATCGAACCCGTGTCCCCTGCATTGGCAGGCGGATTCTTAACCACTGGACCACCAGGGAAGTCCCTATTATTAGTGCTTCTAATGTGTGTTGCCTGGTTCTGTATTTTGCCAAGTTTTGTCGGTTTTCTCCTTTTGTTTTAAAAAATCTAGCCAATAAACATTTGAATAAAATATTATTTTCTGGACTCCCTCCTGGCTGACACACCTTCATAAAGACCTGGAAGGCTAAGTTCAATTTCCTAGAACGTGACACTGCAGGGAGGGCTGGTCCCCAGCTCAGTTCCAGGTCCACGGCTTACCCATTTCTTTCCTTTTTTCCCTGAGGCAGTGCTCAGGGTGCCTATACCCTGGCTCTTGTAACCATACTCCTTCCATCTCCCTACAAAGGACCCCTCCACCCCCACCCCCAGTGAACTGGGAGCCCAGGTTCTAGTAGTAGGTGACAGAGTCTGGGTGGCCTCATCCTTGTGGTCCTTTGGACACCTTGCTCCATGCCCCACGCAGAGAGGTGAGCCAAATGAAGGTTCAGAGTTCGCATGGAGGCCCTCCTTGCAGAGGTCTTGCAGGGATCCAGTGATTAATAATTTTGTGACAAAAAATGCTATGCTAGGTCTTCCCTGGTGGCACAGTTGTTAAAAATCCGCCTGCCAATGCAGGGGACACGGGTTCAAGCCCTGGTCCGAGAAGATCCCACATGCCGCGGAGCAACTAAGCCCGTGTGCCACAACTACTGAGCCTGCGCTCTAGAGCCTGCGAGCCACAACTACTGAAGCCCACGTGCCAGAGCCCGTGCTCCACAACAAGAGAAGCCACTGCAAGGCGAAGCCTGCGTACCGCAATGAAGAGTAGCCCTCACTCACTGCAACTAGAGAAAGCCCGCGCACAGCAACAAAGACCCGACACAGACAAAAATAAATAAATAAATTTAAAAAAATGCTATGCTAAAAATAAATGTTTTTAGTATTAACATTTAGATTGGAAAACCCATCACAATTTCCATCTGGTTAACTCGCAGATAAACCTTTGTAACCCAGTTATAAGTTTGGAACCCTGTTCTGTCAAGTCCATGTTAATTTGATCCAGCCCTTGCATTTGTTAATTTGCAGCTCTTGTTGTTGTTAACTGTCATATGAGCACAGTCAGTCTGAAAATACATAAAATATCTTGATCTTGAGAAGCTTGCTGGTGAAATCAAGCTAAATTTAGAATGCAGTTTTCAAATATAATTTACCACAAGATTGAAGGTTTACAAATCTAAATGATGGTCATTGTTTGCCCCAAAGCAACAAAACCCCAAACTGAAACAAAACAACAAAACGTAAACAAAACCCCAAAAACAGGCTGGAAGTGGATAACTGGTTAGGACCAAACCATATTAGCCCCTGAGGAAGTCTCACGTCTAGATTTTAGGAACAGGATTTAGGTAAGTAGGTCAGATCAATGGGGGAAAAAACTTCGGGAAAGTTCATTTTTGCCTTCATATGGGACTTAAATGCTAATTAACTTACCTGAAACCAAGCCTGCTTAGTAAATAATAGAATAAATAATTAAGCCTTACTGTTTTCATAATTTAGTCAGCATCATTTTTCTGACAATGTTAAAAATTAAAAATAGTACAGAGAAAACATGTAATTGTCAGAGGCAGTCATAATACTTTTTGTTTATTCAGTTTTGATAGGTGTTTCTTAATCAGGATTGGTCTGGTAAATGTTTTTTCTTTAGGGCTGTAAACCACACATCTTTGTGTAAATGAAATAAAAGCTGCTCTGGGAGCTAGGATACTTGGACTCGGATTCTGAATCTCACAATAGGTTTGGGTCCTACCTACTCACCTCAGGGTCTTCAAGGTGTCTTGTGTACCATGAAGTTCCCGGTCTCCCTCGGAAGCACTGTGTAAGGAGCAACAGAAAACATTTACATGAAGCACTTTGAAAAGTACAAAGAGCTAGTACTCATCTCATGGGTTTGTTGTGAAAATTAAACAAATTAATATTTACGTGGTGCCGGATATACAGTAATTGCTCAGTTAATATTAATTATTATTATTGTCCCTACTTTTTATATTTAAACCCATACCATGTTTTGTACACCATCAAACAACATTTCACCTTGGGAAAATTAGAAGATAAGTTGAACATTAAATTCAACTTTACAAGTGGATGAGTTAAAAACCATCTGACATTTGCAAATCACTTTTCCTCTAAGTCATTTATATTTTATCTTATTGCATCCAGTAACACTATACTCAGAAAATATGAATATTTAGTGTGGATTTCTGATTGAAAGGGAAGCCTCTGTTTTTTCCTTTGTGCTCTGCTTATTTCTCTGACTAAAGGCATTTATTTTCGCTGATTCCAAGTTCTGAGCACTGTCCCCTCATGCACTTCTCAGCATTCCCACAGCAGGGCAGAGCAGGACCATAAAATGAACACTAGTCAGCCTGAGCCATTAGAATGCATGTCTGCTGGCCTTCACCTTATTTGATTCTGCAGTCTAATATGAGACCCTGTGAATGCTTTGTCTGAAGTTGTGCTTATTAAATTCACAGGTCCTTCTGAAGAATTTTCATACCCTCTGAGCATTTTGTGTGTGTTTATGTTCAATATACATCAGAAGGACAACAACTTAATGTTTACTCTGTAAAACTGCTTTTCATTTTGTCTGATGCATTCCTCAATGGAAGGGAACAGAAACCTAGCCTCGTGCTTGGGAGAGCCACTGTCTTTGCTGTTGTGACTGAGAGGATCCCTTTGAGAAACCATCAACTTGCTACTTCTAGAGTAATCTGTAGGTAGGACTCTGTGGAGACACTGGTAAATTAAAAAATAAATATAGTAACTGAGCATATATGGGCAAAATTTTCCAATGACAAGTTGTAAACCCAATCATTTACTATTAACATTGTTTTTTCAATCTTGGCAATCCTTTCAGAAAAGTTCACATGAAAAATAGCATTTCCTTTGCTACCTTGCTCTCCATAAAGTCTAGGACCTTCACTGACCCCAACAATATTTTACTATAGTTTAATTAATACCCACCCCCAAAGACTTTCTAATCCCTATTTTGAGCAAGTTATAGTGTGTGTATTGCATATGTGTGTGTATACGTGTGTGTGTGTGTTTATATGTTTAGGGCTTGTTTGGCAGACTTGCATACAAGTCAACAAGTGTTCGTTAAATACCATGTATTGAATACACTGCTAATACAGGGGTTTTCAAACAAGCAAAGAATATAGATTTTACAAATGTCCAGTTTGGGTTTGAGAGGTAAGACACAGGAGATAAGACTTGTTAAACAATTACTAGAATTCTAAATTTTACCATTGAAAGTGGATAAGCACTAAGATTTTTCCAGTTCTAAAACTTTGATTCTATGATTTAGAGGACAAATAAAAAGAATATATAAGCAGGTCCAAAGTTTTATGGCATAGAACTAGTACTGCCTTAGAAGATTAACAGTAACAATAAAGATTCAAGGTTGATTTTTTTGGTCCCCAAAACTCTTACTAATGATGAATTAATGTATAAAAGGAAGAATTCTCATATTTTTAATTCCTTTTGGAAAAAAAAATAACCAGAGTTTTTCTAATTTTTGTGGGCTTTTTACTAAATTCTCAGCAAAAAGTACTTAGGATAAAAACTGAGCACTATAAACCCTTCCCAATGCCTTTTAAACCCACGCACCTATGGTCAACTAATCTATGACAAAGGAGGCAAGGATATACAATGGAGAAAAGATAGTTTCTTCAATAAGTGGTGCTGGGAAAACTGGACAGCTACATGTAAAAGAATGAAATTAGAACACTCCCTAATACCATACACAAAAATAAACTCAAAATGGATTAGAGACCTAAATGTAAGACCAGATACTATACAACTCTTGGAGGAAAACATAGGAAGAACACTCTTTGACATAAATCACAGCAAGATCTTTTTTGATCCACCTCCTAGAGAAATGGAAATAAAAACAAAAATAAACAAATGGGACCTAATGAAACTTCAAAGCTTTTGCACAGCAAAGGAAACCATAAACAAGACGAAAAGACAACCCTCAGAATGGGAGAAAATATTTGCAAATGAATCAACCTACAAAGGATTAATCGCCAAAATATATAAACAGCTCATGCAGCTCAATATTAAAAAAAGAAACAATGCAATCCAAAAATGGGCAGAAGACCTAAATAGACATTTCTCCAAAGAAAACATACAGATGGCCAAGACGCACATGAAAAGCTACTCAACATCACTAATTATTAGAGAAATGCAAATCAAAACTACAATGAGATATCACCTCACACCAGTTAGAATGGGCGTCATCAGAAAATCTACAAACAACAAATGCTGGAGAGGGTGTGGAGAAAAGCAAACCGTCTTGCACTGTTGGTGGGAATGTAAATTGATACAGCCACTATGGAGAACAGTATGGAAGTTCCTTAAAAAACTAAAAATAGAATTACCATATGATCCAGCAATCCCACTACTGGGCATATACCCAGAGAAAACCATAATTCAAAAAGACACATGCACCCCAATGTTCCTTGCAGCACTGTTTACAATAGCCAGGTCATGGAAGCAACCTAAATGCCCATCGACAGATGAATGGATAAAGAAGAAGTGGTACATATATACAATGGAATATTACTCAGCCATAAAAAGAAACAAATTTGGGTCATTTGTTGAGGTGTGGATGGATCTAGAGACTGTCATACAGAGTGAAGTAAGTCAGAAAGAGAAAAACAAATATCGTATATTAACGCATGTATGTGGAACCTAGAAAAATGGTACAGATGAACAGGTTTGCAGGGCAGATATTGCGACACAGATGTAGAGAACAAACGTATGGACACCAAGGGGGGAAAGCAGCAGGGGGCGGGGTGGGGGTGTGATGAATTGGGCAATTGGGATTGATATGTATACACTGATGTGTATAAAATTGATGACTAATAAGAACCTGCTGTATAAAAAAATAAGTAAAATAAAATTTAAAAAAAGGTATATTAACTATCTTAAAAGCTAGCTTTTATTTTAACTTAATCAACAAGATTTCGGGGGGCCACATACTGTGTGCAAGGCACAGGGAATGCAAAGACAAATAAGAATAGGCCTTACTGTTCTATATTATAGGTACTGACTTTATTATATTTATTGTGATTTCTAATGCAAAGTACTAATTGTGGAGTATACTCTGCCTACTCTTCTCTCTTGGGATAACAAAAACATAGGGAATAATTTTCTTGTGTGTCCACATAAGAGAGCCACAATATCTGAGGCTTCTCAGAAGTCAGTGGCTATTCTCAGACCATAATTTCAATACTGGCAGAATCCTCTACTCAAATGACTTCCAAATCCACATCCCTAGCTTTGAACACTTCTGGATTCCAGTCATAAAATCCAGCTACTTAGTGGAAATGCACTGGGATATCCTGAACTTAACTATAAGTATCATCATCATCTACCCTCAACCCCACCCCTCCCAACAGACTTCTCTAATGGTGAATACCACCATAGTTGTGTTCAACTAGGGTCAAAACTTCAGAGTTATCTTAGACTCCTTCTTCCTTATATCTCATGACCTGTCATTAAAGATGGTCAATTCTTACTTCACAACTCCTCTCATATTAGACTCCTTCTTTTCACTTCTGAAGTTACCACTCTAGGTTTAAGCCATTACCACCTGTCTTATCTCCTCACTTCCAGGTTCTGCCCTCTAATTTAGCCAGCCACCCATTTTCGTATCAGTCTTCTGAGAGCACTACTTAGACTTCTAAAGGCATTTCTAGTTCAAAGATATTATAATTCCTTTATTCAAGAACACTTAGAATTTCCCTGTTATTTAGTAGATTAAGCCCAAATTGGCATTCAAGGATTTCCAGTCTGGTTGAAACACACATTTCCAATAATGTCCTCTGTTATGCCCACATCAGAACCTCTGCAGCAGGTCTGACAGTGTATTCATGCCTTAGTACTCTTCTGCACCTTGTTGTTTTTTCTCTGCATTCACATGTTAATCACCTGTCCAAGTGGATCCCTGGTATCATTTTTTTTTTTTTCAATTGAATCTTCCTTTACTGCTCTATTTGCAGTCATCTCTCCCCACTGGTAGAATCAATAGCAATGTCTGTACTTATAGATGGCCTTGTTGTGTGTATGACGTTTATAATTCTCCCATTAAATGGAGGCTGTCCATCACTCACTATATCCTCTATTGCAGATAAAGCAGCTCTCAGCATGTATTTGTTGATCAGCCAACTGAATGAATGATTTAGTAAATGGAAGACCTAGGCCAAACTAACTTGAAGTCAAAGTCTTGCATATGATTTTGACCACTTAAAACATCAAGAATGGCATTATGTTCTTCCCAAATGCTTTGACTGGACTGTAGTCAAGTCAGGAAGAAGATATCATCTGTTCTTCTGAAGGAAATTATAGGTTTGGGAAGTCAGTCAGGAAATTTCTGCTGGAGTGCCCAAAGGGCACTTGTAGTCATACATCCCTCTGAGCCTCAAGTCTCTGAATATTCAACAAAGAATATAGAACATTCGAAGAGAGATAAGAGTTCAAGACTTGCCTTTGCCCTGCCCAGAATAAACTGAAAACCAAAAGATTAATATCCCTGATTTTCTTCCCAGGCTTCTGGGAAATGCCTCTGCCATGAAGGCACCAAGCATCCCTCTGCATTGGGTCAAGAGGTTTCGACAAAAATCCACTGACCTGTGTTGGATATTCATTATTAGGGCTGTCAGCTTCAGTATGGAATGCCTTGTCCTTAGGGCGTGGCAGGTCCAAGGGCATGGCATGATCAGAATTAACTTGGATTCAAGGCTAAGAGTTAGCCGCCCAGATTAGCACACCTATCAGTCCACAGAGTACAAAAGGGTCTACTGAATAACTTCATAAGGGTAATGGGATTGAGAAGGAAATTGATTAACTAACTCTGTATCCTCTTTATTGACATTATTATATATCATTTAGGCTTATACATTTGTATGGCATAAGCACGATGAAATATTAAAAAGTTATTTTATTCTGTTTCATTTTTAGATTGTTTTATTGTGCTGTGGTTCCAAAAGTGAAATGACAAATTTGACTGAAGACCTTCATTCTATTACTAATCAGTTATCTGTGTACATGGTTAATATATTTCCCCTTGGCCCACTTTCCATGAGCATCACTGCTTTGATCTGTGAGGCAGTTGACCAAATAAACTGACTTGTAGAAGTTCTAATTATGCCACCTTTCTATGATTGGTTTTCCACACAGCAGAAGAAAGGGGACTTCCTGTCCCCTTCCACATTCTTGTTGTTTGGGAAGGAAAAGAGCCCTTTACTGACACTTTGATAACGCTCTAGTGTGAGGCTGGGCTTTCACAATAGTCAAAGAATACATACATGATTTCCATATTCTCAACAGCAGGTATTCTAATCCTGCAAATTTTCCTTGATTTTTCCTTTTCTTAAGAAATTTACTGAAGATCATTGTATCTGAGCCTCTGCTTTTGCTGCTTCTTTAGAGCCCAAGCAAGAGCATTGTGCTTGCTCAGTCTCTTCCTCCAAAAAACTCCCTGAAGAACTGTACTACATTTCCTAGTCTTGAAGGATTTCTAGGGTGCTATGATTTCTAGTGAGTCTTTGTCAGTTTGAAACAGATGACTGCTTAATATCAGCACCACCATGGTGACAGAAGCACATGAAGAAATTAGTAATATTAATAACTGATTGACACACAGTATGGGGTTCTGAAGATGATTATTTTGACAAGGAACCATTCATTCATTCATTCATCAAATAATTCCTTACCACCTACTTTGTGCCAAGCACCAGTACAGTAACTGGGGATACAATGGTGAATAAAATAAGAAAATTCCTCATCTTCACGGATCTATGTTGTACTATGCAAGGCAGATTATAAGCAGGCAGACAAGTGAATAAATAACATAACTGCACATTGTATTATGTGTTATTAAGGAAATAACTCAGCATTGCAATTGGGTGGTCATGGAAGACTTCTCTGAGGAACTGGCATTTATGCTGAGACTTGATGGCTGTAAAGAAGCTAGACACATGAAAAGTCAAGGAAAAGATTCCCAAAAAGATGGAACAGTAAGTGTAAGACTTTAAGGGAAAAAGTGAAACTGGATGAGTTGGATTGGAGAGTGGGTAGAATCCAAATTATGTTTACTGAACCTTGAAGGACAAGGTATGGAGATTATTCATTATGGAACTCAAGGTAAAAATGGGAAGACCCTAAGGGTTTTAATTGGGGTTATGGTAGGAGGTGAATTTTATTTTGAAAGATCATTCTGGTTACTGTGAAGAGGTGGGAAAGGGGGAAGGTTAGAAGCAGGCCAATTAGGACATATATGTTCTGAACATCTACTGTTTGTTCCTACAGATCTACCTTATAATCTGTCCTATGTGGTTAAACAGATTATGAATTACTTCAACAGAGCTCCCAAGCCCTCTGGCTTCAGCAGGGCTTGATCAACAGTCACTGTGGAGATCAGAGAATGAGATTGAGGCTAATTATTCACCTGGATTCTTCCCTGCAAGGGCTATGTTCCTCAGCTAAGGTCCTTGCTCCTCTTGAGATGGCCTACTCTTTATGATTCTTTCTCCTTTTGGGTTCTGGTAACCTTTCCCTCTCCTCATGCTTTGATAACAGCTCTGACGCTGTTAGCCTGGGTTCCTGCAATCCTTTGTTTCCTTAACCCTGCATATTTGTTTGAAGAACTAGATCACCAGGGTTGGACAAATTCTTTCAGGCTAAATCATTCCTTGGGATTCCTTCTTTCACTTTGTTTCTGCCTTTTGTAGATTCCTTATTTTCTTGCCATCTCAACAACTCATTTTACATGGTGACCATTAAGTATTCAATATTATTTAGCTTTTGTAGTCATTTCATTGGAAAAGTCCTTCCAATATCTAATCAACAAACTTGCCTTCCATTTATCCCTGTAACAGACCCAGAGTATCCTGACCATGGGATGGACACATGACACAGGCTGAGATAATCTTAGTCTCCAATCTTTCTGATCATGTGTCCCAAGTGGAGACAATCCACTCCTGAGGCCTTCCCCAGGAGTCTTCTAACCCCAGTCAAGGGGAAGAGAATTTTTTCCTCTCCTTGGATTTGAGCTGTGAGGATGTGATACTAGAGTTTCTGGCACTCATTTTCTCCTCCTGCCATGAGGCAAAAGCCTGTTTGCTATGGGAGAGGTTGAAGCCAAGCAAAGATCAGCAAAGATGAGAGATAGGCTGAGGAAGAGTGATAGACATACAAAGAGAACACTTTGGAGGTATCAGGTTACCAGTTCCAATTGCTGAGATTCTTGGAGTTGCATGAGTTCCTGCAGCTCTTCCTTTCATTCTGTGACAAATCCCAATATCTTTCCAATAAATTTCTTAAGCTATTATGGGTGAGAATCCTCTGGGACCTCAGGGCCCCAGTACTGTGGGATACTTAGGAGACAGCCCTAGAGCCACACTTTTACCAGTATGACTCTGTTGCAGACTGGCAGCTTGTGAAAATAACCATGGGTTATTCCCTCTAATCTCAGAGTTAGACTACCCAACAACATGGCTCTCAGGCTAAGGATTTAGGATCAGAGACACTAGGTATGAGCACCGCACAGGGCTCCCAATTTGGAAGCCAAATCAAAGGCAGCTGAGGTGACACAGTCTTTACCGTGTCTTCAAAGACAATATTAAAGCTGCAGGCCACAAATGTGTCAGTTCAGAGCCTTCACCAGCATTGTATTTATTCAAACCAACATTTAGGAGAAATTAGCTTTCTTATATTTTCTGTTGCATGTCCAGCTGTTGCCAAAATTTTGGCAAAGTAAGATATCTTGACGCATAATTGAATATTTAACATCTTTTTGAAAGTGAATATAAAGAATTTCAAGATTAATTTCATTTTTTGCTTTTAGAAAAAAATAACTAACACCAGATTTTACAAAACCTTTTAAATTTTCTCAAAAAGAAATGAGAAGCACATTACATCAGTATTCATATTACTTTTACTTTTAAAGCTTGTCAGATTTCAGGTTTTAAACAGTTGGCAAACTGAGTCACAGTGCAATAATCAAGTTACTTACCTGACTCCCTCTTGATGTCAGGGGTTTCTCTCGTGCAGTTAGCTTCACCTGAAATGGAGTCAATAGGTGGGGATGGAGGTGTGCAGCTCTTTGTTCTCCTTGACTAACAAACTCAATTTCCTAACAGCTTCTGAGAGACTCAGTAAACTCTCAAGACCAGTCAAAATTCTAGTCCGTTCACTTCACCATTAGGAACAGTGGAGTTCCTAAACTCTAACCAGGCAAAGCACATGACGTGACCTACAAGCATATGAGAAAAGTGCATCTACTCTCAACCACTCTTTCAAAGATCAGTAGGATCAAGTGAATGACAAAGCCAGCACTCAGTCTGGGACATCATCAAAGGGGCTAGATATGCAAACAGTACCTCATGGTGTCTCTCTCCCTTTCTCTTCCTCCTTTCTTCGTTCTCCCAACTACTATCCTTCCCCATCTGTATTAGTTTCCTATATAAACTACCACAAACGTAGTGGCTAAAAGCGACACGAATGTATCATCTTACAGGTCAGAAGTCAAAAAATGGGCCTTGCTGGACAAAAACCAACATGTTGGCAAGGCTGCGTTCCTTCTGGAGGCTCTAGGGGCGAATATCTTTCCTTATCTTTTTCAGCTTCTACAGGTCACCTGCATTCCTTGGCTCCTGGCCTCTCCAGACATCTTCAAATCAGCAACTGCAACATTCTGACCTCTGCATCTGTCATTACATCTCCTTCTGTGACTTTGCCAAACAGTCTTCTGATTCTCTTTTTCACTTTTAAGGACATTTATGATTACACTGGGACCATACAGATAATCTGGGGTAATCTCCCCATTTCAAGGTTAGCTGATTAGCAACCTTAATTCCACGTGCAATCTTTTTTTATTTTTATTTTTTATATTTTGGCTGCATTGGGTCTTTGTTGCTGTGTGCGGGCTTTCTCTAGTTGCAGTGAGCGGCGGCTACTCTTCCTCGCGGTGCACGGGTTTCTCATTGAGGTGACTTGTCCTTATTGCTGAGCACGGGTTCTAGGCGCACGGGCTTTAGCAGTTGTGGCTCGCGGGCTCTGGAGTGCCGGCTCAGTAGTTGTGGCGCGTGGGCTTAGTTGCTCTGCGGCATGTGGGATCTTCCCGGACCAGGGCTCAAACCCATGTCCCCTGCATTGGCAAGCGGATTCTTAACCACTGCCCCAACAGGGAGGTCCCTCCACCTGCAATCTTAATCTAGCTTTTCCATGTAACCTAACACCTTCACAGGCTCTGGGGATTAGGATATAGACACTTGGGGTGGGATGCATTATTCTGTCTACAGCACTATCTTCTTCTTAAGCCATTGCAAAACAAAAGTACTTTTTTGAGGTCAAAAAGAAGTCTAGGATGATGAAAATGTTATGAAACTAAACAGATGGTTGCACAACTTTGTGAATACGCTAGAAAACTACTGAATTGTACACTTTAAAATTGTGCATTTTACACCATATAGATTATATCATGATAAAAAATATGTATACAAAAATGTCTAAGTTGACTATATGGATTCTATCTACTAAGCTGTTTTATCTGTTGCTTTACTTATATATAAACAGGAAATATCACTCACAGTCACTCCTTTACCAACTTAACCCAATTCAGTTTTCTCCTGAGTGGGAACAGGGTTAATGAATCCAGACATATCAATTTCAAGAAAGATTCCAGAAGAGACAGATATGCTATAAAACAGGGTGTACTGGCACTTCAAGAACGTGTTTTAGATAACTGAGCCTTTCAGCCCCAGACCAACCTCAGTCATACTCTAGCAGATCTTCTTATTGGGCTCTACATAATTTGGAATAATCCCCAAGTAATTGAAATATGCACATGAAAATGTCCTAGGAGGATTTATGCAGAAGTTTGAATGGTACATGCTAGTAAATATTCTGAAGTGAATAGAGACAATTACGAATCAGCTGCAGATGCATCCCAAAGTAAGCAAGTAAAAGTCCCATGTAGCCAGGGAGAATCTCAGTTGGGTTTCAATGACATTAAATCATGAAGAATATAAAAGAAGAAGAGAGCTCTAGGGGTCCTCCATCTGAGACCACAGGCTTAAATCACAGACAATCAACTAGCAAGCCTCATTCTGACAACAGAGCCTCAGTAGAGATGAGAATGTTGATGCAAGGATCCCAGGCCACAGAGATAACCATTATGTGGACCAGAGGTTTGCAAAACTTCTCTATGCTACACACCTCAAAAACCTATGTATAGAATATATGCGGATGTTTGCAGCAAGCATTCCCAGCTTCACTTCTCAAGCATCAACTTGGTTAGAAGGGAGAAGGAGTTAGAAACAGGGAGTGTGGAGATGAAGAAGGTACAATGTCAGTTAATACTGAAAACTGAACCCTTGAACTGCCATTCGTGTTGGAGTATATACTACAATAAAACAACCAACTAGTTATCCTGGCTGGCTCCTTTATCTCTCTAGTCACCTTGGGGGAAATTCAAAACTTATACTGATGAAAATGGGATTTGTATCTATTAAAAGTACTTTTTATTCACTCTGAAAAGTGTCTTTATTCTTCAGGAAGTCTCATAACATTTATTAATCCTTCCACACTGCTGTCATAAATGACAAATCTGAGATGAACTTCCTTTTTTTTGCTTTGAGTTTGCATTTAAAAGAGTATGATCCTAAGAGATATGGGAACATATGTATATATATAACTGATTCACTTTGTTATAAAGCAGAAACTAACACACCATTGTAAAGCAATTATACCCCAATAAAGATGTTAAAAAAAAATAAAAGAGTATGATCCTGAAAGAGAGGTTTTAAGAATTCACAATGAACTCACTGAGTTATTTACTGCCTAACTTTTCCTTCATTCTCACCAAGGGAGCATATTTATTATATTTTCTCCCTCTGTGCATTTACATTTCTGAGAAGTTTCCAAAAATGGAAGGAAGTGGGGAATTGGTATACTTATTCTGCAGCCAGGGAGACTCTTCATTTTTTAATAACTCATAATACCAATGGGATAGTTAAATCAAACAGACTTTTTGGCTAGAGATTTTGTTGGTCTAGCTTGATTATTTTCAAACTGTGATCAATCCATTTCCACATTGCTCCTACAGCTGGATGTAGTTTATATTTCAAAGTCTCTGAAAACATAGGTTACAAATTTTCCAGTTTTAGATGGGGTGGGAAAACACTTTGATGTTTTTGAGGTGAAAATTACCCATCAAAGAAGTGGAGTTAAGCACTGCACCAGAAAAAAATTATATCCCATTTCCATACTTGGAATAAAAAGAAGAAAAACAAAACCCAAAGCCCCTGCAATTGAAATAATACATTTTATTAATTTCAACCTTCCATAGTAATTTTATCCCAATCTCTCATGGGCCCTAGGAAATGCTAAGACAACCAAACCAAAATTATCAGTAGGTTTAACATCCAAGCCATGACTTATCCACAACAAATTGTGAAACCTCAAACTGCTTCTGCATGCAGTATTTTTGAACTATTTTCCCCCAAACATCTCACACACACACACACACACACACACACACACACACACACACACACACACACACACACACATCGATTGGTTAGTCTTATGGATTGCAACAAAGCTTAATGGAGTAAAATCCTCCTATGGGATACCTTGCTCTCCCACAGATTTGGACAGCATGAAATATATAATTCATTTCTTTCCCAAGCTTAAGTAGTTGGGTGCCAATCTAGAGTAATTGAAATTTTGGGCTCTTGTTTAGGATCATTAACTCTACTCTTCCTTTCTCTATGAATGGGAAGAGTAGTCTCTTGCAAAGTAGTTTAAATAAAATATTGACATTTATGCAAAATGAATTCCTAGACTTATCAAAGCCTTATTCCTCAGCCAACGGCAATTTCATGGGACAAACACCTCGTAGATTGATGGTCAAATTGCTTCACTCACAAAATGTTCAGGGCTCTTTCTTTTTTCCACCTTTTACACCCTGATGATCAAAGAAGCCTTTCTCCCTGTTGGTGCCACTAAGAATCCTGGGCACCCCTTGCAAATCACACCTCCTACTACTTCCTGGGCCAACACTGTCTTGCTTGCCTTACCGTGTGGGGCTTCCAGTCACTCTCAATTCAGCATTATTCACATTTTCTTGGTAGATACTTTTTCAGTAAAAGGCTTCTTAGACATATACCATGTTTCAGTTTAGAGTTTTATTTTGGTTGCCTGGGGACTTGTAAAAAAATTCTGTCTTTTTCATCCCAATCACATATATACATAAATATACCCTGAGATTACAAAAAGAAGTTTTAAGTCTCAAGTCTCCTGAAACTTTAAAAAATATATATTTTTAAAATTTAATTAATTAATTTATTTTTTGCGGTATGCGGGCCTCTCACTGTTGTGGCCTCTCCCATTGCAGAGCACAGGCTCCGGACGCGCAGGCTCAGCGGCCATGGCTCACAGGCCTAGCCGCTCCATGGCATGTGGGATCTTCTCGGACCGGGGCACGAACCCGTGTCCCCTGCATCGGCAGGTGGACTCTCAACCACTGTGCCACCGGGGAAGCCCTATTTATTTTTTTATACAGCAGGTTCTTATTAGTCATCCATTTTATACACATCAGTGTATACATGTCAACTCCATCGCCCAATTCAGCACACCACCATCCCCACCCCGCCGTGGCTTTCCCCACGTGGTGTCCATACGTTTGTTCTCTACATCTGTGTCTCAATTTCTGTCCTGCAAACCTGTTCATCTGTACCATTTTTCTAGGTTCCACATACATGCGTTAATATACGATATTTGTTTTTCTTTCTGACTTACTTCACTCTATATGACAGTCTCTAGATACATCCACATCTCTACAAATGACCCAATTTCGTTCCTTTTTATGGCTGAGTAATATTCCATTGTATATATGTACCACTTCTTCTTTATCCATTCATCTGTCGATGGGCATTTAGGTTGCTTCCATGACCCGGCTATTGTAAACAGTGCTGCAAGGAACATTGGGGTGCATGTGTCTTTTTGAATTATGGTTTTCTCTGGGTATATGCCCAGTAGTGGGATTGCTGGGTCATATGGTAATTCTATTTTTAGCTATTTAAGGAACCTCCATACTGTTCTCCATAGTGGCTGTATCAATTTACATTCCCACCAACAGTGCAAGACGGTTTGCTTTTCTCCACACCCTCTCCAGCATTTGTTGCTTGTAGATTTTCTGATAATGCTCATTCTAACTTGTGTGAGGTGATACCTCATTGTAGTTTTGATTTGCATTTCTCTAATAATTAGTGATGTTGAGTAGCTTTTCATGTGCTTCTTGGCCATCTGTGTGTCTTCTTTGGAGAAATGTGTATTTAGGTCTTCTGCCCATTTTTGGATTGGGTTTTTTGTTTCTTTAATATTGAGCTGCATGAGCTGTTTATATATTTTGGCGATTAATCCTTTGTAGGTTGATTCATTTGCAAATATTTTCTCCCATTCTGAGGGTTGTCTTTTCGTCTTGCTTATGGTTTCCTTTGCTGTGCAAAAGCTTTGAAGTTTCATTAGGTCCCATTTGTTTATTTTTGTTTTTATTTCCATTAATTACTCTAGGAGGTGGATCAAAAAAGATCTTGCTGTGATTTATGTCAAAGAGTGTTCTTCCTATGTTTTCCTCCAAGAGTTTTATAGTGTCCAGTCTTACATTTAGGTCTCTAATCCATTTTGAGTTTATTTTTGTGTATGGTATTAGAGAGTGTTCTAATTTCATTCTTTTACATGTAGCTGTCCAGTTTTTCCAGCACCACTTATTGAGGAGACTGTCTTTTCTCCATTGTACATCCTTGCCTCCTTTGTCCTAGATTAGTTGACCATAGGTGCGTGGGTTTATCTCTGGGCTTTCTGTCTTGTTCCACTGATCTATGTTTCTGTTTTTGTGCCAGTACCATATTGTCTTGATTACTGTAGCTTTGTAGTATAGTCTGAAGTCAGGGAGTCTGATTCCTCCAGCTCCGTTTTCTTCCCTCAGACTGCTTTGGCTATTCGGGATCTTTTGTGTATCCATACAAATTTTAAGATTTTTTGTTCTAGTTCTGTAAAAAAATGCCACTGGTAAATTGATAGGGATTGCATTGAATCTGTAGATTGCTTTGGGTAGTATAGTCATTTTCACAGTATTGATTCTTCCAATCCAAGAACATGGTATATCTCTCCATCTGTTGGTATCACCTTTAATTTCTTTCATCAGTGTCTTATAGTTTTCTGAATACAGGTCTTTTGTTTCCCTAGGTAGGTTTATTCCTAGGTATTTTATTCTTTTTCTTTCAATGGTAAATGGGAATGTGTCCTTACTTTCTCTTTCAGATTTTTCATCATTAGTGTATAGGAATGCAAGAGATTTCTGTGCATTAATTTTGTATCCTGCAACTTTATCAAATTCATTGATTAGCTCTAGTAGTTTTCTGGTGGCATCTTTAGGATTCTCTACGTATAGTATCATGTCATCTGCAAACAGTGACAGTTTTACTTCTTCTTTTCTGATTTGTATTCCTTTTATTTCTTTTTCGTCTCTGATTGCTGTGGCTAGGACTTCCAAAACTATGTTGAATAATAGTGGTGAGAGTGGACATCCTTGTCTTGTTCCTAATCTGAGAGGAAAAATTTCAGTTTTTCACCATTGAGAATGATGTTTGCTGTGGGTTTGTCATTTATGGCCTTTATTATGTTGAGGTAGGTTCCCTCTATGCCCACTTTCTGCAGAGTTTTTATCACAAATGGGTGTTGAATTTGTCAAAAGTTTTTTCTGCATCTATTGAGATGATCATATAGTTTTTATTCTTCAGTTTGTTAATATGGTGTATCACATTGATTGATTTGCATATATTGAAGAATCCTTGCATCCCTGGGATAAATCCCACTTGATTATGGTGTATGATCCTTTTAATGTGTTGTTAGATTCTGTTTGTTAGTATTTTGTTCCGGATTTTTGCATCTATATTCATCAGTGATATTGGTCTGTAATTTTCTTTTTTTGTAGTACCTTTGTCTGGTTTTGGTATCAGGGTGATGGTGGCCTCACAGAATGAGTTTGGGAGTGTTCCGCCCTCTGTAATTTTTTGGAAGAGTTTGAGAAGGATGGCTGTTAGCTCTTCTCTAAATGTTTGATAGAATTCACCTGTGAAGCCATCTGGTCTTGGACTTTTGTTTGCTGGAAGATTTTTAATCACAGTTTCAATTTCATTACTTGTGATTGGTCTGTTCATATTTTCTATTTCTTCCTGGTTCTGTCTTGGGAGGTTATACCTTTCTAAGAATTTGTCCGTTTCTTCCAGGTTGTCCATTTTATTGGTATAGAGTTGCTTGTAGTAGTCTCTTAGGATGCTTTGTATTTCTGCAGTGCCTGTTGTAACTTCTCCTTTTTCATTTCTAATTTTATTGATTTGAGTCCTCTCCCTCTTTACCTTGATGAGTCTGGCTAATGGTTTATCAATTTTGTTTACCTTCTCAAAGAACCAGCTTTTAGTTTGATTGATCTTTGCTATTGTTTTCTTTATTTATATTTCATTTATTTTTCCTCTGATCTTTATGATTTCTTTCCTTCTGCTAACTTTGGGTTTTGTTTGTTCTTCTTTCTCTAGTTCCTTTAGGTGTAACGTTAGATTGTTTATTTGAGATTTTTATTGTTTCTTGAGGTAGGCTTGTATAGCTATAAAATTCCCTCTTAGAACTGCTTTTGCTGCTTCCCATAGGTTTTGGATCATCGTGTTTTCATTGTCATTTGTCTCTATTTATTTTTTGATTTCCTCTTTGATTTCTTCAGTGACTGCTTGGTTATTTAGTAACATATTGTTTAGCCTCTGTGTGTTTGTGGTTTTTACATTTTTTTTTCCCTGTAACTGATTTCTAATCTCATAGTCTTGTGGTCAGAAAAGATGCTTGATATGATTTCAATTTTCTTAAATTTACTGAGGCTTGATTTGTGACCCAAAATGTAATCTATCCTGGAGAATGTTCCATGCACACTTGAGAAGAAAGTGTAATCTGCTGTTTTTGGATGGAAGGTCCTATAAATATCAATTAAATCTACCTGGTCTATTGTGTCATTTAAAGCTTGTCTTTCCTTATTAATTTTCTGTTTGGATGATCTGTCCATTGGTGTAAGTGAGGTGTTAAAGTCTCCCACTATTATTATGTCACTGTCAATTTCCTCTTTTATAGCTGTTAGCAGTTGCCTTATGTATTGAGGTGCTCCCATGTTGGGTGCATGTATATTTATAATTGTTATATCTTCTTCTTGGATTGTTCCCTTGATCACTATGTAGTGTCCTTCCTTGTCTCTTGTAACATTCTTTATTTTAAAGTCTATTTTATCTCATATGAGTATTGCTACTCCAGCTTTCTTTTGATTTCCATTTAATATCTTTTTCCAACCCCTCACTTTCAGTCTGTATGTGTCTCTAGGTCTGAAGTGGGTCTCTTGTAGACAGCATATATATGGGTCTTGTTTTTGTATCCATTCAGCAAGCCTGTATCTTTTGGTTGGAATATTTAATCTATTCACATTTAAGGTAATTATTGATATGCATGTTCCTATTACCATTTTCTTAATCATTTTGGGTTTGTTTTTGTAGGTCCTTTTCTTCTGTTGTGTTGCCCACTTAGAGAAGTTCTTTTAGCATTTGTTGTAGAGCTGTTCTGGTGGTGCTGAATTCTCTTAGCTTTTGCTTGTCTGTAAAGCTTTTGATTTCTCCATTGAATCTGAATGAGATCCTTGCTGGGTAGAGTAATCTTGGTTGTAGGTTTTTCATTTTCATCACTTTAAGTATATCATGCCTGTCCCTTCTGGCTTGTAGAGTTTCTGCTGAGAAATCAGCTCTTAACCCTATGGGATTTCCCTTGTATGTTATTTGTCGTTTTTCCCTTGCTGCTTTCAATAATATTCTTTAATTATTAGTCTTTAATTTTTAATTTTAGTCTTTAATTTTTACCAATTTGATTACTATGTGTCTCGGCGTGTTTCTCCTTGGGTTTATCCTGTATGGGACTCTCTGCACTTCCTGGACTTGGGTGGCTATTTCCTTTCCCATGTTAGGGAAGTTTTCAACTATAATCTCTTCAAATATTTTCTCAGGTCCTTTCTCTCTCTCTTCTCCTTCTGGGACCCCTATAATGCGAATGTTGTTGCGTTTAATGTTGTCCCCGAGGTCTCTTATGCTGTCTTCATTTCTTTTCATTCTTTTTTCTTTATTCTGTTCTGCAGCAGTGAATTCCACCATTCTGTCTTCCAGGTCACTTCTCCGTTCTTCTGCCTCAGTTATTCTGCTATTGATTCCTTGTAGAGTATTTTTCATTTCAATTATTGTATTGTTCATCTCTGTTTGTTTGTTCTTTAATTCTTCTAGGTCTTTGTTAAACATTTCTTGCACCTTCTGGTTCTTTGCTTCCATTCTTTTTCCGAGGTTCTGGATCATCTTCACTATCATTATTCTGAATTCTTTTTCTGGAAGGTTGCCTATCTCCACTTCATTTAGTTGTTTTTCTGGGGTTTTATCTTGTTCTTCATCTGGTACATAGCCCTCTGCCTTTTCATCTTGTCTACCTTTCTGTGAATGTGGTTTCTGTTCCACAGGCTGCAGACTGTAGTTCTTCTTGCTTCTGCTGTCTGCCCTCTGGTGGATGAGGCTATCTAAGAGGCTTGTCCAAGTTTCCTGATGGGAGGGACTGGTGGTGGGTAGACCTGGCTGTTGCTCTGGTGGGCAGCGCTCAGTAAAACTTTAATCTGCTTGTCTGCTGATCGGTGGGGCTGGGTCCCCTCCCTGTTGGTTGTTTGGCCTGAGGGGACCCAACACTGGAGCCTAGCCAGGCTCTTTGTTGGGGCTAATGGCAGACTCTGGGAGGGCTCCCGCCAAGGAGTACTTCCCAGAACTTTTGCTGCCAGTGTCCTTGTCCTCACAGTGAGACAGAGCCACCCCCCACCTCTGCAGGAGACCCTCCAACACTAGCAGGTAGGTCTGGTTCAGTCTCCTATGGGGGTCACTGCTCCTTCCCCTGGGTCCCAATGCACACACTACTTTGTCTGGGCCCTCCAAGAGTGGAGTCTCTGTTTACCCCAGTCCTGTTGAAGTCCTGCAGTCAAATCCCACAAGCCTTCAAAGGCTGATTCTCTAGGAATTCCTCCTCCCATTGCCGGACCCCCAGCTTTGGAAGCCTGACGTGGGGTTCAGAACCTTCACTCCAGTGGGTGGACTTCTGTGGTATAAGTGTTCTCCAGTTTGTGGGTCTCCAACCCAGCAGTTATGGGATTTGATTTTATTGTGATTGCACCCCTCCTACCATCTCATTGTGGCTTCTCTTTTGTCTTTGGATGTGGGGTATTTTTTTTGGTGCGTTCCAGTGTCTTCCTGTCGATGTTTGTTCAGCAGTTAGCTGTGATTCCAGTGTTCTGACAAGAGGGAGTGAGAGCATGTCCTCCTACTCTGCCATCTTGACCTAATCTTGTAAAAAAACTTTTAAATTATCCTGTTCTTCATCACCCCCCCAAGTATTTTTTTTGTTTATTTTTGGCTGCATTGTGTCTTCATTGCTGCGCAGGCTTTCTCTAGTTGCAGCGAGTGGGGGCTACTCTTCATTGAAATGCATGGGCTTCTCATTGCAGTGGCTTGTCTTGTTGCAGAGCACGGGCTCTAGGTGCATGGGGTTCAGTAGTTGTGGCATGCAGGCTCAGTAGTTGTGGCTCATGGGCTCTAGAGCACAGGCTCAGTAGCTGTGGTTCACGGGCTTAATTGCTCCATGGCATTTGGGATCTTCCTGGACCAGGGCTTGAACCCTGTTGCCTGCATTGGCAGGTGGATTCTTAACCACTGCACCACCAGGGAAGTCCTACCTCCCCCCAGTTTTATTGAGATATAATTGATATATAACAGTGTATTCATTTAAGGTATATACAACCTAAGGATTTGCTATATGTATTTATTGCTAAATGATTACCAAAATAGGTTTAGTTAACATCCATCACCTCACATAAATTTTTTTTCTTGTGATGAGAACTTTTAAGATCTACTCTCTTAGCAACTTAAAAAAAAAAAAGATTATCACAACAAGTGTAGTTGACATCCATTATCTCCTATACATATAAAGGGAAGGAAAAGAAAGAAAAAAAAATTTCCTTATGATAAGATCTCCTAGGATCTCTCAACAACTTCATATATACCATACAGCAGTGTTAACTATAGTTATCATGTTGTACATTATATCCCTAGTACTTATTTATGTTGTAACTGGAAGTTTGTACCTTTTCACCACCTTCATCTAATTCCTTCTCTCCCCCACCTCCCTGCTTCTGGTAACCACAAATCTGATTGTTTTTTTCTATGAGTTTGGTGTTTTTAAAAAAATTCCACATATATGTGAGACCATATGGTATTTATCTTTCTCTGACTTATTTCACTTAGCATAATGCCCTCAAGGTCCATCCATGTTGTTGCAAATGACAGGATTTCCTTCTTTTTTTATGGCTGAATGACAATATTTTTTGTGTGTGTGTGTGTGTGTGTGTGTGTCACATTTTCTTTATCCATTCATCTGTTGATGGACACTTAGGTTATTTCCATGTATTGGCTATTGTAAATAATGCTGCAATGAGCATGGGGGTGCAGATATCTCTTTGAGATAGTTATTTCATTTCCTTCATATACATATCCAGAAGTAGAAAGGCTGGATCATATGGTAATTCTATTTCTAACTTTTTGAGGAACCTCCATACTGTTTTCCATAGTGGCTGCACCAATTTACATTCCCACCAATACTGCACAAGGGTTCCCTTTTTTCCACATTGTTATCTCTTGTCTTGTTGATGACAGCCATTCTAACAGGAATGAGGTAATATCTTAATGTGGATTTGATTTGCATCTCCTTGATGACTAGTAAAGTTGAGCACCTTTTCATGTACCTTTGGGCCATTTGTATATCTTCTTGGTAAAAATGTCTATTCAGTTCCTCTGTTCATTGTTAATTTTGCCCATTGGATTATTTATTTTTTGCTTTGAGTTGTATAACTTCTTTATTTATTTTAGATATTAGCCCCTTATCATATATATGATTTGCAAATAATTTCCTCCCATTCTGTAGGTTAACTTTTTGTTTTATGATTGTTTCCTCTGCTGTTCAGAATTGGTGTCAAATCCAAAGAATCATTGCCAAGACCAAAGTCAAGGAGCTTACTCCCTGTTTTCTTTTAGTTTTATGGCTTTAGGTCTTATGTTCAAGTGTTTAATTGAATCTGAGTTGATTTTTGTGTATGGTATAAGAAAGTGGTCCAGCTTCATTCTTTAACATGTGGCTCTCCAATTTTCCCAGCACCATTTATCAAGGAGACTAACCTTTCCCCACTGTAAATTCTTGTCTCTTTTGTCACAAATTAACTGATCTTGTATGCATAGGTTTGTTTTGGGGCCCTCTATTCTATTCCACTGATCTATGTGTTTGTTTTTATGCCAATACTACACTGTTTTGACTACTATAGCTTTGTAGTGTAGTTTGAAATCAGGAAGTGTTATGCCTCCAGCTTTGTTCTTTCTCAAGGTTGCTTTGGCTATTTGGGCTCTTCTGCAGTTCCATACAAATTTTAGGATTGTTTGTTCTATTTTTGTGACAAATGCCATTGAATTTTGATAGGAATTGCATTGAATCAGTACTTTGGGTAGCATGGACATTTAAAGAATATTAATTCTTCCAATCTACAAGAATGTAATATCTTGCCATTTATTTGTGTCTTCTTTAATTTCTTTCATCAATGTACAGTTTTCAGTGTACAAGTCTTTCACTTTCTTGGTTAAATTTATTCATAGGTATTTTATTCTTTTTGATGCAGTTTTAAATATGATTGTTTTCTTGACTTTTATTTCTGAGAGTTTGTTATTAGTGTATAGAAATACAACTGATTTTTGTAGGTTAATATTTTATTCTGCAACTTTACTGAATTCATTTATTCTAACAGTTTTTGGTGGAGTCTTTAGGGTTTTCTATAAATAATATCATGTCATTTACAAGTAGAGACAGTTTATGTTCTTCCTTTTCATTTGGATGTCTTTTATTTCCTTTTGTTCCCTAATTATTTTGATTTAGGATTTCCAACGCTATGTTGAATAAAAGTGGCAAGAGTGGACATCCTTGTCTTGTTCCTGACCTTAGAGGAAAAGCTGTCAGGTTTTTACTGTTGAGTATGATGTTAGCTGTGGGCTTGTCATATATGGTCTTTATTATGTTGACGTACTTTCCTGCTATACCTACTTTGTTGAGAATTTTTATCATAAGTGGATGTTGAATTCTGTCAAAAGTTTTTCCTGCATCTATTGAGATAATCATATGATTTTTATCCTTCATTTTATTGATGTGGTGTATCACGTTGATTGATTTGCAGATATAGAACCATCCTTGTATTCTTGAAATAAATCCTACTTGATCATGGTGTATGATCCTTTTAATGTATTGTTGAATTCAGTTTGCTACCATTTTGTTGAGGAGTTTTGCATCTATGTTCATTAGGGATATTGGCCTGTAATTTTTTTTTTCTTCTGAGCTTCTTGTCTGGTTTTGGTGTCAGGGTAATCCTGGCCTCATAAATGAATTCGGAAGTGTTCCCTCCTCTTCTATTTTTTGGAAGAGTTTGAAAAGGATTGGTATTAACTCTTCTTAGAATGTTTGGTAGAATTCACCAGTGAAGCCATCTGGTCCTGGATTTTATTTGTTGAGAGTTTCAATTACTGATTCATCTTTACTATTACCTGGTCTATTCAAATTTTCTATTTTCTATTTCTTCATGATTCAGTCTTGGTATGTTTCTAGAAATTTATCATTTCTCCTAGGTTGTCTGATTTTTTGGCCTGTAATTGTTCATAGTAGTTTCTTACGATCCTTTGTATTTCTGTGATATCAATTGTAATGTCTTCTTTCTTTTTTTTTCTTTTAAAATACTTGCAATTTATACTAGCACTAAATTTGAATTCCTATATAATGGATTTCTGTTTTCTCTCTTTCATTAGAATGGTGAATTTAATTCTGCATTATTACATCTAGTCAGAATCACCTGTAGCAATCAGCACATTATTAAGGACCTGGATTCAGTGCTTGCACTGGACTGTGGAGACAAGCAGCTGAAACACCACAGAGAAGAGAAAAAGGAAGCAGGAAATAAGCCAGCTGGCACTACAGAAGAACTGAGGCTCAGAAATATGCTGTATACCCAGCATTGCCTAAAGGCTAGGGACCTGGATGGTAAGCCTCTCTGCTTTTACACATGCCACTCTGTCTACTGCCTTTTGGTGGGCTTTCTTCTCCTCATTTTACTTTCATTGTTCCCATTCAGGATTACTTTAACCAGGTCTCACCTATCTACAAATGAAGGGCAGGACAAGGTGTGTTCATAGCTCATGTGATAATGTCTGAGCTCCCAGAACTGGTCCCGTGAACTCTGGCCCAGCTCTCCCAGATGCTTCCACACCAAGTTTCAAGACTACACACTGTCTTTACTTGTAGACTCTAAAGTAGACTCTGAAGATGTGGTACATATATGCAATGGAATACTATGCAGCCATAAAAAGGAATGAAATAATGCTTGTTACAGCAATATGGATGGACTTAGAGATTATTATACTAAGTGAAGTAAGTCAGAAGGAGAAAGACAAACACCATATGATGTCACTGATATGTGGAATCTAAAGTATGACACAAATGAACCTATGTACAAAACAGAAACAGACTTGCTGACAGAGAACAGGCTTGTGGTTGACAAGGTGGGGTGGGTAGGGAAGGATGGATTGGCAGTTTGGGATTAGCAGATGCAAACTATTATGTATAGAATGGATAAACAACAAGGTCCTACTGTATAGCACAGGGAACTATATTCAATATCCTGTGACAAACGATAATGGAAAAGAATATGAAAAAAGAATGTACACATATATATAACTGAATAACTTTGCTGTACAGCAGAAACTAACACAACATTGTAAATCAACTATGCATCAGTTAAAAAAAAATAGACTCTGAAATGTGGCATTTCAGCTGCTCCTTGCCCTATACAGAAACCTAATTTGTACGAACCTTGTATTAGAGCCAAATCTTATGTGTATTCCTCCTTTGACAGCTGGCATGATGTTAAGCTATGCCAGTGGAGGGCACTGAAGTGACTCAGCTAGCATGCAGGACAACCAGCAGAGCTAACCTCCAGCAGATTTCAGGGGGCACCCAGGCAGGTATCTTTCCAGCAAGTTCCATGGGTGCACCAGATGACATCTCTGCAAGCTCGGCAGCATTCTGCACACACACCTTCCCATGAGTTCTGTAGATACTCCAGCCAGATTCCCAGCAAGCACCCTGTTCCCCCTGGGTGAGTGACTTCCCAATGAGTCCCAATGATGACCAGTTAACTTCCCAGAAAATTCAACAGCAGCCCCTCTCCACGGGAAGCTTGCCAGTGAGTTTCTTCAGCATCCCAGCAGCCTATTTCCTGCTTTCCAATCTTGGCTCACAGCTTCTTAGTGAACTCCTTTGCCACCCAGAGGGTTATAGCTGCACCTTCCCCAAAGAGGTCTGAATATCAGCATTAGATGGGGAGAAGCAGAATATCCCAAATGTGTTCCTTCCTTGGGTACTCTGCCTCAGACCAAGGGGTAGTAGCTGTTCCTTATAGCTGCTATTGCTTTATTTTTAAGTCCTCTTTACCAAGGGGTAAATCTCCTGTTACTCCAATCTCCTGTTACAAGTTGATAATTCTTCCTATTAAATTTTTCCTATCTAATTACTAAATTACTCTGTTTACTGACTAGGCCCTGACTGATACAAATTCTTTCATTATTTGGTTTTATAAGAACTCTGCCACTCTATTATTTTAGTTTCAAAAAGCAGGGTGCCAGTACAGACCAGGATAAACCAGTGATTCCCACATCCTCTGCCATCCCCAAAGGTTGTCACATTCCCATGCCATAATGCTACAGTAGTGTGGTCAGTCAGAACTCCATTTGAAAGAGACAATGGTCTTCAGAAAAAAAAAAAAAAGCAGGGACTCTTGGTATTAGTGAAAACTTTGAGTGTTTGCAATATCATATGTTCAGAGCAAAAATTAAAAAAGGAGGACCTATATTAGAATGAGTTGGCTAAAAGTGTTAGAAATCCAACTGATACTAAATTAAGCATAAAAAAGGAGTTTATAGGAAGGATATTTGGTTTTGTCATAGTATCAAAGGAAGGGCTATAGGAACTCATGAAGCTCCAAGGATCTCAGGAATTGGAACTGAAAACCTAATACCTCCAAAGCGCTCTTTCTTTCCCCTCTATCACTCTTTCTCAACTCATCTCTCATCTTTGCTGGTCTTTGCTTGGCTTTAACCACTTCCATAGCAAACAAGCTTTCATCTCATGGCAGGGGAAAAAATGAGTACCAAAGATGCTTGGTATCACATTCTCACAGCTCAAAACCAAAGAGAGGAAAAAAAAATCCCTTTGCCCTTGTCTGGGATTAGAAAATTCCTGCCGAAGTTCTCTGTCTTCGCTTGGGGCACATGCTCAGCCTGGACCAACCAAGGGCCCAGAGAGACTGCAGACTAAGTCTCAGCCTCTGTTTTGTGTCCATCCATGATCAGGATATTCTGGGTCTGTTTACATGGACAAAAGGAAGGCAAGCTTGTTGATTAGCTATCCTAAGGACTTTCCCAATGAAATGACTGCAAAAGCTACATAATACATAACAATCACTATGTTAAATGAGTTGCTGAGATGGCAAGAAATGAAAGAATCTACAGAAGTCAAAAAATAAAGTGAAAGAAGGAATCCTGGGGAGTGGTTTAGCCTGAAGGAATCTATTCAACCTTAGTGACTGAGAACTTTTAGTTTGATTGCTACAGCAAGTAGAAGAGACAAGGTATGTTTTTATTATAAGTTTTCCCTCAAAAAAAAGGGTGACTTGAAAATATGAGCACGGAACAAGAGACCATAAAAATGATCTAATAGACTTGAACAAGAACCATATAGAACTTCATGTCAGAGACCGTCTGTCTAGATTTTGTTCCTTAAAGACATAAAGACAACCCTAAGCCATTACCCTGATGTGTCACTGATCTCTGGGGACTCTGAACTGAGGCTTTGGGACCGTGACAAAACTGCCCTTCTGTGTTCTAAGTGATCCCTTTTCTGCTTTGTTTATTTACTCATTTTACAATTATGCCAGGCACCATGCTGTCTCTGCCCTTAAGAAGGTCACAGTGCAAGAAGAACTTGAGTTCACAATCAGATAATGATACTACTGGGTGACAAGTGCTGTAGCAGAAGAGTAGACAAGGAGTGAGAGGAGTTCAGGAGGAAATTCCCAAGTCCACCTGAGTAATTAGGGCGGTTTTAAGTCATGACTTGAAGGCAGACAATTGAGGTTGGGCATCTTGGGTGTGGGAAGAGCATGTGCAAGAGCACAGAGCTTAGGAAGGAGCTGGGTGCATCTGGAGAATTTCCAGAGGCTCAGTATTACTGACCCACAGAGGGAGTGTGTCTAGGAGAGGGAGAAGAAGATACAGGGACAGCCAACAGGGACCAGGCCTAAAAGACTTTGTCCACCATGCTTAAGAGCTGGGGTTTTACCCTGTAGGGCGGGGGAGGGCATTAAAGGATTTAAATCTGGGCAGTGACATGAATGCGGCTGTAGGAAGGAGCACTCAGTATTGGTGTAGCAGCTGTTCAGACCAGGGGTGATGAAGGCCTAAACCAAGGCAGCGTGGGCAGGCGGATAAACCTGAGATACTTAGGAGGTTAAATTCCCATGACTGAATAAGGCCAGTAAAAGAGAGAGGCAAGGGCAAGGATGACCCTTTCATTTCTAGTTTGTGTAACTAGGTGTAGATTAAAGTGTGAATAAAAGTTGACTTATGAAAGTGAAAGATAAATAATGGTTAGAAGAACGTAATTTTAAAACTACAGGGGACCTGGAGCAAAAAAATCCCAAAGAGGCAGAAAATAACCTAAACTGGTCAGTTGAGCACAAAGAAATGTTATTGGACAAAAGTGGAAAGGGCTGGCTTTCAGAAAGGCTCAGGGCTGGTAAAATGAGCCAAAGCAAGGAGGAAGAGGATTATCTTAGTTTCCTGGTGCCATTAAAAGCAACTGGGATGGATGCCCAGGATTCTATTTTAGCAGTTTTAGCCTCCTTTAGAGACAGAAATTTTGCTTCTTAATTCTCTAATGAGTTTTTGGTATATTACAGAGAGTTATTTCTTCAAAGGAAGAGCAAAATCTGAGTTTATCCTGTCAGGCTTACAAATGCTCTAGTTAAGACACATTAGGGCAATCAAATATGCATAGGTTAATCTCACCTATGCTGTCTCCACTCTCTGTTCTTCTAAGTGGCTTAGCTTCTTGCTAAGTCTAGAGTGTCCCTACGACATGTACACTCAAATACGTGGTTTTCTAAAGAGAAGGTGGGAAAAACAGTCAGCATCTGACTGTTGCTAGGCTTGTTTACTTGCTACTCTCCCATCTCTTTCTCTGTGTCTGGCTTGAGCCATGAACCATGAAGCTGAGTCATATCTTACCATTCTTCGTCTCTGCTACTGCTCATGCTTGCAAACCTGACTTGCCCCTCTTAACTTTTCTTCTCAACCCTTTCTCTTCATCATATCCTAGACCTTCCGTATGTACTTCCCTTATAACCTGAGTGAATCCAAAGGCTCCATGTTGCCAATCTCAGCACTGTCACATTCAAATAATTGATCAACCAGAAGTAATTAAAATTAATTCGAATATTCACTTATGTCTCTTGAAGAATATTAGAGCAGACTCAATTCAAAATTCACAGGACTGCGACTTCCCTGGTTGCGCAGTGGTTAAGAATCCACCTGCCAATGCAGTGGACATGGGTTCGAGCCCTGGTCCGGGAAGATCCCACATGCCACGGAGCAACTAAGCCTGTGTGCCACAACTACTGAGCCTGCGCTCTAGAGCCCACGAGCCACAACTACTGAGCCTGCGCGCCACAACTACTGAGCCTGTGCTCTAGAGCCCGCGAGCCACAACTACTGAGCCCGTGTGTCACAACTATTGAGCCTGCGCGCCTAGAGCCTGTGCTCGGCAACAGGAGAAGCCACCGCCATGAGAAGCCCATGCACCGCAATGAACAGTAGCCCCCACTTGCCACAACTAGAAAAAGCCCATGCGCAGCAACGAATACCAAATGCAGCCAAATAAATACATACATAAATAAATGTATTAAAAAATAATCCACAGGACTACTTTTCAAACTAGCCACTTTCCCAGTCTTCTCACTCTCTATCTCCCTCACAGCTCTACGGATGCTTCCATGTATTAGTTTCCTGTCAGATTCCTTAGTCCTCTGCCCTTACTTATTACCTGCTTCTGCCTAACAGGGTTGGGGTGGCAGGGAGGGAAGGCACATGCCAGAAGTTCCTTAGTGGGCTGGGCTGAGAGAGTCTACTGATTTTGGTTGCAATATCCTTGAACTTTTAACACTTCATTGGAATTATTTATATGCTTGTCTCTATCACCTAGATCAGCAATCCTCCACAGAAGTATCCTAGCCCACTAATGTGTTGGAATCAGGCTGGAGGAAGGGCTTGGGTTATAACTAGTTTTCAGGAAACTGTGCTGAGCTCTTAGTCTATGCAATTATCTGGAGTGAGTGACCATAAAAATCTGGATGTACTGAGAGAGGAAAATACTAGGCAGTAAAATCTAAAAGTGTAGGGATAGTCATCATACTCATTTATATTCTTTAGCTGTAAAAGGAACGAATAAAAGCACTTTCATCATGTAGATTGGGATTTATTTTAATGTTTTAAGCTCCAGTGGTTGTAATGTCTTAATCACAAGTTAATTGCTTTCAACTTGAAGTTATTAACACAAATTTTATGATTCACATATTCCTAAAAGCAATAAATGGGGGAACAAGAGAGAAGGCAAAGATCAATTATAAATTAATCTAATGGACGCAGATTTGGGGGATTTCTCATTTTTTCTCTCCTGGAAAAATAATGAGTTTTACATTATCAGTCCAGATCTCATGATGCAGGATTTGCTTGAAACTCAGCCTAGAGTTTTCACATAAACTTTGTATTGATTCTGTACTAAAGGATATAGAAAACTGGTTTTAGGCAAATAGTGAATGTGTGCTGGACCAGTTTTCTTTTTTTAACTATGCTTTGTTATATATTATTGCCAACCTCCTTGTGCTTATGTGCTCATATAATTTTGCTCTCCCGGGTAGCATTCCATCTGATTTACCACACCTGTGAAGCTGTCTCTTTGGTGTAGGGGAAGGTAGGAGATGTAGTTTGGGTGCCAGGATATGAAAAATCTGTTTCTGTTAATATACTTATAAAATCAGCAAATTATATTATATATATTATATATGTATACATTATATATATAGGTGGAGAGAGAGAGAGAGAAAGAGAGAGAGGGAGATTTTCTCTAAACTCCAGCTCCTTTCCCCTAACATCCTTATTCATACAGCTTAGTGCCTAAAAAGCATCTTAAATGTAATTATGTGTACAACTGATTGTTAACTTATTCCCTTCCCAGGTTACCTTTTCACAGTCTGTTCCATCCTAATAAATGGCGGCACAGCCCACTCAATTGCAAGGACCAAAAGCTAGGAGCCATCCTTGTATCCTCTCCATTTATCACCCTTTACATCCATCAGCAAATCCTTTGGGGTCTACCTCCAAAATACCTCTTGAATTTGTCCACTTCTTTCTTTGTCCAAACTACCCGCGTAATCCATCCCATATCGTCTTTTATCCAGACATCTATAATAGCTGTCTTGTTAAATAAGACAACATCACTAATGGACAATTACAGCTCAACATCTTCAATATGATAAATGTACTCTTGTTAGGTGTACATAATATAAATAATCAGAATTTGATCAATTGCTTATTTACTTCAAAAATAATATCTGTTTTTAATACTGCTGAAACTTATGTGACCCCTAAAATGATTTATTATGTAATCCCAAAAAATGCTAATAACATAAATAAAAACTAAAAAGTAAATGTTAGGCTAATATGACAATCTGTGGTGTGTGTGTTTGTGTGTGTGTGTGTGTGTGTGTGTGTGTGTGTGTGTGTGTGTGTGTAGGCAGTGCTGAGGGAAATATAAGAGCTAACTTTATCATATATCTGAAATTTTAGAACAAGGTCAGAAACTGTCCCTTTAAAATAGCATAACGATCATTAAAATATGGATGATATTTAACTCCCTTTTAAAAGAGCATAGCTAATTTAAACATGTATTTGTAAGCACGATGCTGGTATAACTAAGGTGCTAAATACATCTCAGTAAGGAATTTTAGGAATATTCTGAAAATGGAGATGTCACATTCCAAATTAAGGTGGCTAGCTGAACAAAGGTATCAAATTTTATTCCTCAAATGCAACTAAAAATACAGTAAGGGCTTAAAAATTTTTTTATTATGTTTTTAAACTGCAAGGAATTTTAAAAAGGGATTAAAAAAATAAACTCAGAAAGACAGTGAGAACAGAAAAAGAGAAAACATACACAAAATTTTGGAAGCTGGAAAAGAGATACACAATAAGCAACTTAGCAGAGTACAGAGCTGAATACTAAGCCAATAAGAGCAAAAACCGAGAAACAATCTGATTTTCACTGCAGAATATTCAAAGACTTGGAAACCGGCAGTACAAAATACCTCTGAAATGGAGTTCAAAGGGAATGCTAAATAATACTGATTTAATGAAAATTGAATGAAAAAGATATTTCTGAACCTACTCACCATTATATGTTTCTGGGCAACTGATTCCACTCTACCCATGATAATTCAGGACTGGAGAGAGTAAACACAGGGCATCTAGCCTAGAGAACATAAGGCAAAGTTAAGGGCATTGGTGCAGTAACAAAAATAGACAGGTTAAGTGATCTTATGCAGTTTACTGAGATCCCAATTTCCTTCACTCCCTAGAACTCAAATAGATAGTACTTTACCCTCCAAAGAGAAGATAAAAGGCTTATATTTAGGAAAACTGATTAGGCCAAGAGAAAATATCTAAAAATATTGTATACCAGAGTTTCTCAACAAACAACCTACCTGATCACTCTACCAAAGAAGGTTAAATTCAACAAGTTAACTCATTTGTTACAGGCTTTCAATCAGCTTTTTAAGCTTTCAGTGGAAGGACATATAAAAATAAGTCAATAAAAAGGAAAATAAAGGTAGTTTGTTGGAGACAGATGCTATGTAGTTAAAAAAAAAAACAAAAAAACCCCAACCTACCAAAGACTTAGATGAATATACCAGGTGCATGAATTGAGAGATTCAATAATGAAAAATCTATAGATTCAGCATAATCTCAGTCAAAATCCAGGTAGGATTTTTTTTTGGGTAGAAATTAGTGAGCTCATTCTAAAATGTATATGGAAATGCAAAGGGCCAAAAATAACAAAGATAACCCTGAAGAAGGAGAATAAAACTTGAGATATTATACTTCTAGATATCAAGACTTATTGCAAAGATACAATGAATCTGACATTCACTGTAAATACAACAGTGTGATATTAATTAAGGATTGATAAATAGATCAATGGAACAGAGTAAGGAGCTGAATAAAAAACTGAGATATAAACACATATAGAGTTATTCTACATGTTGTGTCACTCCAACGCAGTGAGAAAAGAATGTATTTTCCCCAAACTTCAGATATATAATTGACAAGCAAATGAAAAAATAATAAACCTAGATCTCTCCAATCCATACCATATCTATTCCAGGAGTGTCTTCTTTGGCATGTCAGAGTAAGCTCCTAACAGACCAACCCTCACAGAAATCTTAGCAATGGCATAGATGCCATCATGATTAGTCAATAAGAAATCTAGAGTTACTCATGCCAATAGGTTGAGGATGATTTGTTGTCCGTCTAAAGAAGAGGTGGTATCATTAATAACTTCTGTCAGCGTTAGGGAAAAGTTTCTTTCGGTCTTTTCTATTTGTAAGATGCTCACCACTGGGAACACTGCTCTGACTGCGTCAACACTGAGTCAGTAATTCTTCCAGGTAGAGTGCCAGAATAATCAGGGGTAGCCACATTTTGTAGCTCATGTCTAAGCTGGAATTTTCACCCTTGGTGATTTATAGAATTAGATTTCCGAGTATTATTCCTAAAACACATGAGGTCTAGTCTGAGGCAAACTGGACCAGACGTTCTGGCTGTAAAGGAAGTAGTAGCCAGTAGGAGCAGAGGAAAAAAGGAGTTGTTCAAAACATGAGATGAGAATTAGGGCCTTACCTTAGCTTGGTTACATATTTGAATCTCTATTAGTCTGTTCTAAGTGACAATTTCTTGGCCCATCATTCAATGAAGGTTGCTGAATTCAGATTTAAAATTACGTCTAACTGATCAGTTGTAATAATTTGTCCTTTTTCTGAGAGGGGGTAACCATCAAAGTCATAGGTAGGTTTTTAAGGTCATTTGTTTATGTAGGTGCAAGTGGAAATGCTACTAGCTATCATTCCCTTTGTTATCATTTGATGAGACTAGAATTGTGCAGAGGTTTTTTTTGTCTGGTGACGGATGGTATATCCAGCAGTCGGTAAGATTAAAAGCAGTGGCTACTGTTTGGGATAATCTAAGAATGGCATTAGAATAAGTTTGTTCTGACCTAACAGTTATCAGAAAGAGGAAAGAAAAGAGAAATAGGGTAATTATGGATGGACAACAACAGGGGTCAAATGTAATTGAGAAGGCAAAGGTATATCCAGAGCAGACACACTTGACTATGAAAAGAAGAGTCCTTTGGAGCCTCTAGAAATCATCCCTTTGGTGTGCATTTAATGTGACAATTCCATTTGCAAAGCAAGCCTCTCCCTGTTGGAGGACTGGTGTCACAAAGCAGAAAGAAATACTTTTCAGTCGTTGCGCAAGGACTGAGAAAAAGGGAAGGTCTGTGGGTATTTAAAATATCCACCACCTGTGTGGTATGTTTACTCCAAGGAAGAGATTGAGCAAATGTGGCAGGATTTGATGTAGAAAGAGAAGTGCTGGTATCTACCAGGTACTGATGTAGTTGACCATTTATATTTATAGTTAATTCACCTTAAATGTTTAAGGTGAAGGCAATATATTGGGAGCTTTTTCCTTTCCCGGAGCGTTCTCATTGATCTTAATTGAGGGATTTTTCTGTCTTGGTTTTCTTTTGTAAGATGGATCAATGTTTTTTATCTAGTGTTCTTTTTATTTACAATATCTACAATTGTCCTTGTTAATAGGTGGTCTGTTAGGAAGTGGGTCACCTACCTTTTTGATCTGGAAGGCCATAAGTTTATTTGGGGCCTGTCTTGTTTTATTCTCAAGGCCTTTCAAAATGTCATGCCAGTTGTAACAGCACTATTTCCCATTATAATTTCTGTTGTCTAATTAGGTCTCAGATTTCAGGTTTAATTTCATTGACAAAAATGAGAAGAAAGGTCTGCTGTTACATTGGTGCTTTCTTGAAATCCCAAATGTTGTCAGCGACATTTTCTAGTCTATTCCACAAAAACTCCTATAGTTGCATATTTTATCTTCCTCCTGGAAAATCACAGTGCAGTAAATGAAATCAAATCTCTAACAGGTTACTTGACAAAGAAATACTGTTATTACAGATAAAAGAAACATTTTGAAAAATATGTATTACATAAAACATTTTTAGAAAAATATATCATTAATTATGATTAACAAACCATTTTCTAAATTGAGGTCTCAAGAGCTTGGTCATGTGACTCATTTTCACAGAGACTGAATACAAGAATACAACTGATATAACTGAACAGCTGAACATGCAAAGCTGAAGATCCAATTTTGAATCTTTAGTTTCCCAGTAAAGTACAGACACCCTGAAAATTCAATCACAGTTGCAGAACAAATGCAATGCGTTTCTCTCTCTTGACTACCTGTGCTATAATGCTGTCAGGTGGCATATAATTTTGAACTTAAATTGTATATTTTCAACAAAAGAGTTTTAATGAAAAAATGTGCCTGAAGTCATTCCATTTTTAGATTAGAGTATAGACTAGATTAGACTATATCTAATTCAGTGTTTCCAGAAGTGTGTTTTTTAGAGTACTATAACTGCAGGGTATAAATAGGTATTACAAGAATATAGGAGAGGTGGTAAGGAGAGATGGAGATCAAACAAGTTTAGGAAAAAGCAATGTGCTAATCAATGAAAAATCATTTGGTTTTGCTTTTTCCTTTAAATATTTCTCAAAGCACATCCATTATTTCAAGATTAAAACATGTAGTTTTACTTTTTTAGTATATAAGCCATGAAGTCATTAAAATGTATTGACTAATGAAATTATCAGACAAGTCAATTGTTCATGAAGAAGGAAATGGCTGCAAAGACGCAATGAACAATTGCTTAAGTAGTTTGTGTAGTTTAAGAAACAAAGCCACAAGGAAAACAAAACCATACTTCTCAGTATTCTCTCTCTGCAAGTGTTGAAATTCTGCGAAGATTTCCAGCCTCAGGGGAATGAATCATTGCAGCTACCTTTCTGCTTATCAGAATGGCATTTATGGTCTGATTATGCTGAAATTTTTTCATAAAGCATTGATCATGTGGTCTTTCATTTGAAAACCTGTAGGAAAACAAAATTTACATTTATACTAGATAACATTTAAGAAAAATGCATTTAAAATTTTAGGATTCAATTAATGTAACTAAATAAAAGTAAAAAAATCTTACATTCAGAAGATGGGGTAAAGCAAGTAAAAAATTTAAGAGGGTATAAGCTAGGGCAGAAAATTAAGCATTAAAGAACAACATAAAACACTAAAAATAGGTAATGAATATTATTATTACAAAAGTTTTAGAAGTAGTTCCTCATGGAAAATTGTTCAAATATTATTCATGATGCATTCTACACAATCAAACCTTTACTCCTACGGAAAAGAACTTATGCCTGGGTGTCAAATGAAGGGGGGCATACAACTTTTACTGGAGAGTAGAAATGAATTATAAATTGAACTGAGCTGAAGACTCCACTGTGCGGTATATGTTCCCCTGCTGCTCTCTCTTGCATCATTCCACCTGCCCTCTCCCTTATCCTTTATATATTGCTGGTGTTAAACCATGAAGCGGATTTCCTGAGTCTGCCTCCAGGTTAAGCTTTAAACTCAAGAGTGAAAGGAAAAAATCAGGGCTTATACATATATATGCCATTACAACTAGCCAAGGTAGGAGTCCAGGTATGTGATCAAATCCCTAGCTTTAACAGGACTTTCAGGGACCCAGGTGGGTGCTGATGCTTATGAGGGAGCAGCATTCGGGGTTTCATAAATCCCAACTCCATCATCTCAGGAAAAAAGGAAGTACAAATATTTTTGACCAAATCACAAAGAATCCTGCTTGGATTAAAAAACAACAACCCATCTGGTAATATGGAACCACAGGTAAATGAAAAAAATTTTACCTGCGTTGTGAGTCATATCCTGTATTTGAATTAAAAACATTTATTGCCTGTAGTTTGCTAAATTTTAAATTCTAGACTTGTGGGTCCAAAATAAATTTTTGTTTTTAAAACGAAGCCAGGATTCCTTTATCTCCTGTCTCCCTCGACTTCTTTTTTTTAAAAAAATTAATTAATTAACTAATTAATTAATTAATTTATGGCTGTGTTGGGTCTTCGTTGCTGCTCGTGGGCTTTCTCTAGCTGCGGCGAGTGGGGGCTACTCTTCGTTGTGGTGCGCGGGCTCCTCACTGCGGTGGCTTCTCTTGTTGCGGAGCACGGGCTCTAGGCGCGTGGGCTCAGTAGTTGTGGCACACAGGCTTAGTTGCTCCATGGCATGTGGTATCTTCTCAGACCAAGCCTCAAACCCATGTCCCCTGCATTGGCAGGTGGATTCTTAACCACTGTGCCACCAGGGAAGTCCCCAAATAATTTTTATGTGTGATATAACATCTAAGCACAACTGAGAACAACCAAAAGGTCTTGCGGGTTTCATATTGTCAAAGCAAAAGCTGACAAAGTTAAGCAGGCAAAGGAAAATTTAAGAAGTTATTACCAATATGGAAAGGAGACCAAAAGCTGTCTGAACTCAACTCTACTGAAATCAAGGGCAGGAGGGTTTTTAAATGCTGGGATGAGCAGAAGAACACAGGCCAGCTGTGTTTGCTAACTGACTTTACTCAAAGGAAAAATAAACTTTCTCACATCTTTGTGACAGAAAGTAGTTTTATAACTTGTATCAAAGCCATCACCAAAGGTAGCCTCCTACCCTCCCAAAGAAACTGGAAGATAGGGTCACTATCTTCACTGACAATTATATTTCAAAGGGATGGCTTCCAGGTCCTTGAGAAAGACAGTTCTGGATTGTAAAACTGACAGGAGGCTTTTAGAAACTATTTACAACTTAAAGAAACAGAAAATAATTTAAAATTATTTAAATATAATTCTATTTTATAACTTTAAATATATTTAAAGTTTTCTGAAGTGAATGCTCTAAGGAAAGAGAGGTCAGAGACCTGGAGACAGAAAGAACCCTGTCTAAAGACTGGCCAAGCTGAGGGGAAGGTTAAGATCATTTGGGCAGTGCCCTCTTTTGCTCAAGGGAATCCAAGTTTTCCACTGAACAACTGAGGAAAGCTAGTCCACGGAGTTCATTTCACCATATTTCTGCTGTTGAAGGCCTACTGGAACCATCTGCTGAGCCTTGGCAGTAGAGAATATTTGCTGGATGGTACAAGCAATGAGGCATTTAATGTGTGTGTGGGGGGGTGGATTCCTATAGAAATGCAAAGAAAGACACAGAATAGTAGTTGGAGCAGACTTTAAACCCAGTTTTGGAGACCAGAGCTCACGTAGTTCAAAAGATCCCAAGACACTGGGCTTGAAGCATATTTAGATTATAGAGTGAGGACAGCAGTGGTAATTCAATGCATTTCCTGATTTGCACTCTGAATGTTTTTGGTGATGACATAGACATCAGAGAGGTTTTGGTAGGATCATCCATGACTGTGGTTATTTTCTGCAGCAGAGAATGGAAGACGCGATAGTTCCTATGAACTTCTTGAGTGGCCCACAGCAGCAGCTTCAGGCACAAAGTCTGCCCATACATGATCTGCTCTGGTATAAACCTCAAGTCATCCAGCTTTAGTTAGCAGGACTACTTCTAATCCTGGGGGGACAGGCCAGCTATGAAGCAATACAGAATCCTAATAAAGATCTGAGCAGATTTGAGTTCTCAGTGATGCCAAGTCAGGAGAGTGGGAGAAAAACTGGAAACATTAGTTTGTAGACCTGGAGTCTGATATTGAAGGAAACTGCAAAAATTTTTAATTTGATAAGAAATGACAATTTGTGCAAAATGACAGGATTGAGTGTAATGTACAGGTAGGTAACAGAACTATTTTACCTACAGAGAGGTGAATAATAGATGGAAGACGATGAATAGGACTAGAGTCTAATAACTCACAAGGGCGAGCTATAGTTTTCTACTGAAACATAAAATTTCTCTCTACAGTCTAGGCTCTTTCACTCAAAGATAAGCAAAGCAAGATTATCCTCAATCACAAAATAAGTCTGGGACTTCCTTGGTGGAGCAGTGGTTAAGAATCTGCCTGCTAATGCAAGGGACACGGGTTCGATCCCTAGTCCAGGAAGATCCCACATGCCGTGGATCAACTAAGCCCATGCGCCACAACTACTGAGCCTGTACTCTAGAGCCCATGAGCCACAACTACTGAGCCCACGCGTTGCAATAACTGAAGCCTGCATGCCTAGAGCCCATACTCCGCAACAAGAAAAGCCACAGCAATAAGAAGCCTGCACACCGCAAGGAAGAGTAGCCCCTGCTCGCCGCAACTAGAGAAAGCCCGCATGCAGCAATGAAGACCGGGTGCAGTGATAAATAAATAAATAAATAAATAAGTCTGGTCTCATTAGGTTTGATTTATTTGTGTAGATGCAGCAAGAATGGTAATTGATTACATAGGCCTTTTAAAATTTACTTTCCTGGAAGTTTTCATAAAGAATCTCAGATTGGACTTTTAAAAGCACTGAGGCTAGAAAGCTAAGCAAAGAAACTGTCACCAGATTTCACCTGCAGTACCTATAGATTTGGGTGACTCCCTCTCTTCTTGGGGTCCTCCAAATACCCTAAGATTCCTGTGCCTACCAGGAAGTGATCTTCCTTTCTCACTTATAAGGCTGGGCACCCTCTAAGCCAGATACCAGGCCAGTTCTCCCAAGAGAGGTTTGTAAGCATTGACTCCATTTTCTTTTTCTTAAACCTCTCTGGTTTTCTTAAACCTCTCTTAAACCTCTCTGGTCATATCTGATTCTATGCACATGATTCTCAAATCTGCCATTCCAGTTATATAACCAATGTTTCCAGTTATGTCCTGTTACAAGGATGACAGATTCTTACTGAACCAATGAGAATATATTGCAATGAAAATAAGTAATCTCAATAACAGTTTCTGAATGCTGGAGCAATCAGCCAGGGAGAAAAAGATGAATGTGTCATTTCTGTTTATACGAGTATACTCTACTAAGTTGTTATGAGTTATAGATAGATTAAGAGAAGAGAGAAAGGAGTTCCTTATATCCAGAAAACAGAACATTAAAATATCAGCAATATTCCAAACAAAACCCATAATCATCCTTCATCAGTTCATTCAGTACTATGTAATTAATTCTTTTCCTGCTTGATCATAGGTTAGCAGTCTCATGAACCCATCAGCATCTCCACTACAGTTATAGAAATTCTGACTCAGTCTGGTGGTATGGTCTCAAAGTCATTTAAGCAATGTCATCAGAAGCTTGTGTCTTAGAGTACCTGGCATAGTGTTTTCTGAAGACAGTGCATTCTGACCTAGAGCTAACTGATGTTTCAGGGAAACATCAAAGTAAAACAAACAAATGTGGATGACCTATGACTTAAAATGGATGTGGTTAAAGATCTAATGAGAGTTCATTACAAAAATAATGCAATTGGCAAGGTAATTTGTTTGGTGGGACTACAAATTGGTGCAGCCACTATAGAAAACAGTATGAAGGTTCCTCAAAAAATTAAAAATAGAACTACCATATGATCCAGCATGCCCTTCTTCTGGGTATAGATCCAAAGGAATTAATATCAGGATCTCTGAGAGATATCTACACTTTCATGTTCACTGTGGCATTATTCACTATAGCCTAAACACGGAAGCAACCTGAATGTCCATCAACAGACAAATAGATAAAGAAAATGGGGTCTATACATGTAATGGAATATTACTCAGCCATTAAAAACAGGAAATGCTGCCACTTGCAAATACATAAACAAAGTGGAGGACATTATGTTAAGTGAAATAAGCCAGACACAAAAGGACAAATACCACATGATACTACTTATAAAAGGAATCTAAAATAGTCAAACTCACAGAATCAGAGAATAGAATGGTGGTTTCCAGGGGTTAAGGGGAGGGGGTATAAAGTTACAGTTATATGAAATGAATAAATCCCAGAGATCTATAATACAACATAGTGTCTATAGTTAATAATACTGTATTATATACTTAAAAATTTGCTAAGAGGGTAGGGCTTCCCTGGTGGCGCACTGGTTAAGAATCCGTCTGCCGATGCAGTGGACACAGGTTCCATCCCTGGTCAGCGAAGATCCCACATGCTGTGAAGCAACTGAGCCTGTGCACCACAACTACTGAACCTGAGCTCTAGAGCCCACGAGCCACAACTACTGAGCCCACGTGCCACAACTATTGAAGCCTGCGTGCCTAGAGCCCGTGCTTTGCAACAAGAGAAGCTACTGCAATGAGCAGCCCATGTACTGCGAGAGTAGCCCCTGCTCGCCGCAACTAGAGAAAGCCCACACACAGCAACAAAGACCCAACACCGCCGAAAATAAATAAACAGATAAATAAATTTATTAAAAACAATTTGCTAAGAGGGTAGATTTAAGTTGTATTCTAATAATCATCATCATAATAGTGATAATAATAACAAGAAAAATAAATAAAGAGAATGGGGGAAACTTTTGGGGGTGATGGATATGTTTATGGCAAAGATTGTGGTGACGATTTCACAGATGCATTCTTATCTCCAAACTCATCAAGTTGTATATATTAAACATGTACAGCTGTTTTGTATGTCAATCGTACCTCAATAAAATGGGTTTAAAAAAAGAAAGAAAGAAAAGTTCCTTTAGTATTTTATTTTGTGAAAAAAAATATCAGAAGTCAAGTTTGAACACTTGGTTAAATAGGATCATGAGTCACTGAGAAAAATAGTTAGTTACTTATTTAATCCAGGTGACAATAAAATATTTAAAAAGTAAATATAAGAGGTAATGTGATTGTAAAAAAAACTTTAACTCTTTCAAAAATGACAAGACTTGGCTCTCTTACATAATCAATGATATGATAATGTCAACATAGTGCACAGGAAACATAATTCTATTTTTTTTTAAAGATTTAATTTTATTTTTGGCTGCATTGGGTCTTTGTTGCTGTGTGTGGGCTTTCTCTAGTTGCGGCTCGTTGCAGTGCGTGGGCTTCTCAGTGCGGTGGCTTCTTTTGTTGCAGAGCATGGGCTCTAGGTGCATGGGCTTCAGTAGTTGTGGCACGCGGGCTCAGTAGTTGTGGCACGCAGGCTCTAGAGCGCAGGCTCAGTAGTTGTGATGCACGGGCTTAGTTGCTCTGTGGTATGTGGGATCTTTCCGGACCAGGGATCGAACCCATGTCCCCTGCATTGGCAGGTGGATTTTTAACCACTGTGTTACCAGGGAAGCCCCACAGGGAACATAATTCTAAGACACATAATCCGTTGTGCCTTGTAAGTGGATTACTCAAAAGGTAAAGAAAAATCTTTTACAACCTCTTATTAAGAGTAGACAAATAATCCAAGGATGTTTTGCCATTTTTAAAAGAGCGAAAATCAAACTCTAGTTCTGCATCAGTATACTATTGATACTAAAGCTCATTTATAAAAACGATATAAATAAATCCATTGAGTCTGTGTTGGTAAAAAATTTTCTTAGGTCCATTTATTCATCCAGGGATATCCCAAACATATTAAAATGTTGGGGTTCTATATAAAAAAAGAGAATCACAAAATTGGAATTCACAGAGTTGAAGATAGATATTTCCCTCCAAAAACAAAGAAGAAAGCAGATAATAATCTCTCCAATTATCACTGGAATCACGTTTCATTCCATTGCTAGGTAAGAATTTTCTTCTTCCCTGACCAAAGCAATGCTGTGCCAAGAAGTTTTATCTTCTGAGTTAGAGGAGTAAAATTCTTTGATCAAGGATACCTACTTCTTGGGGCTTCCCTGGTGGCGCAGTGGTTAAGAATCTGCCTGCCAATGCAGGGGTCACGGGTTCGAGCCCTGGTCCGGGAAGATCCCACATGCCGTGGAGCAACTAAGCTCATGCGCCACAACTACTGAGCCTGCACGGTAGAGCCTGCGAGCCACAACTAGTGAGCCCGCGTGCCGAGAGCCCGTGCTCCACAACAAGAGAAGCCACCACAATGAGAAGCCCACACACCACAACAAAGAGTAGGCCCCACTCTCCACAACTAGAGAAAGCTCACAGACAGCAACAAGGACAGCCAAAGACAGCCAAAAATAAATAAATAGATAAATAAATTTATTTTTTTTTTAAAAGGTATCTACTTCTCTTTCCATCTATCCTTTTGGAAATCTAGTCACTTGTTAGCACTAATTGAGCTTTCCTTATACCACTGCATATGGCATGGTTAATCAATCCCTTTTTCAAAAAAGTTTTTTTCCCCTTGGTTTTCTATTTTCCCTTCTCTCCTGGAAAGCTGCCCAAATAAGAAACTTTAGTCACTCTGGACACCTCCCTCTCCCTTATGTTTTTTGTGTGTTTGTTTTCTTTTTTGCAGTACATGGGCCTCTCACTGTTGTGGCCTCTCCCGTTGCAGAGCACAGGCTCCGGACGCACAGGCTCAGTGGCCATGGCTCACGGGCCCAGCCGCTCTGCGGCATGTGGGATCTTCCCGGACCAGGGCACGAACCCGTGTCCCCTGCGTCGGCAGGCGGACTCTCAACCACTGCGCCACCAGGAAAGCCCTCCCTTATGTTTTATATTTGGTTTACGTTACTACTCTTTTAATTCTCTCTCTGATTTGTCTTTCTATAGAGCATAGCATTTAAGAGTGGAGACTTGAAGTCAGACAACCACAATTTAAATTCCAGCTCCACTGTTTATTAGCTATGTGATCTTGTGAAATAATGGTAAAAATTAAAATAAGAATAGAAATAAGAAAAAGGCTATGTGCCAGGCACTATTCTAAATACACATAACTCAATGATTACAACTTATGAGATAGGTGCTATTACTGATCTCATTTTATAGATGAGAAAACTGAAAAACAGAGGTTAAAGAACTCAACAAAGGTCACATAAACAGTAAATGTTCAGCCAGGATTCAAAACTAGTCTGACTGAAGAGTTCATGCTTTTTACCATTTCATTTTTTACTTTTGGCTTTCAGCTTGATATCTACCATGCAGTAAACAATAAATATCAGCATTCTTATTAATACAAGTACACGACTTTTATCAAGTTTCATCATTTCTTACTTGTACTATTGCATCAGTCTTTGCATTAGTCTCCTTGCATGTCCCCAGGTTAACTGTTCTCTCACTGCTGCCAAGGATCATCTTTAAAAAAATCCAGAATTAAGCATAATACTTACCTGTATGAAAAACTTTTAATGATTTCCATTTATCTACCAAATAATATTCAAGCACAGCAAGGTGTGCAAGGGCCTTCACAGTGTTGCCCCCAAATTAATTAATGTTATCATTTCTTTTTCCTCACTCATTCCACACTTGCCTAACCCCAGCCACAACAAAAGTTTACTGGTCCACATGGATCCGTAGATTTTTACATCTTGGTGTAAGCTCAGTGTCATCAGCTCACAATGTTGAACTGATAGTAGGGTATCACCTAGGCCCAACTTGGTTTCAGTTGGTAAGCATGGGGTAAAAGGGCCTCTGGGTAAAATCTGTTATTAGTGTGGATGCCAGGTAACAGATAAGGAAGCCAGGCACATGCAGAAGAGCACTGGGGTGTCCTTGGTCCCAAGTACCAGGTCTGATTCTCACAGAGATAGCAGTAAGCAGATGAAGGGGGTTTTTCACAACAGACTCAGGGCCCAACACCTGCTGCTCTGGAACTCTGGGGATCAAGCTTAATAGCAACTTAATAGCAATACCTGGGGGCAGGTACTGTCCCATTTCTAAATCAAATGCAAGAAATCTCCAGGCACAGAGGGAAGGCAATAGGGTAGTACATTATTCAGCACCTGGGGAGTGGGAGAAAGTTCCTTACGCAGGTAGAGGGGTGGTCACTGAGAGGAATGTGAGGTACTCCAGAGATCCCAGGAACAGGAGAGGAGATATTGTGGCTGAGTTACAAATATTCTGCAGTTGGGCTTCGATGTGGGATGGGGAAATAGGGCACAAACCAGTGAAATATGGATAATAATGTGCCATTTGCACCCATACATGGGATTACTGAGACACTTAAGTATGTTAGTCGTAATTAATTTTGTTATATACTCTGCAACTGATCTGGCGAGGCTAGTATTTTTAACATTATATTTAAGGATCACTGATCTTGGGAATTCCCTGGTGGTCCAGTGGGTAGGACTCCGCACTCCCAATGCAGGGGGCCTGGGCTCGATCCCTGGTCGGGGAACTAGATCCCGCATGCATGCCGCAACTAAGAGTTCGCATGCTGCAACTAAGAAGTCCACACGCCGCAACTAAGACCCAGTGCAGTCCAAATAAATAAATAAAAATAAAAATGTTAAAAAAAAAAGAGGAATTACTGATCTCCCAAATTTGCTGCTACCCTTCTGGCAGTATTCCAAGAATTCCCAGGTTTTCCCCTGCACTTTCCATAAGTGGAAAAAATAAGGGACCTAGGACCCAGTGGAAGACTGGGTTTAAATCCTGTGTGCTGGAGTGTGAGTCTCAGGATTGAAAATTGATGACTAAAAGCAATCTCGATTTATGGCAGACTGCAGTGGTGCACTGTGAATGCTAGAAGATACCAACATCTGCCGTGGTCAAATTCCAGGTCTCAAAATTAGGACCTCATATGATGTGTTGTTCCTTTTCCAAGACACCCACAGATGATTCATGCGCTTATTCCTTCCTCCAAATGGCCCCTCAGTAACTCATCATCCAGGGGTGACTCACTCTGCCCCTGTTTATACTTGAACACATCAGACAGCAGCTATCTTCATACATGTCATGATTTCCTTGAGTGACATATGTTTCTAGAATGATGCAGGAACACACACCTGCACTCGGGCAGAACTTCTCAAATGTGTGTAGTTACCTACATCCCTAGTCAAGGGCGTGGCATTTGAGCTTAGAGTCCATCTCTAGGCATCAGATTCCTTAACAGAGATTGTAAATAACCTCCTATTTCTTTTACATTTTTGCTTTGTAGTAAAGAAACATTAAAACTTAGTGGATGTGAGTTGTTAGCAGTGTATAGTGTAAGAGAAGGACCGGTAAGTAGATATTTTAAAATTCTAATCATCCTGTTCCTTCAACCTAGTCACAAGTGGCTCTGGCCTACAATTCCCCACCTAAGACCTCAATGAATTTGATTTTATTTATTTACAAATGAAAAAGTAGATACTTCATTCTTTGTTATTTCCCCGCTGCCTTATGACATTTAATCTGGTATCACCTAATTCTGAAAGTATCATTAGTACAGCAGTCATTATTACTGTAATGCACTATCTGACAATATTCTTCTTATTTTGTTTCCCTGAACTGTCACCAGAGATGTCCATTAACACAAATTTTGCCACAAGTTTTGAAGTAAGCCACAGATACTCATGCATCTTCTTTGAGGAGATTCTCACTCTGAATGTATGACATATGTTCCAATAAGAATAGAAAAGGAAACTAGCAAGGATGACATCTAGCCAAGTCAAAACCTTTCAATTACAAAGGAAAAACACAGGAAATCATCGGAGTAATTGATTTACATCTTAAAAAGTGTATTAAATATTAAAAATAAAGAGAAACCACAGAAGCAACTTAAAAGGTTCTTGCCTCCTACCATTTGTTCATAGTTGACTTGTAAAATAAACTTTTCAATAGTTCTGGACAAGATGTAATATGCATGGAGGGAGAACTTCTGTATGTATATATATATATATGTGTATCAATTTTCTAAATTATAAAATGGAGATACAAATATATATCCCTAGATATTATTTCTAGTGACTTCATGTGAATAGATTTAAAAATCCAAGAGATTCCATTGGCTTAGAAAATAAATACTGTTCTTAGCAAAGAAAGCACTCTTTACTTTTACATAATAACTAGTCTGATCTCACTGATGGGCTTAACACACCATCAAATCACTGCTCTGTGGGACCAAGCAGGATCCTTAAAAATTTTAGGAGCTAGTACACATAATCATAATCATAAATAGCTGATTACTACTGCATGAAATTAAATGGTACCTAAAGCATCTAAGTTATACCATCAAGTATAGTGTATACATTTAGGAGGGACGATATAGTCTACAAATGGTCACAGGAAAATTTTTTTAAAACTTCATTAGGGAAAAAAGGAAAGGAATAAAAGGACTTTGCCTTGGGAATAAGGGGCTGTTTTGGGTTGGGCTGAGCCAGGGAGGGCATGGAACCGAGTCCCTGTGGGAGCCTGAAGCCTTGCACACCCACCCCCACCCCAGCAATGGCTGTCGGTGGTCCACAGCCCTTCCAGCCGAAGAGAAGTACCCTTCGCCCAGACCTAGTAGCAGAACAGGCAGAAATCGAAAGGCGTGGCCCAAACCTCACGAACCCAAGCTAAATCTTCCAGACATTAATGAGTCTAACCACAAGTGCCGTTGGTGGCCACAGTAAACCACTGCAGACACAGAAATGATGAGAGTGTGGCGGCATGAGGGAAGGGACTTAGGACTTTTTAATTCACTGTTGAATTCCCAGTTCCAAGAATAGTGCCTGGCACAGAATAGGTGTTTAATAAATATTTGATGAATGAATCTCTACTTTCTACATAATAACCAGTCTGGCCACACTGATAGGCATTCTACAACGTCTGCTTTATCAACAGTGTGTTTGGTCTGTATACACTAAACATCTGAGACATGATGATTACCCAGAAATTTCAGACACACAGACATGCTGGACATGTGTTTCTTTAATTAACCTTAATACAGTGGGAAAAGGACAATCCCTTCAATAAATCCTGTTGGGAAAACTGGACAGCCACATGCAAAAGAATGAAACTGGACCACTAACTTACACCATACATAAAAATTAACTCATAATGGATTAAAATCCATAAAACTTCTCAAAGAAAACATAGGCAGTAAGCTCCTTGATATTGGTCTTGGTGATACACTTTTTGGATTTGACACCAAAAGCAAAGAGCAAAAATAAAGAAGTTGGGACTGTATCAAACTAAAAAGCTTCTGCACAGCAAAGGAAACCATCAACAAAATGAAAAGGCAACCAATGGGAAAAATATTACCCAATGGGAAAAATATTTTAAAATCACATATCTGATAAGGCACTAATATCTAAAATATATAAAGAACACATACAACTCAGAAAAAAACCTGAACAATCTGATTTAAAAATAGGGAGAGGATTTGAACACACAGTTTTTTCAAAGAAAGTATACATGTGGCAAACAGAAATATGAAAAGATGCTCAACATCACTAATCATCAGGGAAATGCAAATCAAAACCACAATGAGATATCACCTCACATCTGTTATAATTGCTATCATCAAAAAGACAAGATATAACAAATACTGCAGAGGGTGTGGAGAAAAGGGAACCCTCCTGCACTGTTGGTGGGAATGTAAATTGGTGCAGCCACTGTGGAGAACAGTATGGAGGTTCCTCAAAAAATTAGAAATAGAACTGCCATACAATCTAGCAATTCCACTTCTGGAAAACACTAAATTCAAAAAGATATATTCACCCCCATGTTCACTGTAGCATTATTTACGATAGCCAAGATCTGGAAACAACCTAAGTGTCCATTAATGGATGAATGGATAAAGAAGATGTGGTATGTACGTACACACACACACACACACACACACACACACACACACACACACAGTGGAATATTATTCAGGCATAAAAAAAGAACAAAATCTTGCCATTTGTGACAACATGGATGGAATTATGAGGGCACTGTGCTAAATGAAATAAGTCAGACAGAGAAAGACAAATACTGTATGATTTCATTTATATGTGGAGTCTAAAACAAACAAATGAACCATCAAGCTCATAGATACAGAGAACAGACTGATGGTTGTTAGAGGTGGGGTGGGGGGTGGAGCAAATGGGTGATGGGAGTCAAAAGGTGCAAAATCCCAGTTATACAGTAAATAAATCATGGGGATGTAATGCTCAGCATGGCGACTACAGTTAATAATACTGTATTGCAGGGACTTCTCTGATGGTCCAGTGGTTGACTCTGTGCTCGCAATGAAGGGGGCCCCGGTTTGATCCCTGGTCAGGGAACTAGATCCTGCAGGCCGCAACTGAAGACCTTGCATGCTGCAAATAAAAAAAGACCCTGCATGCCGCAACTAAAAAAAAGATCCTGCATGCCGCAATTACAGATCCCACATGCCACAACGAAGGTCCTGCGTGTCGCGACTAAGACCCAGTGCAGCCAAAAAAAAAAAAAAAAAAGTGGTCCATTGTATAGTATGTGTATTGTATCTCAACAAAGCCTTTCAAATAAATGGATACATGCATTAAGAGTTTCTTTAAAAAAACAATACTGTACTGCATATTTGAAAGTTGCTAATAATCACTTGAAAGTTCTCATCACAAGAAAAAAATATATAACTGTGTACGGCAATGGATGTTAACTAGACTTACTGTGGTGATCATTTCATGATATCTACGAGTATGGAATTATTATGCTGTATACCTGAAACTAATATATGTCAAGTAAACCTCATTAAAAATAAAAGTTAAATAAAAAAGAAATTAACTTTAGAATTTCTACAATGCATAACATAGTTTCCCCTATTTTGAACCTGAGGTACTGCATAAAAGTGCCTACAATGCAGTATGCACCTTTAAAAAAAATTGTGGTAGGAACACGTAACATGAAATATACCCTCTTAACAAAATTTTAAGTGTACAATACGGCCTTTTAAACTATATGTACAATGTTGTACAGAAGATTTCTAGAACTAAATCATCTTGTATAACTGACATTTTATACTTGTTGAATAGCAACTTCCCACTTTCCCTCCCCCTGGCCCATGGCAGCCACAATTCTACTTGCTACTTCTATGAGTTTGGCTCCTTAAGACACCTCATATAAGTGGAATCGTGCAATATTTGTCCTTCTGTGGCTGGCTTATTTCACTTAGCATAATGTCCTCCAGGTTCATTCTTATTGTTGCATATGACAGGATTTCCTTTTTATAAAAGCAATTTTGTCTTGATAGAACCTGTTCATATCTTCCAGTCTGTGTCTTGCCATGAGAAACTGTTCACTGCTTTCTTAAAAGTATATTTAGTAGACTTAAATGTTTTCTTTTAATTATACTAATAATTAAATATAATAAATATGTTAACATTTCATAATTAACTCATATATTCTGCTAGAATGGCACGTAGCACATAAGATATAGCTTAATTAATAATCATAGGCACCATTCACTTAGTGATAATACATATCAGATCCTAGGCTAAAAGCTATTCACACATTAAAAATTTTTAATCCTTATGAAAATTCTATAAAGACAATATGATTATCCTTATTTTGTAGATGAAGAAACAGGCTTAAGAAAATTATACATTCAAGAAAGTACAATTTATGCATAGCATTATACAAATTATATGTGATGTGCTTACACTCTAACGTACTCATCAAGTAAGACCAGGGCTGCCCAAGCGGCAGTTGTGAACCATTTGTTATGGTCTGACATGAGATAAGCTTGTTCTGGAATGTAAATCAAATAAATCACAATTCATTTTCCCATTAATATATCAGAACTGTCAACTAGAGGGTGTCTGTTATCCTTATTATAAAAACAGAATTTTTATCTCAGTTTGTCATTGCTTTCTTCACTGAGAAAGTCCTGCTTTAAAAAAAAAAAAAAAAGTTGCCATGCAGACTAAATCAGATAATATACATGAACACATTTCATAAAGTCTAGTAATATTACCTGGATTTTAGAAATGAGTTTCAAAAAAGGCCAGCTGTCGTCATGCCATACCAATTCCACAACAAGTTGTTCAAAAGCAGACAATTCATGAACTCCCTGTCGACCTGAACTCCTTCAAGTGTCATAGGAGATGATTCTGAAGAAATAATAATATTAATTCTAGGTGATGACAAAACAAAATATTTGATCACTATAAGCTAAACAGGTCATATAAATACAAACTAAACTCAAACAGAAGATCGACACTCTACACACTGAGATGTTAAAGTAACTAACATTCTGAGAGACAGGTAAATCTGGACCAAGTATTTGTTATTTCCTTTTGATCTTAAAAATTTCCAATTGAAATAAACATTTATTGGGAACAGATTGTAAAAAGAGTGTAATACAAAAGGAAATTCTAGAACACAAAGTTTGTGGGTTGTTTTTTACTCCATTTTATTAAAAATATGTTTTCAACTACAGTAAAATGAAAGCAAGCAATCCTCTGGTATTTCCTGAAATACATCCTTAGGAAAATAACCTCTTCGGATCTAGAAACTTGGCCTCTTTATTAATTACCTTGCAAAATAGAAAATATTTCTCAATGATGAAATAAAAGATTATTCTTATAAATCTAAAAACAAAAAATAAAAAACAAAAAAAAGTCAGCTGAACTCTACTGTGTGGTTAGTGACATAGTCTATTTACATTGTGATGCAACTCCTTATCGGGGCAGGGACTGCTAGCCAACAGTTCATGCCCCACCAGGCGTCTGCAGGCTACTCTTTGAGTAGCACTGTACATATGGGGTATGAATAAACACCTAACACTTCAGTTTAAGCAGAGTTCAAGTTGGACTCAGAGAACATGAACATTTGTGTGAAATGTTCAGGGTATTTTTAATCCCTTCTTGCAATCAATCAAAAAACTAGTTTCTATTCTGTATACACAACAAATAAGGCACATAGTAGAAGGTGGGGGTGATTTTAAAAATCAGGATCCTTGCCCACTTTAGGAAGTTTGCCACCTGAATGGAGAGAAAAACTAATGCCAAAAAAACCTACTTATACTTAGGCATTAATGATAAAGGCCCAATAAATGATCTGTGTAGACCACAAGAGCTCATACGTGCAGCTGGGGGAACAAGCTCTGAGGCGATCTGCCAAAGCTTCAAGGTAGAGGGAAAATGTAAGCAGGTCTTTTAATGACGAAACACTCATACGGTTTGAGAAAAACGTAGAGGCAGAAAAAACGAGCACATTCCCAGGAAAATGAGGGAAAGTAATCAAGGGGAGCCAAGAATCTGAAGGAAGAGGGAGGAGTAGGCTAGGAAGGTAAACCTTCCCTCAGGGACACGAAGCGCAGATGCTTAATAAGCATATTGAGTTTCTTGAAGAAAAACTTTTTATTACTGAAGGCTGCCTGTCTTAATAGTGAGCAGGGACATTGGTAGGGACAGTGTTTTCCATTTTTAGTAGGCAAGGGTGCACTTCTTTGCATAATTCTGACTTTGCATGAATTGTCATGAATACCCTGCAGGTTTAGTTCCAGTTCAGGTTTATATATCAAGGATGGGACATTTTATGTACGAACAACTTCTAAAAAGTCCTACCCTGGTAAATAATCCATATATTCATAGCCTATAGAAGTATCTGATCCAGAGTTTAGGCTTAAATCAAAATGGATTTTCCTAGGAAAAATTTAATAAGTAATATCCTGGGATATTCCAGAAATAATCAGTTTCCATGACATTCTCCACTTTTTATGTGGTGAGTTTAAGTTGAGAAAGCTTCTTAAAAAAATATATATATATATGTATATTTATATATTTGTTACAGAAAAGAACTAACTTGAGGGAAATATTTCTTCAGTTTTCCTCCCTGTTAAGCTCTTTTCTCATACTGTTTTTATTTTTTACAAAATACAACACATATGAATCCACAAACTCAAACTAGTGAAAGACAATGGCTGAATGTGAGGTTTGCTTGTTTCCATTTCAAAGTTCAAATGTTATCACTATCCTAATTCATAAAGGAACAATTCAGGGAATATTTACAATTATATCTATATCTCCATGCAATTCGTATAGTATAAAAAAGCCTTAATTATTCATATTTAAACCTGTGTGACTCAAAATTATTTATTGAAAGGTTTAACAGCCTAGGGTGTTTCATGTAAATACCTGACAGAAAATCCATTAACATGCCAATAATTTCACTAAGTTTTAGTAAGTGGTCAAGGTGAAATCAAGATGGGATATATTTGCATTTCAGCTTAGAATAATAAACTGACATTTGCTTAACATTTCCAAGTGAATTTGCACATCTTTCCCACAAGCATTTATTTTCATATTAGTTGCTTCTCATTCCCAGACATACCCTTGTGTAATTAGGGTTAATATCAAACTATGCCTGAAGAATTTGTTCAAGAGAGGTGGAGACACCAGAGGAGAACAGGAAGCCCCCAACGGATATAACCACACATGTAGTTGCGTAGAGACACCTGGCCAAAGGCACAGGTTCCTTGGTAAGGAAAATCTGAGGGCATGAGCTTGTGTCAGGTCAGGGGCAGGGAAGATTTTCAAGAGAAAACAAAGAAAAGGGAGAAAAGAGAACAGGATGACAAATTAAAATCCAGGAATCTGAGCAGAGAAAGGAGAGACGGCTTTCCAGTTTTAACCAAATTTTAAGAGTTGATGGGATCAGATGAAAGAAGTCAGGACTTCTGGGGTCAATGAGATGAGTTTGCTCCTTGGAAGGGCCTGACCTTAGAGTGGGTCCTGATAGCCAGAATCTCTCACAATGGCCCTCAAATAAAGCCATGTGTGCAGTTAAAGGTATATGTACCTCCATGAGGTTTTCTGTTTGCCTGTGCACGCATGTTTATATTCTCTCCTAAAGAAAGGACTTACTGTCTAAATTTCCGTCTTTTTTCAGCACCTTTCCATTAGTGAACTTCAGACACAAAAATAGGGTTTCAATAGGTTCCACGGGGTGGAAGTGTGGAAGGAAAGCTTTTCTAATTTAGAGTTCTGAGCAAAAGCTTCATAAGGCTTATGACACTGCCTTTCTTTCTACCTTTTTGCTGTCAATTATGAGTTTTACTTTGCCTGCAGAGAAATTTTATAATAAGCAGTTGCTTTCCTTTGGATATTCTAACACATCTAACAGCATTCTCAGTGCCCTATCATTAATTTATATTATTCACTATGTTTGCAAAGATTAAAAACCAACTCCCCAATACATTTGTAGACTGTTATATAGAATTCAATTTGAATTTAGCGTTAATTAATGTGCCACTAAGCATGTTCTCTATTTTTCCTGTCACTGTATGATATTAAATCCTTTTAAATTTTTAGTTGTTCCTAGTAATTTACAGTTTGAAAATAATATGCAGTGACAAAGCAAGCAGAAGTTAAATCTACAGCTGATTTAACTCCAAATCACAATTCATTTTCCCATTAATATTTCTGAGTTGTCAACTAGAAGGTATCTGTTATCTTCATTATAGTAACAAAATTTCCATTACAGTGTCACAAAACTTCATAGAAAATACTTTTTGACGTGCTTAAGTCTCATTCCTTGTGAGAGAGGTCTTGTTATGTGTGGAAATAAAACTAGATACCCTAGAGATCCTGCTATAGAGAAGAAGTTGGAAAAAGAACATGATACTAAATTATTTGTTCTTAGGATGGGAAAGAATAACAGAATTGATGAATAACTTTCTAAAGTTTAACCAGAGTCTAGTATTTTTGTGTTACTTTAAATCACCTAATCTTTAAATTCAGAGCATCTGTGTGAGGCATTAATTCACAGAAGTTTTCGTGAAGGTCAATTCTGAATGAGTATTTATGACATGTGTTTATGCTTCTGCCTAGGAAATCAGTAAAGGAGACAAGTCATTTTATCTCTGTATTTTGTGAAAAGCAGTACTCAGGTGATACTGGCTCTTTTATTCCAAGAATACATGCATGCCCACACCTAATTTGAGAGCAAGCCAAGTAATGGTGGCAGCGTAATATGAATAGCACCCACTAAGGCAGCTTCTTTTTCATTCCCACTGAGAAAAAGAAGAAAAAAAAAGAAGGCCTCGTGAAAGTATTCTGTCTGTTCTTTCTCAGATAAAGCAAATCATCTTTCTTTTTAAAATGACCTTCAGTTTTACAGGAGCACAAAATCATAACTGTCATAGCTAAAACTGATCAAACATGTTAAACGTAATACCAAATACGTTACAGGCAAAGCAGTCAATGTTCCATAGGTGAGGCTGATGAAGGTATGCCAGGTATCCTATAACTCCTTCTGTAACAAAGAAATGAAAAGATGCTGCAGCTAACAGAAAGGAATTGTTTCTCAAATTTGTTCACCTGAGCCACCTGTACTAAATGTAAATTATGCCATACTAGAGATCTTTATAATTATTAATCAAATGAGTACATGAATATATTTCATTAAAAACACTATTGGCAACGTAATTCCTCTAAGACATCACACTTGAGTCCAATGATTAAAATTTTGACATAGGCTCATATATTTTTCCATTACTAAAAACAAGTTACAGAAGGAGACTCTATCAAAATGCCCAATTCTTATACATAGGCATTGTTAAGTTTAAAATAGGAGTCATCTTTGTAGAACTTCCAAGATTGATTTCTGAAAGACTGAGTAAATAAATACTCTGAATTGTACTCCTGTCTCAAGCCAAACACTACTTGCCAGCATCCAGTAAGCAGCAACCTTTACAAAAGAAAAGAAAGAACAACAGGCATTGTTTTTATGTGATTCCTGGAAGCTTTTGCATTCAGAGCCTAGAGTAATTAACTGAGGACCACATTTTTTTATAAATACAAGTAGAGAGAAGTTGGCCTGCTGGAAATTTTAAGCATCTCAAACTCAACTTCTTCCCCAACATCAATGCGTCAGATCTAGCTGAGATGGTAAAAGGAATGAAGGGTATACTCACACTAGATGCTTGGTATGAACTATTGGGTCAGGCCTATTGGGGCACCTAGACTGGTCAGTGTGGATGAGGTAGAAATATTCAATGTGGTCAATGTGTCTGTACCGATAATGTATCCAGATCATCAGTTTGAAAATTCCTGTGTCCAGGTTTTCATATCATTATTGGGTGCTCAAATAGGTGTTGACTGAAGTTTTACCTGAGAATCCTGACCAGCAAAATCTTGGGGGGTGGGGAAATCTCTAAATTTGAAATGAATACAGATGATTTCTTTTTTTAATTAATTAATTTATTTTCGCTTCACTGGGTCTTCTTTGCTGCACCCGGGCTTTCTCTGGTTGTGGTGCGCGGGCTTCTCATTGCGGTGGCTTCTTTTGTTGCTGAGCATGGGCTTTAGGCGCGTGGGCTTCAGTAGTTGTGGCACACGGGCTCTAGAGAGCAAGCTCAGTAATTGCGGCACATGGGCTTAGTTGCTCCAAGGCATGTGGGATCTTCCCGGGCCAGGGCTCGAGCCCGCGTCCCCCGCATTGGCAGGCAGATTCTTAACCACTGCGCCACCAGGGAAGTCCAATACAGATGATTTTAAAAAGAAATATATAGCATGATAAGCATTCCTCACTAGAGCAATAGGCCTGAATGCGTGACTCTGTAGATAAGAGAATTCTAGTTCATTGTACCATAGATCTGAACTAAAACAGTAATTAATTTGAACCCAGATGAAGAGAAGAGAAAGGAGCAGTGGCAGTTTAACCTCTCACTTTATCATCTAATGAAAGATACTGCATTTTGTTTTTTGAGTCACAAAACACAGACACTGATTCTTGTCAGGTTTTCTCTTACTCTCGTTCCCTGTATCCCAGAATAAGTTTTTCAGTTGCTGTGTGAAAGATCACAGTTGCACAAACTCCCCTCCTCTTTGTCCTCAAGAAAGACACCTTTCTTCCTGAAACAATGCAAAGGAACCTATGCCTCCAGCAAGTATTTCTATTACACTTCAAGGACCGTGGGGGTGAAAGGTGTTTCTGTCTCTTCCAAGGTTTGGATGATGGGTCCATTAGATTGTTAGTGCCGCTTCCATCTGGCAGCAGAATTCACGGTTCCAAGTAGCACAGCATTATCACCTTTGTGGGCAAGACAATATCACATCTGGTGGAGGAATAATCACATACGTTGCCTCGTTTTACATTTGTCCAGGCATTCAGCTACACAAACTATTCCTCTTTGCTCAGTCCTAAATGACATATAGACTGGGGAAAATACAAGAGCACACTAAAGAAATTTATCTCAAATTACTGCAGGGAATTGAATTTGTGGCTCAACTGAAATAGGTAACCGCTTCTATTTAACTGGCTATAAAGAGATATCAGATGGCACTGTGATGTATGTTCTTTACAATGACCTTTGACAGGCTACGGTAGGTCCTGAGGCATTTGAGGCCACAATTAATTGTATTGCTTTCTTGTGAATTTTCTTGCTAACACTCTGTAAATCAGAGGAGTCAAGAAGTTGGTTTCTCATCTAATAGATTTTTTTGGTGCACTTTTTTCACCTTGTGCAAAGGAACAATGACTTTTGCGGGGAAAGAAAGGAGGGAGACATTTGAATGCCAAAATTTAATAATAATAATAAGATGTGGACTGCATTTGGCCTTCAGCTAGGCCTGCTATGGGACCTGTCATTTTGTATTTAGCATGCAGTTTGGACTTAATTAAAGCAACTTCAACTAACATATATTAGAAAAGATTATTCTCCCCAAGTGGTTCTCTGATCTTACTTTATTGCAAAACAGTGATGCTGATTAATGTAAACAGAACTAGAAAAAAACTTAAAGATAAACTATTCTTAATTGAGGATCATAATATTCAGCAGACAATTATGACTTTTCCAGAATAATAAAAAAGTTATAGGAACTTCCCTGATGGTCCACTGATAAAGAACATGTCTTACACGCAGGGAACACAGGTTCGATCCCTGGTCAGGGAACTAAGATCCCACATGCGCGGGGCAACTAACCCAGGGTGCCACAACTACTGAGCTCCAGCGCCTCAACTAGAGCCCACCTGCTGCAACTACAGAGCCCACATGCTCTGGAGCCTGCGTGCTACAGCTAAAGAGAAAACCTGCATGCCAAAACTAGAGAGAAGGCCGTGCACCACAAGGAAGAGCCCACAAAATGCAACGAAAGATTCCTGCATGCCTCAACGAAGATCCTGTGTGCCCCAACTAAGTCCCGATGCAGCCAAAAATAAATAAATTAAATAAATAAGTAATAAATCTTTAAGAAAAAGTTATGTGTAGAATTATTAAATTTAATTTATTAAAGTCACTTCCTACATCTTTCTTCACATTTTTCAAAGCTATGATAATAGAGTTAAAAATGTCTCAAACTTCTTAAATGCGTTGTTTCAATAGAAAATGCCCTTCCTGATCTACAATTAACCTACAGTCAGCAGTACTCATTTTTAATGCTTCCAAGTTTCCTTGGGTTACCTAAATTATGTATAGAATAAATATAACCGTCCTTATCTTAGTCATCTTTTATACATGTTTTACTGTTTTGCAAACCAGCATGGAGACCCTGGAAGCCTAAAATTCCACAAAAAGATTCACTCACACTCAAACTGAAAGCAGGAAGAAGAAAAAGGAAGAGGGTGCATCAAGTTATCTAGAAAATAAAATGTGAAATACATGATCATTTTAAGATAGCCACTACTCTAGATTTCATGATATTCTGCCATGTGGAAACATTAAAGAAAGAAACAAAAAAACGGATAAGAGAATTCTATATAGAACGGAAAGAAAACTAAAGATCTTAGATGAAGACTGAAAAAAAATTAAAAAGGAATAGGAAAGTAAATGAAGGAACTGCATGAAAAGGAAGCGAAAAGTAGACAATCTGCATAAGAAAAGCAGTTGTGAAACATTCTTACTAGGATACTTCTCATCTTCCTGACTTGTCGCCTGGTTTCAAATTCAGGTATCATATAAGTGGACTGACTACTGCTTATCCGTATATTGTGCGGTGGAAAGGGAACAATGACAAAGTGAGTAATTAATTAGAAGTAATGATTTCCAAAATGAAAAATTTAATAGAAAACAGGATAATTACATGGAACACATTTCTTAGCATGTGAAGGAAGAACGGAAACAAAGCAAAAATGTTGAGAAATACAGCATCATGAGAGAGAGAACATCACTTCATCATTCAGCTACTAGGAAGTCTAAAAGAAAGAAGTGAGAAAAAAGAGGGAGGAAATTATCAAACAAGTAATATAAGAAAATACCTAAGAGTCATAATATTTATATTGAAAGGGTCCTTTGAGCAATGTCATCGACAAAACAATCAGTCTCAGATTAGCATTAGCACCTAAAATACAGTGGGTAAACAAACTGGATCTGCTAAGAGGATCAGCAACAATGGATGCGAAAACATGAAGTGATATCTTCAGAGTGTGAAAAAATAGATATGTTATTTATGATTCTGTGCTCAGCCCAACTATCAATTAAGTTTGACTGTTTCATAAATTTATTTTCAGAAATGCAAGGACTCAGATTTTATCATCTCTGCATTTTTTTATGAAGAAAAGACCTCAGGTGTACTCTCTGAAAATAAAAGGAAAATCAGACATTTAAATGAAATGACAGCACTGCCCAGGAGGCAAAAAAAGTAAAAAAGGGAAAAGGCAGTGTTTTTTTTTAATGGAAAAGATAGTTTTAATATTTCATTATTAATTCTTGATTTTATGAATATTAAAACAATTCACTAACAACTTTGTGCAAGGATTAGGGTGTTAACACACAAAGTATAAAATTATTTAGAGTATAAAAATGAACAACTAGCCTAAACCACAGAGTACTTTGTAAAGAATGCTATATTGCCTACCTGGATCTAAGTGGCAGGTAGCTTCTCAGAAGTTGCTGTGATAGAAGGGAGGCCCATTTACAGTGGTCATCACAGCGTCCTGTGACAATACTTGAATTAATGCATTTGTATGTAAACTTATGTATCTAATTAATTTTACTATTTGTTATAGATACTATTAAAATATTTTGCTTCTGATACACAAATATTTCATTGTTTTCAAACAGGTACAGTTGTACTGGTAGGCGCTAGTTGAATAGCAGCCTTGAATGGGTCCACGTTAGAAGAGAAAGTGAAGCTCCTAAAAGAGTATCTTCAAGAAGAAGAATGAAATAGAATCAAACAGTTGGTAACCCCTGAAAACAGGTGGAAGATATTTGGGAAATGATAAACTCTCTTAACAAGAAAACAGAAATGTAAGAAACTTACAGTCCAAAAATGAAACAAGCTACAAAGGTAGAGTTTAAATGAAAGTAATCTATTTAACCTTGATCCTAGGAATATACTCCTTTGAGGAGCACAAGTATTAGAACCCAGAAAAGGGGGTGTAACTGGAATATATTACCAATATAAAAATAAGACAATAATATAAATACTGTTCATTTGAGCTCATCCTTTAAAATCAATCTCTTCCTATGACTTTTCCATAAACAGGTAATTATGTTAACAGAGGAGAATGTGAACTGTATCAACCATAACCATATATATGACAGGTGGAGCTGAAAGAGTTCAAGATGCAATTAGGAAGGAGTGCTGAGAGGGAATGGTAGGGTGCAAGGAATAAGTTTGGTTGTGCCTAAAACTGATGGAGCAGTAAGGAGAGATATAAGCACATTATTTAAAGCTAGAAGTAGGAAAAATCAAAAATAATGTTACAACTATTAAATATTGGGAAGGGAAGAAAAGATGATGTTCCATTTGAGTTAATCCTCATTTTTCATAGTGGAGAAGCAATAGGAAGCAACTGTCTCAAATTGATAAACCAAGAAATAGTAGTGTGTTCATATTACTTAGAGGAATGAAGGTAAATGAGTACCATGCCCTGCCCCCTACCACATACACAAACAAAACACAGAAAATTCTGAGTGTTTACCTCCAGAGGACTAGAGCTCAGAAGAAGGGTAGAGCAGAATACTACCAAGTATAAGGTGTTTAGAGTTATTATTTTATAAAAATATTTCAATTATTTAAATACATAAAGAGAAAGGAAAGTCATTATAGGAGATATATAAGATAAGTAGCATGACCAAATTTTTGTTAGGGAGTTGGAACCAAGCAGAACCCTGCAGCACACCCTGTCACCCCACCCCCAACACTGGTACAAAGGCCCTCTATGTCCCCTGCCTCTTCTTTGTAGAAAAGCTGAAATCTCCCAGGCCTCCCTGAATTACAAAAGAGCAGGCTCAAGCAGTTAATGATTAGGACAACCGAGTCACAGACTCAGGGTCTGACATGCATTCCTGAGTTATTTTACAGATACTATAACTGCCACCAGAGGGAAAAAGCTAACTTCATGATGGTCAGATTGGAGCCGTGACATAAGCTGCTCCATCCTGAGCAGTACTGCATCTATGGCTAGCACAATTCTAAAAACTGGCCTGAAGAGAATGGGATTAACACTATCACTCATAATAATCTATACCTTTGTGGGCAGCAAAATAATTGTACTTTGTTCTGCCCGTATATGTAAGGGGGCAACTAAAACTGTCGGCAAAGAGATGTCTCAAACCCATATCGATATCTCTCACTCTAAGACTTCAATGCCAATTTTCAGCATAAAGCAATTACAGAAGATACAGCTTCGTCCCCAATCCCATAGAAATGGAATGATATCTGACTGGGGGAATCTGTAAGCAGCTCTTTGCAGGAAACCACCCTCAGCAGAAAATCCCTTTTCCCTTGTCACTTTAGGAAAGCTATATTGTAACTAACCTTAAACCATGCACCCCCATGCTCCACTCATGTCTGGCCCAAGCACACTTTTTAAATCTTTTGATCACACAATACCTTGCCTAACCTGCTGATTCTTTCCTTAGATCAAAGAAGAAGAAATGAAGAATAAGTAATTATCAGATGATCAGATTTCTTCCCTAGCTTCCCCTTTAGTAATCTCATGAACAAGCTGTGTGAACAAGATAGCATCTAAAGAAAGATCACAAGGAGTTGACAAGCCTCCACGCAGTGGGAGATGGCTACAAATTTGATCCTCTATCTCAATGATTAATTGAGATTACTTCTCCTTTTCCCTTTAAGAACTTTCATGGCTGAGCAGAATCTTCAGAGTTGGGTTTTGGGAGGACACGAGTCTGCCTTTCTCCCCAGATTGCCGGCATTCTGATTAACAGCAACTTTCCTTTTGACCAATAACTGCCTCTTGGGTATTGATTTTTGAGTGTCGAGCAGCCAGACCTGAGTTTGGTAATGGAATGAGACCTTATGAAAAATGGATAATGGAGATGGACGTTTTGATGGGTACAGAACTTTTGAAAGGAAGGTAGCAGGGCTAATTTTATCCTTAGTTTCTCTATAGTGAAACTGAGGTTTAGAGAGTTTAACTTGGTAATCCAAAGATTTACTGATAGTAAATAGGAAATATACTGTAGAAGTAGAACCTGATCTCCCAAATTTTAAATACTTTATATTCTTTGAGATTCGCCCTTAGAGCAACATGTTCCAAATCCTTTTTTCATTCTTTTTTGGTGCTTATTTTCCTGCAAAATGCAAACTTAAAAAAATTCACTCTGCCCTTAAAGTGACTCAATTAAAACCAACTACATAACATATATCAAGGGAAAGAAACAGTGCAATGTGGTAACATAAAGTGTTCTTCCTACTGCATGTAACTGATAATCCCCTGACTCCTGTAATTCCTTACACCCCGTTGCCTTAAGATAAAATAACAATTGCTTAGATGTCTATTTAATAAAACATGGAATTTTTGCAAAGCAAAAGCCAACTTTATGTTGTACGCAAGAGATATTACCTCTAATAAAGTAATTCAGAAAGCCTAAAAATAAATGGATGAACAAAGGTATAAAAGACAAATGAAAACAATAAGAAAACAGGAGCTATTTCCTGATATCAAACAGACTAGAATTCAGACCAAAAGGCGTTGGATGTTAAAAAAAACATACAGTATGTAATACTTGTTAAAATAAAATGGAAATTAGGCTTGAAGGTCTCCCAAGCAGACAAAACTAGTTTAGCCACATATGCAAAACTCAATCTAGTTTATGCATGTGAAACTTACATAGGTTCTTGTAAGTGAATGGAAGTGAAACTTAGATTATTTCTTGTAAAGACATCTGATAATCACAAAGGAAACTTAAGTTATCTTCCTAAAATGATAGAAGAAAATCACTTGTAACCAATCCCTTGTTGTCTGGAAACCTCCATTCTAACAACCAATCACTGTGAGGTTAAACAACTTGTTCATTCTCACTTTATAAGCCATCCTGTAATAACAAGCCTCTGAGGTTCATACCACTTTCTGGTTTGAAGTCTCCCTATTCATGAGCAGTTTGTTTCTTGCTCAATAAAATATCCACATCAAGTAAACCTCTCTGAATTTTCTCTTGACAAACTAAAAGCCACAATTCACAAAGAAGATACAATATTCATGAAAATCTATGTACCAGAAACACAGAAATCACATTCATAAAGCAAAAATTAAAAGGAAGTAAAGGGTAAACAGAGAGAAACCCACTAAAAAGAGGAGACACTGTCATAACTCTCAGTCCAAAACAAATCAAGTAGACAGTAAATAGGCAAGGATATACAAGACCTATACAACAGTACCAATAAGGTAAGTATTAGAATAGATACTGTCCTCTGTAAGCCCAAATAGAGAATATTTCTTCTTCTTCAACACAAATGGAACATGTACAACTATTTACCAAATATCAAGTCGTAAAGATAAGCTCAGTAAGTTCCATAAAATAAAAATAACAGAAAAAACATTCTTTGATGACAATGCAGTAAAACCAAAAATTAATAACAAAATCAGAAAATTCCTCAATATCTATTAAAGGAAGCACTGTGTGAAATAATTCTTGAGTAAAGGGGGAAATACAATCTGAAATTCCTCTGTTTCTTAAAGAGTAATAATAATATAAACATAATATAATAATATAAACAGAATTTAAGAAGCAGAAGAAATTAAAACAATCAGAACAGACTACACAATTTATGCAAAAAATTTAATGTCTATATAAAATAATCAATGATTATTTAGGAAAACACAATTTACTAAAATTGACTCCAATCAAGATAGACAGCTTGAGCAAACCATTTTCCATAGACAGAATAAAGTTATCAAATTTCTACCCTACAAAAAAAGCACAAGGCCCAGAAATGATTTCACAGGGAGATATCACCTAGTTTTTAAAAAACATATTTAAACATTGTTCCAGAGGATAGAAAATGAAGAACTCCCAAATTTCTTTTATGAAGCAAGTGTAACACTAATACCTTAACTTGTGTAAGATCTCTCTCTCACACACACACACACATACACTCACACACATCACAGTAAACAACAATAATGCATAATGAACACAGATCTCTCTCTCTCACACACACACACACATACACTCACACACATAACAGTAAACAACAATAATGCATAATGAACACAATGGCTCAATAGTAGAAATCCACTAATATAATAAATTAAGAGATCTAAGGAGAAAAATGAGATAATTATCTCAAAAGATGCTTAAAAACCTTTGAAAAAATTCAACATCTATTCCTTATGGAAACATTCAACAACAGGGAATTGATACTTCCTTATCCTGTAAAAAAAAAAGAAAAAAAATGTGTAACAATCTTGTATCATATTCTTCTTTTTTTACTGGAGACTTCTGAGGAAGGAGAAAAAATGACCCAGTCAATCTCCTTGCAAACAAGCTGACCTCCTACAAACACATTAGTGCTATTTACTAGCAGAAAGACCAAGAAGAGTCCTTATCTCTAAAATACTTTTAGTAAGATAATCATTTTAGTAGAATAATTGCTCATTTTATTGATATATCAAATCAGATATGGATTTGTAAGGCATGATTTATTGTAAAAAGTCACACAAGCTACCTAAAGGGGCACACAATGGGTATGTTCTGCTGAAATGGCTCTCTGTTCAAGTAATGTTGCATACACATTCATTAAAACTTTGTATGCTGGTGGCGTAGTGGTTGAGAGTCCACCTGCTGATGCAGGGGACACGGGTTCATGCCCCGGTCCGGGAGGATCCCACATGCCGCGGAGCGGCTGGGCCTGTGAGCCATGGCTGCTAAGCCTGCACGTCCAGAGCCTGTGCTGCGCAACGGGAGAGGCCACAACAGTGAGAGGCCCGCGTACCACAAAAAACAAAAAAACCCCAAAACTTTGTATGCTAAATCCAGTCCAGAAGATATCCTTATAAGGGAGAGAAAGGACATTTGGAGAATTGTGTTGATGGTCTCAGACCATTCCAAAAAAATAACCTGTATTTTGCTATTGTCTACATTGTTTTAGTTATTAATAATTTTAGTACTGTGTAGGTTCTACACTTTGTATAGAGCATGATTTTACAGTCCTACTCTGGATGTTATCTATCCATTTAGAACGAAGATGATGACAACAATATTGACAGGGACAGAGATAGGTATAGGAATAGAGGTGGAGGTGGAAGTGGAGATTGACATGGAGCTAGGTCTAGAGACCTTATATTTAATGTCAGCTCCTTATTTAATGGAGAAACAACAGTTATTCTGACTAAAGTAAGGAACAAAGTAAGCATACCCACTGTTTCCATCACTATTTAACATTGTACTTGGGGCACTGACCAGTGAAATCAAATAAGAAAAAAATAATTAGAGGAAAAAGGATTGGAAATGAAGAAGTAAACTGATCTCTTTGAAGATGATATGACATTATAACAGGAGAACTCAAAGAATCAATGGTAAATATTACTCAATAAATTCACTAAGTTAGAAGTGTGTAATATTAATATACAAAAATTAAAAGCCTTCACTTATACAATAATAATCAGAAGTTACAATAGAAGAAAAAATCCCATTTACAATATCAACAGAAAATCTTTAGGAATATACTTAACAAGAAATATGTAACACTTAATGAGGGAGCCAAGAAAGAAACACTTCTAAAAGACACAAAAAATACATTCCTTGTTCTTGGACAGAAAAATTCAGTGTCATAAAAACAGCAATACTCTCTAAGCTTATATATGAATTTAATGTGATCTAAATAAAAATACCATTTTTTTCTAGATCTGGACAGATTTATTGTGATTTCATGTGTAAAAATAAACATGAGAAAAGGAAGGTAAACTCTAGGACTAACTCTATAAGATATTAAAACAAACTAGAAATTATATGTAATTAAAACAGTATAATACTCATACATGGATAGACTGACAAATGAAAAATCCAGAAATGAACTCCAAAACATGTAGAAATTTAACATATGAAAAAGACATTATTTTAAAGCACTAAAGAAAAAATAGACTTTTTAATAAATGATATGAGAAGTACTGGATAGCCACTTGGAAAAAGATAAAACTGGACGCATACTTTGCATCAAACACCAGAAAAAACTTCAAATGGATCAGAGATCTAACAGTAAAAAACTGAAAACATAAGTCTTGGAAGGAGATACATGTGATTTCATTTTTATAACATGTATGTGAGAAATCCAGATGTAGTTTTAAAAGATTGATGAATGAAACTTTAAAATAATACATTGCATGAAAAAAATTATAAGGAAGTCAAAAGACAATTGCCAAACCAGAAGAAATATTTAAAATATACCATCTGTAAAAGACTAATATCCATACATGCAGAACTCTTAAAAATAGAGAGGGAAAGAAAAAAACTTGATGAAAACTGGAAAAAGATTAACAGTTAATTATAAATACAGAAAAATAGACCTTAGATATATGAAAAAATGCTGCACTTCACCCATAATAAAAGAAAAGCACATTTAAACCACACTGAAACCATTTCTCACTTATCAAATTAGCAAAAATTCAAAAGCCTGACTACACACTTTGCTGGTTAGATTGTGAAGAATCAGCACTTGCTTATATTGCTAGGGGGAGTGCAAATTGTGCAATCCCTATGAAGGTGAACTTGGAAATATCTAACCAACTATATAAGTATTTATTTGTTCACCCAGAAATCCCACTATTATGACCCTACCATGATATGTAACTTCAATAATATAAAAATACTTATGTACACATTTACTAATTTTAGTGTTCTTTGCAATAGAAAAATATTGGAAACAACCTAGAAGCCCAAACATAGGAGAAAAACTATGGTACATGGAATATTATTCAGCTGTACAGAAGAATAAGAATGATCTCTAAGAACAGATACAAAGCAATTGCTGGGATATATTTTTAAGCAAAGCATGTTAGGTAAAAAGATCAGATTTTTTATTCTACCTCTTCTGTAAGAAAGATGTGAAAAAATATATATAAAGGATTCTAAATACAATTCTTCACTAAAAGGAATCAGGATCCCTTGGAACTAATACCAGATATGAGATAGGAAATATTCAAAGTAAGCCTGAAATAATGTGTTGTAAAGAAACTAAGGAAGTGCCAAAAAACTGATGAAGAGATGTCAAAAGGACAAAGGAACTCTTCTGTAAGAGCTCTTGCTTGACAATTTGAATATTTTAAAAAACCAAAGATTAATAATAGATTATGATATGCTGAATAAAAGAAATTCATGAGTCTTAGTAAGATGGGAATATTCTTCTTTACAGAAGAATATAAACTAATAAATGTATAAGAAATGATAAAATCACAGTTTTGCAACTACCAATATGATAACTGACTCAGGAAACCATCATTAATGATTGCTCAAACCATTGAATGGAAATTTGTTGAGGAACAGGTATTCACACAGCCTCAAATTAACACTGTACAGAGAGTGGCCAGGATGGTAGAGTAGAAAGACCCTGAGCTCACCTCCTGTCACAAGCACACCAAAATCACAACTTTCTGCAGAAAAACCATTGATGAAAAAGACTGGAATCTACCAAAAAAGATTTTCTACAACTAAAGACATAAAGAAGGAACCACAACGAGACAGGTAGGAGGGGTAGACTCTCTATATAATCGAATCCCATACCCCTAGGTGGGTGAACCACAAATTGGTGAATAATTATATTACAGAGGTTCTTCCAAAGGAGTGAGAGCTCTGAACCCTACGTTGGGCTCCCCATCTCAGGGGTCTTGCACTGGGAAGATGAGCCTCCCAGAGCATTTTGCTTTGAAGGCCAATAGGGCTTAATTTTGAGAGCCTCACCGGACTAGGGGAATTAAAGACTTCACTCTTAAAGGGAACACATAAAATCTCATGTGCACTGGGACCCAGGGCAAAAGCAGTAATTGGATAGAAGCCTTGGCTAGACTTACCTTCTAGTCTTTGGAGAGTCTCCCAGAGAGGCAAGGGGCAGTTGTGGCCCTCTCTGGGGACACAGACACTGGTGGCAGCCATACTTAGGAACATTCTATCATGTGAACATTGTTGCTGGTGGCTGCCATACTGGTTCATTAGCACCAAGACCTGCCCCACCCAACAGCCTGTAGGCACAATTGTTGGAACACCTCAAGCTGAACAACTAATTGGGTAGGGATACAGCCCCACCCATTGGTAGACAGGCTGGCTAAAGACCTCCTGACCCCAGAGCCACCTCTAGACATGACCCTAGACACAGCCCTGCCCACTAGAGGACCAAGACCCAGCTCCAACTATCAATGGGCAGGCACTGGCCCTTCCTGCCAGGAAGCCTGCAGAATCCTCTAGACCAGCCTCATACACCAGGGGGTATACACTAGACACAGGAAAACTATGATCCTATAGCCTGTGGACACAGCTCACCTGGGACCTGGTCCTGTCCACTAGCAGGCCAACACAAGCTTTGGGACATCCCAGACCTCATGCCCAACTGTGTCAGGAAACCCCCCCCCACACCACCCCCCCAACAATTTAAAATGAACTCTGGGATCCCTGGGCCCTGCGGCCAGACTTCAGGGACTGGATCTGACTGTTCTGCACCCAGCCACCTCATGACTAGGCCCTGCTAAACAGCAGCCAGCAGCATCCACACAAGGCAGAGCCTGGCAACCAACCAGCTTAAGGGCCAACCAAACCTACCGGAAAACCCACATAGTCAGCCCACCACAATAGAGGGACCCACACAGCCCTCATAAGGGGAACCCCTAGAGCATATACCTGGGGTGACAGAAGGGGAGGGCACTTCTGGGATGCAAAGGACCTTTTCCTAGAGGACCTTTTCTGGGATGCAAAGGACCTTTCCTAGAGAAGTCCACTTCTCCAAAGTTGAGAAACATAACTAACCTACTACATACATAAAAATATAAATAGCAACGTAGGCAAAATGAGGCAGCAGAGGAATAGGTTCCAGATGAAAGAACAAAATAAGCCCCAGAAGAAGGACTAAGTGACTTGGAAACAGGCAATCTACCCAAGAAACAGTTCAGAGTAATGATCATAAAGAAAATCAAAGAACTCAGGAGAAGAATGGATGCACAGAATAAGAAGTTAGAATTTTTAAATAAAGAGTTAGAAAACATAAAGAACAACCAAACAGAGATGAAAAACACAATGAAAAGTACACTAGAAGGAATTAAAAGTAGCCTAAATGATACAGAGGAATGGATCAGTGAGCTGGAGAACAGAGTAGTGGAAATCACTGCTGCTGAACAGAAAAAAGAATGAAAAGAAATGAGGACAGTTTAAGAGACCTCTGGGACAACATCAAGCACACTAATATTCATGTTATAGATGTCTCAGAAAAAAGAGAGAGAAAGGACCTGAGAAAATATTTGAAGACATAAAAGGTGAAAACTTACCTAACCTGGGAAAGGAAACAGTCAACCAAGTCCAGGAAGCACAGAGAGTCCCATACAGAATTAACTCAAAGAGGAATACATCAAGACACACTGCAATTAAAACTGACAAAAAATAAAGATAAAGAGAGAATATTAAAAGCAGCAAGGGAAAAGCAACATATAACATACAAGGGAACTCTCATAAGGCTATCAGCTGATTTTTCAGCAGAAACTCTGCAGGCCAGAAGGGAGTAGCACAATATATTTAAAGTGATGAAAGGGAAAAACCTACAACCATGAATACTCCACCCAGCAAGGCTCTCATTCAGATCTGATAGAGAAATCAAAAGCTTTACAGACAAGCAAAAGCTAACAGAGTTCAGCACCACCAAAAAAGCTTTATAATAAAGGTTAAGGGAACTTCTCTAGGTGAAAAAAAAAAGCCACAACTAGAAATAAGAAAATTACAAAATGAAAAAAACTCACTGGTAAAGGCAAACATACGGTAAAGTTTGGAAATCATCCACACAAAAAGCTAGTAGGGAGGTTAAAAGATAAAAGTAGTAAAATCATTTCTACCCACAATAAGCAGTTTAGGGATACACAAAACAATTAGATGTAAAGTATGATATAAAAAACAGTAATCATGAGGGGAAGAGAGTAAAATACAGGGTTTTTAAATGCATTTGAAGTTAAAAGATCAGCAGCTTAAAATCATATCTATCTATCTATCTATCTAGATAGATATTAGACTACTATCTAAAAACCTCATGGTAACTGCAAACCAAAAATCTGTAATAGATATACACACAAAAAGGAAAAAGGAATCCAAGCACAACACTAAAGATAGTCATCAAATCACAAGAGAAGAGAACAAAAGAAGAAAGGGGAAAAAAAACCTACAAAAGCAAATCTAAAACAATGAACAAAATGGCAATAAGAACATACATATTGATAATTACCTTAAATGTAAACAGACTAAATGCTCCAACCAAAAGACACAGTGGCTAAATGGATACAAAAGCAAGACCTGTATATATGCTGCCTACAAGAGACTCAATTTAGATCTAGAGACACATACAGACTGAAAGTGAGGGGCTGGGGAAAGGTATTCCATGCAAGTAGAAATCAAAAGAAAGCTGGAGTAGCAATACTCATATCAGACAAAACAGACTTTAAAATAAAGACTGTTACTAGAGACTAAGAAGGACACTACATAATGATCAAGGGATCAATCCAGGAAGAAGATACAACAATTGTAAATATATATGCACCCAACATAGGAGCACCTTAATATATAAAGCAAATATTAAGGTACATAAAAGGAGAAATTGACAGTAACACAACAATAGTAGGGGACTTTTAACAGATCATCCAGACAGAGAATCAACAAGGAAACACAGGCCTTAAATAACACATTAGACAAAATGGACTTAATTGATATATACATAGCGACAAGAGAGAGCATTCCATCTGAAAAAAAGCAGAATACACATTCTCTTCAAGTTCACATGGAACATTCTCCAGGATAGATCACATGTTAGTCCACAAAACAAGCCTTGGTAAATTTCAGAAAACTGAAATCATATCTAGCATCTTTTCTGGATACAGTGTTATGAGACTAGAAATCAACTACAAGAAAAAAACCTGCAAAAACCACAAACATGAAGAGGCTAAACAATACGCTACTAAACAACCATGGGGTAACTGAAGAAGTCAGAAAGAAAAAAAAAATGCCTAGAGAGAAATGAAAACGAAAACACAATGATCCAAAACCTACTGGATGCATCAAAAACAGTTCTAAGAGGGAAGTTTACAGTGATTCTAGCTTACCTCAGGAAACAAGAAAAATCTCAAATAAAAAAGTTAACCTTACATCTACAGGAACTAAAGAAAGAAGAACAAACAAAACCCAAAGTTAACAGAAGGCAAGAAATCATAAAGATCAGAGCAGAAATAAGTGAAATAGAGACTAAAAAAACAATAGAAAAGATCAGTGAAGCTAAAAGCTGGTTCTTCGGAAAGATAAACAAAATTGATAAACCTTTAACCAGACTCATCACGAGAAAAAGGGAGAGGGCCCAAATCAATAAAATAAAAAAGGAAAAATGAAAGTTACAACCAACATCATTGAAATACAAAGCTCACAAGAGATTACTATGAGCAACTATATGCCAATAAAATTGGCAACCTAGAAGAAATGGACAAATTCTTAGAAAGATACAACCTCCCAGGACTAAACCAGGAAGAAACAGAAAATAGGGACAGACCAATGATCAGTACTGAAATTGAATCTGTAATTTAAAAAAACTCCCAACAAACAAAAATCCAGGACCAACAGCTTCACAAGTGAAGTCTACCAAAAATTTAGAAAATTTAGAAAAGAGTTAACAGCTATCCTTCTGAAACTATTCCAAAAAATTGTAGAGGAAGGAACACTTCTGAACTCATTCTATTAGGCCACCATCACCCTGATACCAAAACCAGATAAAGAGATCACAAAAAAAGAAAATTAGAGACCAATCTCACTGATGAATATAGATGCAAAAATCCCCAACAAAATACTAGCAAACCAAATCCAACAATACACTAAAAGGATCATACACCATGATCAAATGGGATTTATCCCAGGGATGAAGGATTTTTCAATATCTGCAAATCAATCAATGTGATGCACCATATTAACAAATTGAAGAATATTCACTTTGTTATATAGCAGAAACTAACACAACATTGTAAAGCAATTATACTCCAATAAAGATGTAAAAAAAAACCCCAAAAACTGAAGAATAAAAACCATATGATCATCTCAATTTAAGCAGAAAAAGCTTTTGATAAAATTCAGCACCAATTTATGATAAAAACTCTTCAGAAAGCAGGCATAGAAGGAACATACATCAACATAATAAAGGCCATATATGACAAAATCACAGCTAACATCATACTCAATGGTGAAAAGTGGAAAACATTCCTTCTAAGATCAGGAACAAGACAGGGTGCCCACTCTTGCCAATTTTATTCATCAGAGTTTTAGAAGAGCTAGCCATAGCAATTACAGAAGAAAAAGAAAGAAAAGGAATTCAAGTTGGAAAGGAAGAAGTAAAACTGTCCCTGTGTGCAGATGACATGAAAAAATCCTAAAGATGCAACCAGAAAACTACTAGAGCTCATCAATGAATTTGGTAAATTTGCAGGATACAAAATTAATATACAGATATCTGTTGCATTTCTATACACTAAGAACAAACTATCAGAAAGAGAAATTAAAGAAACAATCCCATTTACCATGCATCAAAAAAAAATAAAATACCTAGGAATAAACCTACCTAAGGAGGCAAAAGATCTGTATTCTGAAAACTATAAGACACTAATGAAAGAAATTGAAGATGAAACAAACAGATGGAAAGATATTCTGTGTTCTTGGATTGGAAGAATCAATATTGTTAAAATGACCATACTACTGAAGGCAATTTACAGATTCAGTGCAATCCCTATCAAAAACTAGTGGTATTTTTTCACAGAACTGGAACAAATAATTTAAAAATTTGAATGGAATACAAAGACTCCAAATAGCCAAAACAATCTTGAGAAAGAAGAATGGAGCTGGAGGAATAACATTCCCTGATTTCAGAGTATACTACAAAGTTACAGTAATCAAAACAGTATGGTACTGACACAAAAACAGAAATATAGATCAATGGAACAGGATAGAGGGCCCAGAAATAAACCCATACACTCACTGTCAACTAATCAAAGACAAAGGAGGAAAGAATATACAATGGAGAAAAGAGTGTCTCTTCAGTAAGTGGCACTGGGAAAAATGGACAGCTACATGTAAAAGAATGAAATTGGAACATTCTCTAACATCATATACAAAAATAAAGTCAAAATGGATTAAAGACTTAAATATATGACTGGATATTATAAAACTTGCAGAACACATGGGCAGAACACTCTTTGACATAAATCACAGCAATATTTTTTGGATCTGTCTTCTACAGTAATGGAAAAAAAGGCAAAAATAAACAAATGGGACCTAATTAAACTTAAAATATTTTGCACAGCAAAGGAAGCCATCAACAAAATGAAAAGACAACCAAATGAATGGAAGAAAATATTTGCAAATGACATGACCAATAAGGGATTAATATCCAACATATATATAAACAGCCCATATAACTCAGCTTCAATAAAACAAACTACCTGGTTGAAAAATGAGCAGAAGAACTGAATAGATATTTCCAAAGAGGAACTGCAGAGGGCCAACAGGCATATGAAAAGATGCTCAACATCGCTAATGATCAGGGAAGTGCAAATCAAAACCACAATGAGGGACTTCCCTGGTGGTCCAGCAGTTAAGACTCTGCGCTCCCAATGCCGGGGGCCCAGGTTCAATCCCTGGTCAGGGAACTAGATTCTGCATGCTGCAACTAAAGATCCTGCATGTGGCAATGAAGATCCCACGTGCTGCAACTAAGACCTGGCACAGCCAAATAAATAAATATTAAAACAAACACAAAAACAAAACCACAATGAGATATCACCTCACACCTGTCAGAATGGCCACCACAGAAAGAACACAAATAACAAGTGTTGGGGAGGATATGGAACAAAGGGAACCTTTGTACACTGTTGGTAGGAATGTAAATTGGTGCAGCCACTGTGGAAAACAGTATGGAAGTTTTTCAAAAAACTAAAACGAGAACTGCCATATGATCCAGCAATTCCACTCCTAGGTATATATCTGGAAAAAACAAAACACTAATTCAAAACGATACATGCTGTTATGAACATGTCAAGATATGGAAATAACCTAAGTGTCCATCAACAGATAAGGAATGGATAAAGAAGATGTGGTATATATACACAATGGAATACTACTCAGCCATAAAAAAGAACAAAATTTTGCCATTTGCAGCAACATGGATAGACTTGGAGGGTATTATGCCAAGTGAAATAAGTCAGACAGAGAAAGACAGATACTATATGATATCACATGGAATCTAAAAAATACAACAAACTAGTGAGTATAACAAAAAAAAAAAAAAGCAGACTCACAGATATAACGAACAAACTAGTGGTTACCAGTGATTGGGGAGGGCCAATATCGGGGCAGGAGAATGGGAGGTATACTATTCGGTGTAAAATAGGATCAAGGATATACTGTACAGCATAGAAATATAGCCAATATTTTTTAATAACTATAAACGGAAGTAACTTTTCAAAATTGTATGAAAACTAAAAATGAAATAAATTTTTAAAATTGACAAATTTTGCATTAAAAATTATCACTGTACAACACAGAATTTATAAATTAGGAAAGTGACACTTAAAACGCTGATGCACCGTGAAGAACATAATATCCTGTATTTGATATCTTGCCAAAAATTTTTAAACTGACTCTAATCATAAGGAAACAATCAGGCAATCCAAATTATTGGAAGTTAAAAAAAAAAAAAAAGCACTAATCTTGTCTCTTTATAATAGTCAGTGTTATGAAAACAATACAAAAGTAGTGGAACTACCTAGATTAATTTTAATCTAAAGTATATGTTGTTAATAGATATTGTTGTATCAATGTTCAATTTCATTAATATATTTTGATTATGTAAGAAAATGCCTTATTCTTAGAAAACATTTAAGAGTTAAGTGTCATGATGTCTGCAATTTATTTTCAAATAGTTCAGTAAATGTAGGTATGTAAATAGAGAAAGAGAAAGTAAATATGATAAAATTTTAACAATCAGCAAATCTAAGTGAAGGGTATGTAGGTTTGAAATTATTCAAGATAAAATGTTGGAGGACAAAGAATTTTCCAATGCTTTAATATTTTGAATCTTTATAACCTGCCTAATTAATGATTCTAAGGTTCCTTGTCTCCTTTTTTGTGAAATTTACTACTTGATTCATAATAAACTAACTGAAAGTGTATATGGGATATTGTTGTTAAATGGAAGTAGCAGCACAGTGTAATGGAAAGAACACTGACTGGGAAAGAGAATCTAATCCAAGCTCTGCTGAATAAATTTTATGAGTTTAGACAGATTACTTCTCATCTCTGAGACTATGGCCCTACCTGTATAATGGGGAGTTTTCTAAGTTGTATTCTTAAGAATTATACAAACCAAGTCTTACTGTAATACAGGATCTTCAAGTTCCAATAACATTCTTTTATTTCGCAGCAAATCAGTTCACACGCATTCTCCCTCTGTAAAGAGTTGGTTAACGAGCAGCATTTTGTCCATATAATGCTGGCTTCTAAGAATTGCTGAGTGATTAATATAAAGGGAGAGAAGTTTTGAGTGTCAGAGTGAAAGCAGAATATATTGGCTTGTAATTTTTATTTAATCTGAAGTGCACCTGTCTGGCCTACTTATTCTACTATCAATTTAATTTATTTTGTAAAACTTAGAGTTGTTCTTCAAGGCGGAAAACGTTGGGAGGAAAAATAGTTCACATTTAGGCACTTTCATGAAGTCACCATTTCTTTTCATGGTGTTCTATCTGGAAATCCAACCAATACCTCTGTACGTTTCTATGGAAGGATAGGGTAGAAACTTTCAGATAACTTCAGGAAGACAAAGAATACCCTTCCGCCCACCTCACCCACCCACCCTCAGATTACTCCACCAACTTTTTACTGACATCTGAAATGCCACAACAACAAAAGCATTCCCTTGGCTTCACTGTTTTTCTTTCTTTACTCTTTGTTAGAATGCTAACATTATGAGGGTATATAGTATGACTCCTCATCGGTTTACTCATCAGAAACATTAATTTAACAGGTCATTTCTTAAGAAACTCAGGGTTGAAGAGGAAGAAAGAGTCTGAGGGCATTTGGGGATGCTGGTATAAATGAGAAAAGGGAGAAAAAGCCCAGATAGGACATAATGAGAGGCAACGTAGACAAACCAGTCACTCATAGCTCTGCTGTCTCAAGGCCCTTTCAGTGTGCATAAAAACAATAAGAGATGCCTGAGGGAAAAGCCAATCCACACAAGAGACAAAGAGAGGTTCTTCAACCCTGGACAACCTAGAAGAGCAGACTACTATGGTGGAAGGTATAGGTCTGTTTTTCTTTTTCATTCCAGATGGTGCCAGCCTGTTCTAAGACTGTTGGAAATAGACTCTACCTGTCATGAATAACCGTAAAGCACTTAAAAGCACAAAATACTATGGTAGATCTGGGTTAAAAATGTCTCCTAGTGGCATAGTCTATGTCTCTGTGCTCTAAATATTCTAAATATCCTACCAAAATATATTGGCTTCCTGAAGGCAAATGGTCCTTCTGAAGTATCCTTTATCTCCCTTCATTGGCCAAGTAGCCAGATTTTCTGTAACAACACTCACAGGAAAGGGGGATTGGTAGGACACAATATAGATTCTAGTGGGTCCTACTGAATGACCATGTGAATCATTCATATAATTTAAAAAAGAGTTTCATCATGATGAACCACATTTCACTGATGCTTCAACTGCCTGGAAAGAAACTATAAATGGATTCCATGTTAGGTTTCTCTGTGCAGAGACACGCTCCCAGAGCCCACTTCAAACACGCCAACAGCTAACACCCTGCAAATGTCAGAAGCCCCACCAGTTCCTCTGTTAGAAATGATCTCATTCTGTGTGGGATAGTTGGCTTGCAAACAAGAATCTAAGTTCATTCATTCTCCCTCTCTGCCCTGGCCGATGTGAGTGATCCTCAGAGAGGCATCTCAGAAGCAAGAAGGCGGTAAAGCCGCTGTTAGAGCTGACGAGTAGTTGGACAGCTGATTATATTGGACCTGAGTGATTACAATTACAACCTCTCTACCTCACAGGCTTTTTAATGGGTTTCAGAAAGTCAGATAATTCTGAATGCCATGGAAACTTCTCATTTGAAAGCAGCAAGGGGATATGGAAAGTTTATTTCCACTGGTCAGTGTGATTCAGTGAACTCGACATGGAACTAAAAAAGAGAAGCACTTTGGGACTAATACTAACAAAGACACAAAATTTAGATAAAAGTAGTAGAAGAAATAGATCTGGTTCTGTTTCACTTGGGTACATACAGGCAGACTCTTTCTAGAATGCCAATTAGTAATGAATAGAGAAAGAGTTCTCAATATCTTTAGACTTCATTACAAATTTGTCAGCTGTAGAGGTACTACTGCCTACAAACAAATCCATTTTCTGAGTTTTGATCCATTTGATTAACTTCTTTTATATCATTTTTATGTGACTGAGTTTCTATACTTGGCCAGTTTACCATCAGCCTTTTAGTGTCATTTTTTTATCCCAAGTACATGTTTGGCACAGGTTCTGTCCTTTTAAATAAATGGAGTACTAAATAGTGGATTCTGAAAGTTATTGAAAATTCATTAAATTTTATCCTCCCCATTCATAGCATTCTTTTTGTCCAAAATTAATTCCCTGATTAAGAGAATATAACTACTTAATACTCTCCATCAGCCTTCATAATAAAATTTCACTTTCTTTTTCATAGAAGAATGTATGTAAAGCAATGTAAATCATTTTAAACTTTCTCTGCTAGTCTAAGAGAAAAATAAATGACTAATAAAAGCAATCACCAGCGTTCCAGGTTAAAATGGTAGATGGAAAACACACATCTAAATTCACTCCTTCCTGAAGTAGAACCAAATGGGATCTTTAAAAAAAACAAAATCCCCATATAGAAACAAACAAAAAATACTCTCTCAAAGATATCAGGAAGAAAGCCACTAATTTTTGAAACTATAAAAATCAGATAAATGAATGGCCACTGATTAAGTAGATCTAATACAGCCAAACTCCTAAGTCTTCAGTGGAGAATAGCTAGAAACATACCTGATTTACACTCAAAAGGCTCAGAAGCTGGCAATACCAGGGACCTCTGCTGTTTCTGGAATGGGAGTGAAGGGAAAACTGAGTGAGTGAAAGAATAAAATAAAAATATGGTAAAAGTTGTTTGAGAATCTTTTAAAACCCTAGATGTCCTTCCAGACTCTACTCCATAGAGTGAATGTACCTCCCCCACCCCAACAGAAATATGAAAGATAATCCTTCAGAAAAGTTTTAAATGGAGACTCTCTGGGCTGGGCGTATTTAGTACAGTTGTGGACCTGGGAAACTTAATAAAAACAGAGGCACTCAGGAAAGTAGTCTTCGTTCTTCTTGTTGGTCTCTGCTCTGTTCCCAGGGTGTGAGACCCCCCTCCTCCCCCCCTCACCCACCCCCCATCTCTGGACTCTATGTAATTGAGGCTTTTGTTTATTATTACAGTGTTCATTCCAACTAGAAACTGAGATTTTAAGAAACGTTCTAAAATTTCCTAAACTCTTCCAAGGCAATAAGCTTTTAATCCCAATATAACCTATTAACTTGCAATGCTCTCACTCTAGAGAGTTTGTGGTAAAATGAAAAGATATTAAGTGAAATAAAATTTGGGGCTCAAGAATAAAAAGCAGACAGGGGCACTAAGTGGAGGATAAATATTGACTGTTGAATGTTGGAACCACCAGCCCCACCCCCATCCTCTCCTTACCTCCCAGAACTCTGGCAGCCAAATCTCTAACATCTAGGCTGGAAGCTGGGAGACCCTTCTCTGGGACACCTGGTCAACCAGGAGGAAATTTATAAAGACATTGACATCTGGAGCTTGGCAGCTAATTATCTGCCAAGACCACCCTACTGTGAACCTATAAATCTGCAAGCCCCATTCCCAGACTCAGAGCATTCAATTTAAGCCCACATTCTATAAGCAGACAAGAAAGGATCTACAAACATCTAAGAAAAGCTAACAGGAAGTTAGCAATCAAAACAAACAATCAATAAGGATAAAAGCCACTTGGAGGACAAAAACTGTAAGGGAAAACAAAACAAATAACTATTACTGATATCCTCCCAAACAGAAGAAAGGCATCCATGATCATGTCAGGAAATAGTATTCAAAGAACAGAAAAGTAGATCTTGGAAATTAAAAACTTGATGGCAGAAATGAAAAACATCAATGGATGGGATGGAAGGTTAATTTGAGGAAGTCTCATAGAAAATAGAGCAAAAAGACAAAGAAATGAAAGGCAGGAGGGAAGGTTAAGAAAATAGGAGCAATCTAAGAGTTTCAACATCCAAAAAATAGCAGTTCAGAAGGAAAGAACTGAGAAAACAGGAGAAAATTATCCATCAAGTAATTCAAGGCAATTTCCTAGGATTAAAGGGCATACTGAAAGGATCCATTGAACACTGAACACACTGGATAAAAATAAAACCACACTAAAATACAACACTGAAAAATTTCAGAATCTTACTGTAATAAAGATCTTAAAACCCTTGGTAAAGCAAGAAAAAAATTAATAAACCAAATGAACTTTTTCTAGAATAACAAAGAAAATAGTAATAACTTCAAAACTCTGAAGGGAAATTATTTCCCAGCTAGAATTCCAGGTTTAATCAACCTATCCACCTACTTGAAGGGTCAAATAAAGATATTTTCAAACATGTACAAATAAAAACAATGAAGTCATTTTGTGCTCCACCAAAATGAGGAAGTAGGTTAAGAGAGACACAGCAGAGGACAAAGGAATCTTAGGTTGTCTTCTGAGATCCAAGCATGGATCTGTATTATTTAAGGTACAGGATGAGCTCTGTAATAAACTGGTCTCCAAAAGACAGTGGCTTTAAAAAGGCAGTAATTTATTTCTCTCCCATGTAACACCCCAAGTTGAGCAATGAAGGTTGGTGGGACATCTGTGCTTCACACAATCATACAGAGAACCTAGTTCCTTCTGTTTTGTTGCTCATCCAGATTGTTGGACTATTCTACATATTCAAAGCTTGAGGACTTATCTATGTGCTAGCTTGTGGAGAAACGATGAGTATAAATCCAGAGTAAACAATTAAAGTTGTAGTTTACACACCTCACTTCCACTCTTAGACCATAAGAAATAACTTAGTCACATGATCACATCTACCAGAAGAGAGCTAACGAAGTATAGTTCCTAGTTATTCAATCATGTGTCCAGTTTGAATTCTCTTATTATTGAAGAAAGGAAAAGATGTTGTGATATTATATAGTCTCTGTCATAGAGAAGAGTCTAGATTGGATACTGTTTTAAAAACTTGTGGATAAGAGCAGTGTAACTCCCTATATCCATGGCCATCCTTTCCTCCAGAGTGAAGAGACAGATATAGTGAAAATCAACAGAAACACAACTTTTATTTTTATTATTATTGAATTGAATTTAATTTTTTTATACAGCAGGCTCTTATTAGTTATCTATTTTATACATATTAGTGTATATATATCAACTGAAATCCCCCAACTTTCCCCCTTTGGTGTCCATATGTTTGTTCTCTACATCTGTGTCTCTATTTCCGCCTTGCAAACCAGTTCATCTGTACCATTTTTCTAGATTCCACATATATGCATTAATATACGATATTTGTTTTCCTCTTTCTGACTTACTTCACTCTGTATGACAGGCTCTAGGACCATCCACATCTCTGCAAATGACCCAATTTTGTTCCTTTTTATGGCTGAGTAATATTCCATTGTATATATGCACCACATCTTCTTTATCCATTCGTCTGTTGATGTGCATTTAGGTTGCTTCCATGATCTGGCTATTGTACATAGTGCTTAAGTGAACATTGGGGTGCATGTGTCTTTTTGATCTTTTGATCTTTTCTATCTTGAAGATCTTTAGGATCTTCAATAATTATGATGTACATCAGACACTGAATGATGAAACAATACAGAACTGTGCTCCTAACATGAATGGTAACATAAGAGTCTAAGTACTTCTCTCTCAACCAGTGTCTTAGCGAAACCCTTTGGGCTCTCATAAACACAATGCAGAAGAAGATATAAATATTTCAAAATAAGAGGAATTTCCTAATTCCTAATATACATACATGTTTCCATTTGCATAGATTATCTCTGTATTTAAGGAGCTAGTAACACTGGTTGCTTATCAAAAGAAGAACTAGTAATATTTTCACTCTTTACCGTTTTGTTTACCTTTTGGATTTATATATTATGCATTTATATCTCATCCAAGAATAAAAGAAGAATTTATATTCCATCTAAGAATAAAGTAAAATGCATTTCTTTAAAAAAATACAAATGGGAGGAGCTTCAAGATGGCAGAAGAGTAAGAAATGGAGATCAGCTTCCTCCCCAGAAATACACCTACATGTGGAACAACCCCTACAGAACACCTACTGAACGCTGGAAGAAGAGCTCAGACCTCCCAAAAGGCAAGAAACTCCCCACGTACCTGGGTAGGGCAAAGGAAAAAAGAGAAAACAGAAACAAAAGAAGAGGGATGGGACCTGCACCAGTGGGAGGGAGCTGTGAAGGAGGAAAGGTTTCCACACACTTGGAAGCCCCTTCACGGGTGGAGACTGCGGGTGGCGGAGGGGGAAACTTCGGAGCCACGGAGGAGAGAGCAGCAATAGGGGTGCAGAGAGTAAAGCAGAGAGATTCCCGCACAGAAAATCGGTGCCAGCCAGCTCTCACCAGCCCAAGAGGCTTATCTGCTTACCTGCTGGGGCGGGCAGAGGCTGGGAGCTGAGGCTCTGGCTTCGGAGGTCAGATCCCAGGGAGAGGACTTTTGTTGGCTGCATGAACACAGCCTGAAGGGGGCTAGTGCACGACAGCTAGCTGGAAGGGAGTCTGGGAAAAAGTCCGGAACTGCTGAAGAGGAAGAAACTTTTTTTGCCTCTTTGTTTCGTGGTGCACGAGGAGAGGGGATTCAGAGCACCACCTAAATGAGCTCCAGAGACGGGAGCGAGCTGCAGCTATCAGCGTGGACCACAGAGACAGGAATGAGATGCTAAGGCTGCTGCAGCAGCCACCAAGAAGCCTGTGTGCAAGCACAGGTCACTGTCCACAACTCCCCTCCCAGAAGCCTGTGCAGCCCACCATGGCCAGGGTGCTGTGATCCAGGGACAACTTCCCCGGGAGAACACACGGAGTGCCTCAGGCTGGTACAATGTCATGCCAGCCTCTGTCACTGCAGGCTCACCCTGCATTCCATACCCCTCCCTCCCCCCCCACCACCTGAGTGAGCCAGAGTCCCCTAATCAGCTGCTACTTTAACTCCGCCCTGTCTGAGTGGGAACAGACACCCTCAGGCAACCTACAGGCAGAGGTGGGGCCAAATTGAAAGCTGTTCACACAGGAGCTGTGTGAACAAAGAAGAGAAAGGGAAATTTCTCCCAGCAGCCTCAGGAGGAGCAGATTAAATCTCCACAATCACCTTGATGTGCCCTGCATCTGTGGAATACCTGAACAGACAATGAATCATCCCAAATTGAGGTGGTGAACTTTGGGAGCAATGATATATATATATTTTTTTCCTTTTTCTCTTTTTGTGAGTGTGCAGGTGTATGCTTATGTGTGTGATTTTTGTCTGTATAGCTTTGCTTTTACCATTTGTGCTAGGGTTCCATCTGTCCGTTATTATTATTTTTGTTTTTTAGTAGTTTTTAGCGCTTGTTATTGTTGGTGGAGTTGTTTTTTGGTTTGGTTGCTCTCTTCTCTCTTTCTTTCTTTCATTCTTTTTTTATTACTTTAAATTTTTTTCTATTTTTCATAATTATCTTTTATTTTTTATTTTAATAACTTTATTTTATTTTACTTTATTTTTTCTTTCATTTTTTCTCCCTCTTATTCTGAGCTGTGTGGATAACAGGGTCTTTGTGCTCCGGGCGGGTGTCAGGCCTGTGCCTCTGAGGTGGGAGAGCTGAGTTCAGAACATTGGTCCACCAGAGACCTCCCGGCTCCATGTAATATCAAACGGCAAAAATCTCCCAGAGATCTCCATCTCAATGCCAAAACCCAGCTCCACTCAACGACCAGCAAGCTACAGTGCTGGACACCCTATGCCAAACAACTAGCAAGACAGGAACACAACCCCACCTATTAGCAGAGAGGCTGCATAAAATCATAATAATGTCACAGACACCCCGAAACACACCACCAGATGTGGACCTCCCCATAAGAAAGACAAAATCCAGCCTCATCCACCAGAACACAGGCATTAGTCCCCTCCACCAGGAAGTCTACGCAACCCACTGAACCAACCTTAGTCACTGGGGGCAGACACAAAAAACAACAGGAACTACGAACCTGCAGCCTGTGAAAAGGAGACCCCAAACACAGCAAGTTAAGCAAAATGAGAAGACAGAGAAACACACTGCAGATGAAGGAGCAAGGTAAAAACCCACCAGACCAAACAAATGAAGAGGAAATAGGCAGTCTACCAGAAAAAGAATTCAGAATAATGATAGTAAAGATGATCCAAAATCTTGGAAATAGAATGGAGAAAATACAAGAAACATTTCACAAGGACCTAGAACTAAAGAGCAAACAAAGAATGATGAACAACACAATAAATGAAATTAAAAATTCTCTAGAAGGAAGCAATAGCAGAATAACTAAGGAAGAAGAATGGATAAGTGACCTGGAAGATAAAATAGTGGAAATAACTACTGCAGAGCAGAATAGAGAAAAAAGAATGAAAAGAATTGAGGACAGTCTCAGAGCTCGCTGGGACAACATTAAACTCACCAACATTCGAATTATAGGGGTCGCAGAAGAAGAAGAGAAAAAGAAAGGGACTGAGAAAATATTTGAAGAGATTATAGTTGAAAACTTCCCTAATATGGGAAAGGAAATAGGTAATCAAGTCCAGGAAGTGCAGAGAGTCACATACAGGATAAATCCAAGGAGAAACATGACAAGACACATATTAATCAAACTATCAAAAATTAAATACAAAAGAAATATTAAAAGCAGAAAGGGAAAAACAACAAATAACATACAAGGGAATCCCCATAAGGTTAACAACTGATTATTCAGCAGAAACTCTGCAAGCCAGAAGGGAGTGGCAGGACACATTTAAAGTGATGAAAGGGAAAGACCTACAACTAAGATTACTCTACCCAGAAAGGGTCTCATTCAGATTCGATGGAGAAATTAAAACCTTTACAGACCAGCGAAAGCTAAGAAAATTCAGCACCACCAAACCAGCTTTACAACAAATGCTAAAGGAACTTCTCTAGGCAGGAAACACAAGAGAAGAAAAAGACCTACAATAACAAACCCAAAACAATTAAGAAAATGGTAATAGGAACATACATATTGATAATTACCTTAAAAGTAAATGGATTAAATGCTCCAACCAAAAGACAGACTGGCCGAATGGATACAAAAACAAGACTTGTATGTGTGCTGTCTACAAGAGACCCACTTCAGACCTAGAGACACATACAGAGTGAAAGTAAGGGGATGGAAAAAGGTATTCCATGCAAATGGAAATCGAAAGAAAGCTGGAGTAGCAATTCTCATATCAGACAAAATAGACTTTAAAACAAAGACTATTACAAGAGGCAAAGAAGGACACTATATAATGATCAAGGGATCAATCCAAGAAGAAGATATAACAATGGTAAATATTTATGCACCCAATCTACGGGCACTTCAATACATAAAGCAAATGCTAACAGCCATAAAAGAGGAAATCGACAGTAACACATTCATAGTAGGGGACTTTATCACCCCACTTTCACCAATGGACAGATCATCCAAAATGAAAATAAATAAGGAAACACAAGCTTTAAATGATACATTAAACAAGATGGACTTCATTAATATTTATAGGACATTCCATACAAAAACAACAGAATACACATTTTTCTCAAGTGCTCATGGAACATTCTCCAGGATAAATCATATCTTGGGTCACAAATCAAGCCCTGGTAAATTTAAGAAAATTGAAATCGTATCAAGTATCTTTTCCAACCAGAACACTATGAGATTAGATATGAATTACAGGAAAAAAACTGTAAAAAATAGAAACACATGGAGGCTAAACAATACGCTACTTAATAACCAAGAGTTCACTGGAGAAAGCAAAGAGGAAATCAAAAAATACCTAGAAACAAATAATGAAAACACGACGACCCAAAACCTATGGATGCAGCAAAAGCAGTTCTAAGAGGGAAGTTTATAGCAATACAATCCTACCTTAAGAAACAAGAAACATCTCAAATAAACAACCTAACCTTACATCTAAAGCAATTAGAGAAAGAAGAACAAAAATACCCCAAAGTTAGCAGAAGTAAAGAAATCATAAAGATCAGATCAGAAATAAATGAAGAAGAAATGAAGGAAACAACAGCAAAGATCAATAAACTAAAAGCTGGTTCTTTAAGAAGATAAACAAAATTGATAACCCATTAACCAGACTCATCAAGAAAAAAAGGGAGAAGACTCAAATCAATAGATTTAGAAATGAAAAAGGAGAAGTAACAACTGACACTGCAGAAATACAAAGGATCATAAGAGATTACTACAACCAACTATATGCCAATAAAATGAACAACATGGAAGAAATGGAAAAATTCTTAGAAAAGTACAACCTTCCAAGACTGAACCAGGAAGAAATACAAAATATAAACAGACCATTCACAAGCACTGAAATTGAAACTGTGATTAAAAACCTTCCAACAAACAAAAGCCCAGGACCAGACGGCTTCACAGGTGAATTCTATCAAACATTTAGAGAAGAGCTAACACCTATCCTTCTCAAACTCTTCCAAAATATAGAAGAGGGAGGAACACTCCCAAACTCATTCTACGAGGCCACCATCACCCTGATACCAAAACCAGACAAATATGTGACAAAGAAAGAAAACTACAAGCCAATATCACTGATGAACGAGATGCAAACATCCTCAAGAAAATACTAGCAAACAGAATCCAACAGCACATTAGGAGGATCATACACCATGATCAAGTGGGGTTTATCTCAGGAATGCAAAGATTCTTCAATATACGCAAATCAATCAGTGTCATACACCATATTAATAAACTGAAGAATAAAAGCCATATGATCACCTCAATAGATGCAGTAAAAGCTTTTAACAAAATTCAACACCAATTTATGATAAGAAACCCCCAGAAAGTAGGCATAGAGAGACCTTACCTCAGCATAATAAAAGCCATACATGACAAATCCACAGCCACCATCATCCTCAATGGTGAGACACTGAAAGCACTTCCACTAAGATCAGGAGCAACACAAGGTTGCCCACTCTCACCACTGTTATTCAACAGTGTTTTGGAAGTTTTAGCCACAGCAATCAGAGAAGAATAAGAAATAAAAGGAATACAAATCAGAAAAGAAGAAGTAAAGCTGTCACTCTTTGCAGATGACATGATACTATACATAGAGAATCCTAAAGATGCTACCAGAAAACTAGTAGAGCTAATCAATGAATTTGGTAAAGTAGCAGGATACAAAAGTAATGCACATAATCTCTTGCATTCCTATACACTAATGATGAAAAATCTGAAAGAGAAATTAAGGAAACACTCCCATTTACTGCTTCAACAAAAAGAATAAAATACCTAGGAATAAACCTACCTTTGGAGACAAAAGATCTGTATGAAGATAACTATAAGACACTGATGAAAGAAATTAAAGATGATACAAACAGATGGAGAGATATACCATGTTCTTGGGTTGGAGGACTCAACATGTGAAAATGGCCATACTACCCAAGGCAATCTACAGATTCAATGCAATCCCTATCAAACTACCAATGGCATTTTTCACAGAACTAGAACAAAAAATTTCACAATTTGTATGGAAACACAAAAGACCCCGAATAGCCAAAGCAATCTTGAGAAAGAAAAACAGAGCTGGAGGAATCAGGTGCCAGACTTCAGACTATACTACAAAGTTACAGTAATCAAGACAGTATGGTATTGGCACAAAAACAGAAATATAGATCAATGAAACAGGATAGAAAGCCCACAGATAAACCCACGTACATATGGTCACCTTATTTTTGATAAAGGAGGCAAGAATATACAATGGAGAAAAGACAGCCTCTTCAGTAAGTGGTGCTGGGAAAAGTGGACAGCTACATGTAAAAGATGAATTTAGAACACTCCCTAACACCATACACAAAAATAAACTCAAAATGGATTAAAGACCTAAATGTAAGACCAGACACTATAAAACTCTTAGAGGAAAACCTAGGCAGAACACTCTATGACATAAATCACAGTAAGATCCTTTTTGACCCACCTCCTAGAGAAAGGGCAATAAAAACAAAAATAATCACATGGGACCTAATGAAACTTCAAAGCTTTTGCACAGCAAAGGAAACCATAAACAAGAAGAAAAGACAACCCTCAGAATGGGAGAAAATATTTGCAAATGAAGCAATTGACAAAGTATTAATCTCCAAATTTACAAGCAGCTCATGCAGCTCAATATCAAAAAACCAAGAACCCAATCCAAAAATGGTCAGAAGACCTAAATAGAAATTTCTCCAAAGAAGATATACAGATTGCCAACAAACTCAAGAAAGAATGCTCAACATCACTAACCATTAAAGAAATGCAAATCAAACTACAAGGAGGTATTATCTCACACTGGTTAGAATGGCCATCATTAAAAAAATCTACAAGCAATAAATGCTGGACAGGGTGTGGAGAAAAGGAAACCCTCCTTCACTGTTGGTGGGAATGTAAATTGATACAGCCACTATGGAGAATAATATGGAGGTTCTTTAAAAAACTAAACATAGAACTGCCATATGACCCAGCAATCCCACTACTGGGCATATACCCTGAGAAAACCATAATTCAAAAAGAGTCGTGTACCACAATGTTCACTGCAGCACTATTTACAATAGCCATGACATGGAAACAACCTAAGCGTCCATCGACAGATGAATGGATAAAGAAGATGTGGCACATATATACAATGGAATATTACTCAGCAGAAATAGAAACGAAATTGAACTATTTGTAGTGAGGTGGATGGACCCAGAGTCTGTCATACAGAATGAAGTAAGTCTGGAAGAGGAAAACAAATACCATATGCCAACACATATATATGGAATCTAAAAAAGGAAAAAAAAAGCTTCTGATGAACCTAGGGTCAGGACAGGGATAAAGACGCAGACATGGAGAATAAGCTTGAGGACACGGGGAGGGGGAAGGGTAAGCTGGGACAAAGTGAGAGAGTGGCATGGACATATATACACTACCAAATGTAAAATAGATAGCTAGTGGGAAATAGCCACACAGCACAGGGAGATCAACTTGGTGCTTTGTGACCACCTAGAGGGGTGGGATAGGGAGGGTGGGAGGGAGGAAGACGCAAGAGGTAAGAGATATGGGGATATATGTATAGCTGATTCACTTTGTTATAAAGCAGAAACTAACACACAATTGTAAAGCAATATACTCCAATAAAGATGTTATAAAAAATACAAATGCATATACCCTCTTAACCAGCAATTTCACTTCTAGGAATTTATCCTACAGATATACCAGTACAGCATTATTTATAGTTAAAACAGAAGATAACAATCTAAATATTCAATAATAGGAGAATGATGGAATTAATTATGCTCATCTACACAATGGAATAAAATATAGCCTCAAAAAAGAATGAAAACTTTGGAAACTGACTAAAACCAAAGCAATAAATTGTGATCAGTAACTACATGAGTGATTAAATGGATGCAAGCTTTGGCTCTGATCATAATTTGATTTCAAAAACATTTACAATATTACTTTGAAGAAGAAAAAGACAGACTGTAAGACTGAAAATGCAGTGGCGTGACATTAAAGTTAAATGACATATGAATGCATAATTGTTTGTCTTTGTAAGTCAAAATCTGCTCAGAGTCACAGTTCTCTTTAAAATAGTAATGGCAATTATACTGTTGACTTGGAAAAGTATTATGATAAATCAGCAGAAACATCAGATGTGGTGTTTATGACTTGGGTTGGTGCTCAGCTCTTTCACTTAATCATTTTGTAGCCACTGCTGTAACAGACACAAAAGGTCCAAAACTTAGTGCTCACTGAGGTTGGGCTGGGAAGCAGAAGGAGAGAAGGTGTAGCACCATAGCCTATGGGGAAAATGGACTGAGTTATCATGGAAATTCAGGGTGGAAAGCCAGAAATTACAGAGATAAAAATTGGGGTTCAGGGTCAGAAAAGATACAGGATGATAAAACTTAATTCTGCAGAGACTGAGTCTTTGGTACCTGGTGTTTTCAATAGGCTCTCTGGGTACAGGCAAGCTGGGTCTATTTTGGCAAGATGCCTCCAAGGCACTGGTTGGTGTTTATATGATCTTGGAAAAGGAACCTCGATTTCCTCATCTTTGATCTGTAAATAACAACACATAACCTGAAATGATGTACGTGAAAGGACTCTTACAAATATAAAATAGTATTAATTTATTTACTACTGCTGTTCAGGGAAACTATATTGATCTAGAACAAGAGTCACGTTCCTGTCAGTAGGACTCACTCATCTCCATGTGCACAAAGCAACTGTGAAATCCTGTCTACTACTGATTTTCAGCATTTTACTGTGGTATCTTCTTTCCTAAGGCCATGTTTCATGTTGTCCTGAAATCTTTTCTCACTCTGTCCTATGTAGAGAGTCCCCTAGAGCTTATTCCTACAATAACTTCACTGCTTGTAATGTGAGTTTTCTGTCCCAAGCTATTAATTTCACAAGACTAACCCAGAGAATGTGTGATAGGTGTAACATCTTAGGATCCTCTTGCAGGAAGGAGTGCCTGTGCAATTAGAGGGAAAGAATGGTTCTTCAAAATTGTCTGTGATGAGTCCAGCTGTAAAATTATTCCACAATTTAGTTAAAAAATCAACAGTTTATTGGCTTATGCGCTGCCTGCATTATACCAATGTACACTGTAGCCTTAAGCATTCATAACGCCTATCTATTAAATGACCATAGGTCACCTCCTTTTGTTCCTCGCAGTATGCAGATGATCTTAAATAAAGTCACATAGCTAAATGTCTGCAATGTGCTACAAATAGACTTTAAAAATCCCAAACCTAAATGATTGTTTTGATCAGGCATCTCTTATAGATGTCTAACGTGGCAAGAAGAACCTATGCTGGATAAGTACATAGCACCTTACAGTGTGCACCCATATGAATTACTATAGTCTGAAAGAATGAACATGTTGAATAAATGGAAATTAGGTCGTGAAAAAGCAAGCTTTTTTATAGTGCCATAAAATCAGAAGCAAAACAAGAGATTTATCACTGTGGCAGAAATGGTTAATTGTTTCTCAATCCCCATTCTCCCATTCTGTTCATTTTTATCTGGGCAGCTTGCCACCCAGCTAAAAGCCTGTATTCCCCAGTCTGCCCGACTGTGTGGCAATTTCTTGCCTCAAATCTTCTGTAAAATCTAAAGGAGGATAAATAAATATAATATGAAAAAATTATCTGTAGGCTTACCTCTTTGATATACCAGCCTGGGAAGGAAGATGGTAAATCTTACCTTTCAGCTAAGAACCTCCCTAGCCTGACCTCTGGAGCAAGGGGTGATGGAAGTTGGCAAAATAGTTAAGTTTGTTTGAGCTGAACATATGCATACGTGCTCATTTCTTACCACGAATCATAACCAAAAAGAGCAAACAAATCTGGAATCAGCTACGTAACTCTAAATGGTGATCTTTTGCTGCTACAACATACTTGTCAAATGACACCCATGCTCTTCGGAGATGAGAGACGAGTTAAGAAAGCATATAGGCTTAGAAAGCGTCAGAAGCAAAGTTCAGAAAACTGTATCTCCTCCTGCCAATTCTGATTTCGGATATTATTACAGACACCAAAGTGTTTTTGTTCCTCTTGGTTCCCTAAACCTTAGTTCAGTGGCTGCCTTTGGCCGTATCCTGTGGGTGTTCCTCCCTCCTCCCCAAGTCTCCTAAGTCCTACTTCAGGACTCCTGCAGTTCAAAAAGACACTAACTTGCTATGCAACCATATCAAGTAATGGAGCTGGACTGTCCTTAAATAATGATATGGCTTCATTTCATAAAATTGTATATTTAAAGTCATAAAATCTGGATCTAGATATCACCAAATCTAAGGTGTCAGCCTTTAGGTATCAAAGTATTAACTATCTTCAGTTTTACAAGTGAAGCACAGAAAGAATAAGGGACTTCTCTAAGATCACTTGACTTGTTTTCTAAGAAAAGACCAGAACCCAGGTCTCCTGTCTCCTAAAAGTTACTCTTTTCTAAACTTCATGGAAGGGGGTTACATAAGGCATCTACCAAAAGAAAAAATACATTGCAGAAATTTCTTCAATGTTACTTATCAGCAAGAGTAGTCATGGGTGTATCCGTTATACACTGTCACAAGCATGTTGTGTAACAAACCACCCACAAATTACCCACTTGTTTTCAGTGGCTTAAAACAAGTGATTTGTTCTCACAGCTCTGCAGGTCAATTGGGATGGCTCTGCTTCTCTCTTATTCTTTTCCCAGGACCAGTGAACTAACTAAAGAATGTCCCTCTCAAGATAATAACTGAGGCACAAGAGGGCAAGTAAAAGCACATGATAACTTTTCAATGTGTCCATTGGTCAAAACAAGTTACATGCTCAATCCCAACATCACTAGGATAAGAAAATATACCCCAACTATATAGTAGGAGTGGTCACTGCAAAGTAATGCGGCAAAAGATGAGGAGGCATAGTCCTCTTGGGAACTGGTAGCAGCTGGAGCAGGGATCAGGGGGATATCAAGTGAAGAGTTGGAATACTAATCCAGTCTATCATAGCATAATGTATTGGAAGAAATTAGAGTTTTTATAAAAGTATATTATTTGCAGTCAATGCCTACCAGAGATGAAGCTCACAACAAATTGTTTCATACTCTTTAAAATTCCTTTAAGTGATTACATTTTCTAGAGGAGCCAAATGTAATCCAAAACACAATTTTTTTTTTTTTGGATAGAATTGAAAAAAAAGTCAAAGAACTTGATTGATGAAAATTGATTGTCAGCAATGTTTTTAAAGGGATCTCATTTAGAGAAGCAGATAAAATGTTTATAACTTTAAAAAAAAAGATGAAATGTGAGAAGTTGGATGAATACGAAAGAGTTTAAAAATGTCAGTTCAAGGGACTTCCCTGGTGGTCCAGCAGTTAAGAATCCACCTTCCAATGCAGGGGACGTGGGTTTGATCCCTGGTCAAGGAACTAAGATCCCACAGGCTGCGGAGCAACTAAGCCCATTTGCTGCAACTACTGAGCCCGCGCGCTCTAGAGCCTGTGCACCACAACTAAAGAGCTTGCATGCTGCAACTAGAGAGAAGCCCGTGCACTGCAATGAAGAGCCCACGCACTGCAACAAAAGATCCTGCATGCTGCAACGAAGATCCCGCGTGCTGCAACTAAGACCCAATGCAGCCAAATAAATAAAATAAATTAATTAATTTAAAAAAAAGTCAGTTCAAGTAGAGCTTCAATTAGTAAAACATGTTCATCACTAAGCTGTGTGCGTGTGTGTGTGTGTGTGTATAAAATGGATATTTTTTTTCATGCTGTGCCATCTATTTGTTAATAAAGTGTTATGACTCTTTACCAAGTAATTATTATAAGGTACCATTCACAAAAACTATTCTATCATGATACATTTAAGAATTCAATTCAACAAGGGAAAAGCATAGAGGTTTTCTTTTTTCATATTTGTTTTTTGTCAGTATTGTTGGTGAGCTCACAGGGACACTTTAATGATGAGACTTTTTATTTCAAAATAAACTATTCCATCTTATGACACTTTAAATTTCATAACATAGAGGTTCTTTTCTAAATAATATCTGATTTAAATTGGCAAGTAGCATAACTTCTTCTACAATCACAACTGCATGACGTACTTTTGCTAAATAAATGTATTTATCATCAAACTGTGAAAAATCTGAATTTAATTTATTGTTCCATCTTGCTGGGAAAAAAAAATCTGTGTTTCTCATCTGAAGTCAATTAGTACTTCATTTATAACCACTTGTTCAGAATATGTTAATACCAGAAAAAAATTGTCAGGTATGTTTTCATCATTTGATAAAACATTTCTTTTAAAAATTAAAAAATAAAAAGTCAGGGCTGCTCTCTTTCTCATTGCTAGGTGAAATAACACATATTAAGAAATGAATGTTAAATTGTTTTTTAGCCAAGACGTGGAAGCAACCTAACTGTCCATCAGCAGATGAATGGATAAAGAAGATATGGTATATATACACAATGGAATGTTACTTAGCCATAAAAAAAATGAAATAATGTCATTTGCAGTAACATGGATGGACTTAGAAATTATCATATTAAGTGAAGTAAGTCAGACAGACAAATATAATATGATATCACTTATATGTGGAATCTAAAAAAAAGGATATGAATGAACTTATTTATAAAAGAGAAATAGACTCATAGACACAGAAAACAAACTTGTGGCTACCAAAGTGGAGAGTGGGGGAGGGAACCAGGTTGGAGGGAGAGAGAAGTTAGGAGTTCGGGATTAACATATACACACTACTATATATAAAATAGATAAACAACAAGGACCTACAATATAGCACACAAACTATATTTAATATCTTGTAATAATATATAATGGAAAAGAATCTGAAAACGAATATATATGTATGTATAACTGAATCACTTTGCTGTATACCTGAAACTAACACAACATTGTAAATCAACTATACGTCAATAAAAATTTGGTTAAAAAATTGTTTTTGATGTCCCAATTATATCAAATTTTTAGTGCTTCTGATTTTAGTGAAGAATATATTTGTAGTCATTCAGCCTTTTCCACATAGAGATTACACTGAATTTTAAGAATTGACTCATTGAGAAATTACCACTCTTTCAGATTTGATTTATGGAGGAACTAAAATAGGCTAAAAAAGGTCACAATGAAGGTCACTTACAAACTACAACAAATCAAAGTTTTCTGTCTTTTTCAGTGGCCAGTTCATCACCATCACAAGCAATCTCTCTGAAGCCCAATTTGTGAATATTTAAACTACTGCCTTTGAGTAAGGCAACCCAAACCACCTCTCTGTGGCCTCCATGATGCCCCAGTGGTTTTCATTTGGTAATTCTCTGTTCTCACAAAATAGGACACTCTCAAACATTTTTTTTTTTTTTTTTTTTTTTTTGCGGTACGTGGGCCTCTCACTGTTGTGGCCTCTCCCGTTGCGGAGCACAGGCTCCGGACACGCAAGCTCAGCGGCCATGGCTCACAGGCCCAGCCGCTCCGCGGCATGTGGGATCTTCCCGGACCGGGGCACGAACCCGCGTCCCCTGCATCGGCAGGCGGACTCTCAACCACTGCGCCACCAGGGAAGCCCTCTCAAACATTTTTGAGGAATAATTAAATATGATTATAGAGCTTATTAGGATTATTTACATTTGGTACATTAATTCTAAAGAATTCCAAAATATGAAGACCATTTCTGCTTGTATCTGTTATATTTCAGGTACTAATAATCCCTGGAATGTAATGTGTGCTTTATAAAGATTTGTTGAATAAAATAATGAAAACAGTACTAAAGACCAGCTTGTCTCAAAATTTTAAATAATATTTGGACACTCAAAGAACATGGATTTTTCACAAATAGTCTTAATGTTGGTATAATATGAATAAAAATAGTGTAGTCTGTTATCTATGATATCAATCATGAAACCCTTAACTTCTAAGTGGCAAATAGGCAATAAAAAATGATCAAATCATTTCCATTAATTTCTCATAATTGTTCTATCCAAATCAATGGAAAATCAACCTTATTGATTAAAGTGGCTTAAATGTTTAACAATGCACCCATTTTTTGTTGTTCACAAAATCAAAATCTCAACATGTTCTTTATTTTACAGAGACCTAACAGTGGAAAACACAGACTTAATGACCCCCAATTGCTTCACTGACCACCAACTATGGGATTTATTTTAATTACTGTCCTCTTTATTTATGATTTTAATATAAGTGCTTCTAGTCTTTTATCTATAAATATCTTTATGAAGTAAATATAATATTGTGCATACAAAGGAGCTATTCTTGCTTTTGAAATTTAAATTTAGAATGCAAATATTCACCTGTTATTAAAAACTTTAAGTCATCTTTTAATAGTATATAATAGTCAATTAGATATATTTACAAAATCCTATATATCTACTTCCTAATGATTAAGTTTATTAGGTTACTTCCATTTTAAGCATTATAATAACACTGTGATGCACAATAGTACATATACTCTGGTTTTAGGCATTTCAGATTATTTTCTTAGGCTATATTCCATAAGTGAAATTATTAGGGCAAATAATAGGGAAATTTTCAAACATTTTGTTCAAATTTCCAAATTACCTTCCAAAAGAGTTTATGACAGATAATTCTCCCACTAGTTTTACATTTGAATGATAGCCTCACTTCCATCTCACTAGCATTTAGCTTAGTCTTATTCTAAAGGAGACTGTGTTAGGTTGAAAGATGAGAAATGACATTATTTTTGCTTTAAATCTATATTTCTTTCATTACTAATGAGGTTAATTTATTTATCTTAATGATTATTTGCATATGGTAAATGTTCTACCTCTGATTATCTAATTTCCAAAAATGATTTCTTTAAATTAAAATATTCCTTCTAAAAAAAGTGATACAGATGAACTTATTAACAAAATAGAAACAGACTCATTGACTTAGAGAATGAACTTATGGCTACCGGGGGGGAAGGGTGGGGGGAGGGATAGTTAGGGAGTTTGGGATTGACATGTACACGCTACTACATTTTAAATAGTTAACCAATAAGGACCTACTGTATAGGGAATTCTGCTCAGTGCTCTGTAATAATCTAAATGGGAAAAGAACTTGAATAAGAATAGATACATGTATATGTATAACTGAATCACTTTGCTGTACACCTGAAACTAACACAACATTGTTAATCAACTATACTCCAATATAAAATTTTTTAAAAATGTAAAAAAGTTAAAATATTCTAGGTCCCATTTAGTTGCCTTTCATCTGGTATAAAGAATCTCATTTCCTTCCATTTTGTGAAAATCTGGCAGTTAAATATTTACCATGTACCATTACCCTGGAAACTGCAGGCAGGCCCACTCTGGCCCTTCTGTGGCTGCACCTCTCTCCACAAGGCAAGGAGTCCATGGGGCCAAGAGGACAAAGCCTGTGCGCCCCGCCATCACAGTCCAGATGCCCAGCACCTGGAATTCCCTCTGTGAATGGCTCCAAGTCTATACCAGGGGTGGCATGGGCCCCTGCCGTAGGCTTGCCCTAGAACTGCCAATGTTAGAAACAAGTCCTGCATGGATTCTTTCATATCTATCTTTTGAGTATATTGTTCTCAACTCACTCACAAAATTAATCCCTGGAGCTTTATATTTATGTTCAGCTAGTTGCAGGGCCAAGTTATTAAACACAAGGGAATTGGAGTCAGTATGGATTTGAATTCCATCTCTGCGACTTATTAGCTTTGCGACTTTAAATAAGCCACTTAATGTTTCTAACTAACATAGTATTAGGATTATAGAATTATTTAATGTATACAGCGTTTGGCATATAAAGTCACTTGGTAAATTATGGTCTTCATTATGAGGAGAAAAAATCAGGTATTAGGAAAATTATGCCTTCTCTTCATCTTCTGAGTATGTATTCAGGCAGAAGGTGTACTGTGAACTCATGTGTATGTGTGTACATGCCTGTGTTCACACATGTAGTCATAGAGACATAGGTTTAAACTAAAAATTGAATGTTAGAGATTGACTAAATTTGGCTTGAAAGGTGCAAAAGTAATAAAAACATATTCAGTCTTCTTTGTATGAAATCACAGCATGATGTATCATAAAGAGCATCAAACTCAAAATCAGCAAGTCTTATATTCACACCAGACTCTTAGGAAAGTAAATACTCTGAATTTCAATTTCCCTATCTATAAAATGACAGTAATAATCTTTCTCTGCTCACATAAAAGTATGATTTACATATATTTATGCTTACTTATTTTACATTTATATGAATTTATAGATATAAATTATAAAATTTTATCCACCTTTAATATTAGTAGTGAGTAGTATCTACAGTAGTTACATAGTGCTTATAGCAGTAGTATCTATAGTTATAGATATCTATAGTGATTATAGACAGTACTACCTATAGTAGTTCCTGTGATTGGTTTATATTTACTACTCTAGTTAGAATATTTTTACTCAAAATGTACCTATACTTGTTTTGGCTTCCCCAATGTCTTGTTGAACTAGCATTAAAAATTAAATGGAAAATAAATGTATGCAATGAGACAAGAAGGGATAAAGTCAGTCTGCAAATCTTTAATTTTGGCGACATGGAACTGAATTCAACTCAATCCAATCATCCAGATAGGAAAATAAATGTAATATGGCTCATTATTTCTGTGTGTGTATATATATACATGTGTATAAATGTGTGTGTGTGTGTGTGTGTGTGTGTGTGTGTGTGTGTGACAGAGAGACAGACAGAGAGAGAGAGAGAGAGAGAAGGAGCATGCTTTGCAGAAATAGTGAGAAATTAGGCATATGATTCATTCTCTGTTTAAAAAATAAAAAAACTCTAGACCTCAGAAACATAAATAGAGCAATAGGCTAAAACAAATTGTAGAGGGATAAGAAAACACTGTCACTATCCTAACTTAATATTAACTCTCTTGTTTTCTTAAGTACATTGACATTTATACCTTACCACTAACAAGTAAGTACTTTGGTACTCTCTCATGTCATTTGGTCTTCTCCTTCTCATCATATTAATGATGGCTAGAATTTTACTTCTAAGTTAATTTTGGACGTGTTTTCATTTTTGTTTCATTAATCCTAGTTTCATTTTTTAATAAACAAAAATAACTTTTACCAAGATATATGATCACTCTTACTTCACCTATCTTGCCTCATCTCCTAAAATTGTTTCTCTCCTATTTCTCAGAAATGCTCTTACAATGGATCTTTGTGTGACAACCCTTCAAAGGTTTTCATTTTTTAATGCCTGGAGTATTTTCATTAAATGTCTTCATCTGAATAGTAATTTGGCTGGACATAAAGTTATACATCAAAGTTCATTTCCTTCTTTTTAAAAAATATTTATTTATTTTTGGCTCTGCTGGGTCTTACTTTCAGCACACAGGATCTTTAGTTGCAGCACGCAGACTTCTTAGTTGCGGCCTGCATGTGTGTTCTAGTTCCCTGACCAGGGATCTAACCTAGGCCCCCTGCATTGAGAGTGTGGGGTCTTACTCGCTGGACCACCAGGGAAGTCCCAGTTCACTTCCTTTTATACTTCAAAAATATTACTCTGTTACCTTCTTACTTCTAGTATTACTGGTGAGAAGTTCAAAGTTAACCTAAGGTTTTTTTCCTTTGTAGGTAATCCTCTCACTGACTTTACTTAGTATTCCATCTTTGATTCTGATATTCTTAAATTTCTCAACAATGTGGATTTTTCTTCTTTGTATCTTCTCTTGATGCTGTATGAACACTTTATATTTGAAGCTTATTTTTTTATTCTGGGAAATTTACTTGCATTATTTCTTCAAATATTTTCTTCTCTCCATTTTTACTTTTTTCCTTCCTTCTGAACTCTCCATTGTATCTTCTATTCCAATCTTTCATATCTCTTTGGCCTTTCCTTTTATATTTTTAAACTCTTTATTATTTCCTAACGACTTCTGGAGGGTTTTCCAATCTGATTTTCCAATTCGACTAAATTGTTCTTCAGCGATATCCATCAGATATATCCATCCCACACATTAGATTCTATACTTTAAATAATTTTTCATACCGTATTTTCTATTTGGTTACTCCTTATGATACTAGTTATGTTTCATATTAATATCATCTCTTATTTCTTTAAAATTAGCATGGTTATTTTAATTTATTGGTTCATGTATTAGAATAGATTATGATGTAGTAATAAAAAATCCTAAAACCTCAGTGGTTTAACTCATGCAAAGTCCATTATAAGCCTCAGCAATGCTCCAGGGCAACAGGATGTGGTGTCTCAGAAATCCAGATAGTTGGAGGCTCCACCACCATGTAGTTGAACTGTCTGGAGCATGCAACACATTTGGCCAACACAGCGGGGGAAAAAGAGCTCTGGAGAATCCTGTACTGGCAATTAAAAGCTTCATACTTTAGTAATAAATCATAACTTTGACTTATAAAGAAGTGGCCCAGTACTAGTCACGTGATCCTGCCTAACTGCAAAGGTGGAAAAGGGCAACTCTCCTATTTACCTGGAGAGAAGAAGTCAATATGGATGAACATTACACACCACTAGAGTCCCTCTGTTCCAGTACATCTGCTTCAGCATACATATACTATTCTATTCATTGATTTGCTTTTGAGGCAGTTGAACTCCTCAGATAAAGAGGAAGGGTCACCACTGTAATGCTTAACTTAATGTGTCAACTTGACTAGGCCATGGTATCCAGATATTTGGTCAAACATTATTCTAGAGGTTTCTGTAAAGGCAATTTTTTAATATGAGATTAACATTTAAATCAGCAGACTTTGAGTAAAGTAGACCATAATGTGGGTGGACCTCATCCAATCAGTTGAAGGTCTTTCTATAAAAAGACTGACCTCCCTATAGGAAGAAGGGATTCTGTCAGTAGACAGCCTTTGGACTCGAAATGCAACATCAACTCTTCCCTGGGTCTCCAAGCTACTCTGCAGATTATGCATTTGCTTCTACTATCAAGTGAGCCAATTCCTTATAACTAATCTCTCTCTCTCTTCTCTCTCTCCCTCTCCATATACACTTATCTCCTGTGGACTTTCTCTGTTCAACCCTGACTAACACACTAATAAAGCTTGAGTCATGGACTCTCACTACCAAATGGTCATATATTTTTGTACATCTGCAAAAGTAAGATACTTGTATGCAGTCAGTTAAGACTTCCATCTCTTTCTTCTGTTTCCACTTCCATTCTAAGAGACATGGTTCACAGTAACTCCTGAGTACAGTTATTACTAGCTGTACCTGTGTAAAAATAGCTTCTGGGAATACTCGTTCAGTGCACTGTGCCAACTCATCCTGCATCATGACATGTAAAAGGTCGTACTGTAGTATGAGAATGTTCTTCAGTGTCCAGCACTAAGAATATAAAGGAAGTGGTTTGAAATGCACAGAGCTAAAAAATAATATGTGAAAAAATGATTCCAATCATCAGATATGGAAAATTGTAAGATAATTTGTTTTTCAATGATCCCCTAGTCAAAATGGAAGTTCTTTGTTTTTAAAAATATACTTGAAAATTCAAAATACATAATTTCAAATGCAACATACAATTTTCCTTTCTTGATACAATCATGCAAAATAGGATTGATAAGCTGTCCTGTGACTATAAAGCACAAATCTATAGCAGTATCAAAAACATGTCAGTGTATGAAGTTTATGATTTATGCATCCAGGTATCAGTAAGAAAATCAAAATTGAACAATCACATTATAGAAAAGGATAAAATATATTTCTTGTTTTAAATTGTAGTTATCTTTGTTAATACAACTGTTGACAGATAAAGAGGTGAACAAAGAAAATAAAGAAAAAAAAGGAAAACAGTTTTATAGGAATTTGTCATCTGGTTAATTAATAGAAATACTTTTTCTAGACTTAGTGATGTTCGTGTTATCTCTCAGTTTTAAAACATGTGCATTTTATTGCTATTTCTCGTGTCAGCCTAAACAAATAATCGTTTTCACACCTGATTTTGTATCTGTAATTTTGTTTTCCTGTTTTGCAGGATATAAAACGGTATAATTTTCAGGCCTCATAATCCTGGATCCACCCCTTCTCAGAGGTCTCCATCACAGATTCCCCTGTGATCCCCACAGGGCGAGACCAGAGTAGGGGCTCCCACAAAGCGATCCACAGTGCTGGGGGGGCTGGCTGTCCCCCTGGAGGCCCCGGAGGCTCAGGGGAAAGCTCTCCGCGTGCTACGGCGCTGGCCTGCGGGAGGGGCAGTGCGGTCAGCCTGCAGTCACTTCTCTTACCTTGGATTGCAGCCTGTCTTGGTCTCTGTGGTGCAGAGGGGTGCTTCAGCCTCACACCAGTGTTCTTGGATTCTCTCAATGGTGTCTTGTTCATGAATAGCTGTCATCTGTTCTCCTGAGGGGGAGCCAAGTCAGGAACCACCTATGTTGCCATCTTGCTGACATCACTCTCCATAGGTCTCATTCTTGTGTCTGCTGAACCTATGTCTTCTTGAGGGTATCAGCTGTTCTATCTGGTTAATGGAAAATGGCACAAGATTAAACGCTGAATCAATCAGTCCAGGTGAGTTGGGCAGGTGGAGATAAGCCCCCACAGCTGAGTATCTCAGGCTCCACAGAATCCCTGGTGACCTTTTGGCTGACCCTCCAGCAGGCAGCTACTCCAATCAGGGTTTCTTTAAAGCTTTAGGTGAATCAACAGAAGCAGGTTCACTCTGGAGGCTGAAAACTGAAGAGTTTAATGGGGAAATAAATGCTGGAGAACAGCGAGTCAGTCTATACCTATGTTAATAACTTCTTGCTGGAGTAGGCCTTTTATTGTACTGCTGTACTACTCCCTGAATTGGCAACAGCAGTGATCCTCTGAGCTGTTGGGGAAAGGAAGGTGTTTGCAGTAAAGCTTGCAGGCCATGAGACCTGCAGAGCAAGAAAAAGGCAAGTGAAGCTTAACAAAACTCTTTATTTCAAATTTTAGCATGTATCAGATTACCTGGATGGCTTGTTTAAACATCAATAGCTAGGCTTTAGCCTAGGTTTCTGATTCAGTAGGTCTGGAATTAGCCAATAATTTGTATTTTTAAATTTGTATTTCTAATAAGCTTGAGGTGATACTGATGCTACTGGTCTTCGTAGCACATTGGAGAACCACTGTTCTATCCCATTCTCCCATTTTCTGCCTCTGCCTTTCCTCTGCCCCAGGCTACTACCCAGTTATCCTGTGCAAACTAGTCCTCAGATGGTCTTCCCTGTGCGAGGGGGGTGGGGGGTGGGGGGAGTGTTTGTCCTCTATGAGTTCCTTAAATTTATAGTTCCTTTCGCTTCTATAATTTCTCCAGCATTCATTATGGAGGACAGAGGCTGAAACTTATTTCATCATCTTGGCAAAACCAGAATCCACACCCCCTTCAGCCTCCTCCTGTCTCCTTAGTTTAATATTTACCTAAAACCTTGGTGATGAGTCATCCTGGTTTTGCCAGGTAAAAATAAAATGATATAGAAAATGCCTTGTTAAACTGTCTATTCCTATTCAGTTAAGTAACATAAAGTACACCAATACTGCGAAGTTGTCATCTGAAATCATGTCTGACAATAGACTGCCTCTATTACAGCAAGTTTCCTCTGGAAAACCCATTAAAATAAAAGGTCAGCTTGATGGAGAAGGAAGTGGTAAAAGATCGTGAAAAGAAAACAGAGGAATGCCAAAATTTCTAAAACCAGGAATTGTGAGACCAAAGCTATGGTTATATGAATTTTAGACCAAAAATTTTCAAACTGTTACATGTTGCCTTTATGTTGGAAATAAATGTCTTCAGAAACTTGATTATGCAGCAGTAATTTAATTATATATGTAGGTTTTAAAAAATCTATTGCCATTTAAGTAACATGTATAATAAATCATAATAAAATAAAGTAATAGTTTATATAGCCAATGACTCATTGTAAAGGGGCAAACTGAATTTCTTTTTTAAATGAAGGAAAACAAAGAGGAATAATAGAAGAAAGAAAAACTACATATTAAGTAAACTCTACAGCGAGACTGGCAACTTGTCAAAGGCAAACTATTCATTTTTATCTGAATCACACATACACACACACACACACAACACACAAATACACACACACACAAATAATACATTTCTTGCCTGTAAGTGACTATATTTATACTCTTTGCTTTCAGGTGGAGTCCTTTGATTGCTCTAAGCATGCCTGCTATACGATAAAGACTAAACTGTAGATGTGTACCTAAAATAAAAAGAAATAAAAAAAGAAGTGATTTTAAACTATTAGAAAAAGTTATACATACATTTATATAGTATCCACAGTACTTTCTCATGGAATTATTCTCCTGGGACCCTCTCCCTTCCTACCCCCCTACTCCAACATACAGTGGAACAGAGTAAACTTTGAAAAAGCCTGCTCTAGCCGATGTAAAACATCTGAAATTAACAACAGTGCAGATTTAAAAGGAAGCTTTTTCTCTTTAAATTGGGAAGAGTTGAGGATAGTTTAGCAGCTCCTCAGAGGCAGCTGTTAAGAGAGCCACAAACACAGAGCTCAGTGCCTTAGCCTTGCTGCCTCATCCTGTGTTATTCTCCAAAGGAAGCTGAGGCCGCTTGTCCATGGCCCTGTTCTCTCTGCAGAATGGCTATGAAAGATGAGTGCCAAATTACAGTAATTTAGATTTTTTAACAATTTTTCTGGTAGCGGACTATAATTGACATTCATCTGTGGAGTGGAGTAAGGTTAATGATTCAATCACATTTTTATTATGAAGAAATCTTACCCTGCTTAATTCTGCCAAAAAAAAAGGGGGGGGAGTCAATATGTATTGTTTCTGCAGTGTTGTTAGTGGTCAGAGTTCCCAAGGAGAGCATTGTTTAAGGTAGTCCTTCGCTCACCATGTAAATTATTCTACCTAAGCGGTTCAAGAAAAATGAGCATGGGATGCTAAATTGCAAATTCCTTGATGCAGATTTAAGTAAAGTAAAAATCTACCCTCTGTAGTCATGACTGTGATGAATGTTTCCTTGGTACATGTCAGAATTGTCAAGACATTCCGTTGATCAGGAAATGGCTCTGCCTATCCAAAAAGCCTAACAATAGAGCCTTAGATGCAGAGTGAGCCGCTCTCCTGACAGTACTGGTTTTTATTAGATATACAGCTGCAATCCTCAGCCACAATAGAAAAAAAGACAACTTTGGAGGTACAGCAAAGTTTGGAAAGTGGGAGGGTGCCAGAGAAAAATCACTGGAAGATGTCACTTGCTTTACAACTTTCTGTGCCCACCTTCAACTTACAGGGCTCTGGGTCCTTGGAGGGAAGTCTTCTTTGTGGACTCATTTCAAAGAGTTTTCTCTGAACATGAATGCTCCAGCTCCCCATGGGGTCATGAAGCAAGAATGAATAAGCTATACATTTACCTGTACAGTTGCTGAAAACAACAACAAAGAACCTCTTCAATGTAAAAAAAACAAACAGTACAATGCCTGCACTTAAGATGCTATACTGTTCTCTACAGTATGATGTTCTGAATGCTCAAGAACAATTTTGTAACAAATAACCTGTTCACTAAGAGAGCAACTATGGATACATTTTTTTCCCAAGGCAGGAAATATGTGAGTGGAAGGGACAGAATAGGCCCAGAGTGTACTCCTCTGTCTCTTCCTCCTGGAAAATAGAGAAGAAGCCCTCTGATGGAACTACAAACCCAGAGAAAAACAGTAACTACTGTGTGGTTCCCTCAGGGCAACGAAGCCATGTGTCAGTTGAGGATTTCTGACTACAAGTACCTTTATTCCAAAAAATTCTCAGTATTGGACTTTCTAGTGTTGTGAGAAATCAATGGGGAAATTAATTTGTGGGAAGGAACAGAGAATAGGGCTTAAAAGAGTTAAGGTTTTGGCATCAGAGGGATTTGGGGTTTTAATCCCACAAAGACAAAGGACATTCTTGAGCCAATTCTTTCTATTCTCTGAGAATTATTTTCCTTGTTTGTGAAATGAGGACTGACAAAATTTTCCCTAAGATCCATTTAAATTCGAATATGGCACCTGAGGAATCTTCCTGTACAAAGACATAAAGTCACTAATCACACATGAAGCCATTCTCTTTTCTACCTTTGGTTTAAGATTGAGGCAGCATTTTGGTTCGGAGATCAGATCTAAGTCATACTTGTGACTAAGTATGTAAGTCATACTAAGGCATACTTGTGTCTGAATATTGGCACTTCCACCTACCAGCTGCATGATCCTGGAAAAGTTGTCAAACAGGTCTAGGCCTTAGTTTCCCCACCTGAAAAATGGAGAGGAAAACACTCTGTCTTATAGGGGTGGTCGTGAGAATTAAATGTGTTAATTCAGGTGATGACTTGCAAAGTACTATGAACATGTGAATAGAGAATACAGAACATTCCACAAAATCGTAGGTTTTTTTTTTTTTTTTTAATCACATTTTACTCTTAGAAATGCATTTACTCTCGGACTTCCCTGGTGGCACAGTGGTTAAGAATCTGCCTGCAAATGCAGGGGACATGTGTTCAAGCCCTAGTCTGGGAAGATCCCACGAACCACGGAGCAACTAAGCCTGTGCGCCACAACTACTGAGCCTGCGCTCTAGAGCCCATGAGCCACAACTACTGAAGCGAACGTGCCACAACTACTGAAGCCTGTGCGCCGAGAGCCCATGTTCCTCAACAAGAGAAGCCACCACAATGAGAAGCCCGTGCACCGCAAGAAGAGTAGCCCCCGCTTGCTGCAACTAGAGAAAGCCCGCGCGCAGCAACGAAGACCCAATGCATCCATAAATAAATAAAATAAATTAATTTAAAAACAAAAGAAATGCATTTACTCTCAAGGAGACCAAAGACACTGGCCCAGCGTGTTCACCTTTGCCTCTCAGCATCGATTTACATCCTTTAAGACCCTTTCAGAAAACTGTGACCATTTCAGTTTACACGACTGTTAGCAATAAGAATTGATTCGGTTCCATGAACTCTTTTCTTGCTACTGTTGCTTTAGATCTTTGTTTTTGTCACCTTCACATTGAAATAGCATGGAGAAAACTATTGACTTCACTCTCTGAAACCAGGGATATCTGTGCTTTTTCATCTGGCATCCTTCATTTAAAAAATAACTATTAATCAGCAACATTTTAATTATTCTTTTTTTTCAGGTTTCTAAGATTCTTCATATTCTATTTTTCTTTAACATCTTTATTGGACTATAATTGCTTTACAGTGTTGTGTTAGTTTCTGCTGTATAACAAAGTAAATCAGCTATATGCATACGTATATCACCATATGCCCTCCCTCTTGCGTCTCCCTCCCACCCTCCTTATCCCATCCCTCTAGGTGGTCGCAAAGCAACAAGCTGATCTCCCTGTGCCATGCAGCTGCTTCCCACTAACTATGTATTTTACATCTGGCAGTGTATATATGTCAGTGCTACTCTCTTACTTCATTGAAGCTTAACCTTCCACCTCCCTGTGTCCTCAAGTCCATTCTCTACACCTGTGTCTTTATTCCTGTTCTGCCCCTAGGCTCATCAGAAGCACTTTCCTTTTTTTTTTAGATTCCATATATATGCGTTAGCATACGGTATTTGTTTTTCTCTTTCCGACATACTTCACTCTGTATGACAGACTCAAGGTCCATCCACCTCACAGCAAATAACTACATTTCAATTCTTTTTATGGCTGAATAATATTCCATTGTATATATGTGCCACATCTTTATCCATTCATCTGTTGATGGACACTTAGGTTGCTTCCATGTCCAGGCTATTGTAAATAGACCTGCAATGAACATTGTGGTACATGACTCTTTTTGAATTATGGTTTTCTCAGGGTATAAGCCCAGTAGTGGGATTTCTGGGTCATATGGTAGTTCTATTTTTAGTTTTTTAAGGAACCTCCATACAGTTCACCATAGTGGCTGTACCAACTTACATTCTCACCAACAAAGCAAGAGAGTTCCCTTTTTTCCACACCCTCTCCAGCATTTATTGTTTGTAGACTTTTGGATGATGGCCATTCTGGCTGAAGTGAGGTGACACCTCATTGTGGTTTTGATTTGCATTTCTCTAACGGTTAGCGAAGTTGAGCATCTTTTCATGTGTTTGTTAGCAATCTGTACATCTTCTTTGGAGAAATGACTATTTAGGTCTTCTGCCCATTTTTGGATTGGGTTGTTTGTTTTTTTGATATTGAGCTGCACGAGCTGCTTGGAAATTTTGGAGATTAATCCTTTGTCATTTGCTTCATTTGCAAATATTTTCTCCCATTCTGAGGGCTCTATGTCTTGTTTATGGTTTCCTTTGCTGTTCAAAAGCTTTTAAGTTTTATTAGGTCCCATGTGTTTATTTTTGTTTTTATTGCCCTTTCTCTAGGAGGTGGGTCAAAAAGGATCTTGCTGTGATATGTCATAGAGTGTTTTGCCTATGTTTTCCTCTAAGAGTTTTATAGTGTCTGGTCTTATATTTAGGTCTTTAATCCATTTTAAGTTTATTTTTGTGTATGGTGTTAGGGAGTGTTCTAATTTCATTCTTTTACATATAGCTGTCCAGTTTTCCCAGCACCACTTATTGAAGAGGCTGTCTTTTCTCCATTGTATATTCTTGCCTCCTTTATCAAAAATAAGGTGACCATATGTGTGTGGCTTTATCTCTGGGCTTTCTATCCTGTTCCATTGATCTATCTTTCTGTTTTTGTGCCAGTACCATACTGTCTTGCTTACTGTAGCTTTGTAGTATAGTCTGAAGTCCAGGAGCCTGATTCCTCCAGCTCCATTTTTCTTTCTCAAGATTGCTTTGGCTATTCGGGGTCTTTTGTGTTCCCATACAAATTGTGAAATTTTTTGTTCTAGTTCTCTGAAAAACGCCATTGCTAATTTGATAGTGATTGCATTGAATCTGTTGATTGCCTTGGGTAATATGGTCATTTTCACAATATTGATTCTTCCAGTCCAAGAACATGGTATCTCTCCATCTGTTAGTATCATGTTAATTCTTTCATCAGTGTCTTATAGTTTTCTGCATACTGGTCTTTTGTCACCTTACATAGGTTTATTCTTAGGTATTTTATTCTTTTTGTTGCAATGTTAAATGGGAGTGTTTCCTTAATTGCTCTTTCAGAGTTTTCATCATCAGTGTATAGGAATGCAAGAGATTTCTGTGCATTAATTTTGTATCCTGCTACTTTACCAAATTCGTTGATTAGCTCTAGTAGTTTTCTGGTAGCATCTTTAGGATTCTCTATGTGTAGTATCATGTCATCTGCAAACAGTGACAGCTTTACTTCCTCTTTTCTGATTTGTATTCCTTTTATTTCTTTTTCTTCTCTGATTGCTGTGGCTAAAACTTCTAGAAAATATGTTGAATAATAGTGGTGAGGCTGGAGAACCTTGTCTTGTTCCTGATCTTAGTGGAAATGGTTTCAGTTTTTCACCATTGAGAACAATGTTGGCTGTGGGTTTGTCATATATAGCCTTTATTATGTTGAGGTAAATTCCCTCTTTGCCTACTCTCTTGATCGTTTTTATCTAAATGGGTGTTGAATTTTGTCAGAAGCTTTTTCTGCATCCATTGAGATGATCATATGGTTTTTCTCCTTCAGTTTGTTAATATGGTGTATCACACTGATTTTTTTGTGTATATTGAAGAATCCTTGCATTCCTGGGATAAACACCACTTGATCATGGTGTATGATCCTTTTAATGTGCTGTTGGATTCTCTTCACTAGTATTTTGTTGAGGATTTTTGCATCTATGTTCATCAGTGATATTGGCCTATAGTTTTCTTTTTCTGTGACATCATTGTCTGCTTTTGGTATCAGGGTGATAGTGGCCTCGTAGAATGAGTTTGGGAGTGTTCCTCCCTCTGCTATATTTTGGAAGAGTTTGAGAAGGATAGGTGTTAGCTCTTCTCCAAATGTTTGATAGAATTCTCCTGTGAAGCCATCTGGTCCTGGGCTTTTGTTTGTTGGAAGATTTTCAGTCACAGTTTCAATTTCAGTGCTTGTGACTGATCTGTTTATATTTTCTATTCCTTCCTGGCTCAGTCTGGTATGGTTGTGCATTTCTAAGAATTTGTCCATTTCTTCTACGTTGTCCATTTTATTGGCATATAGTTGGTTGTAGTAATCTCTCATGATCCTTTGTATTTCTGCAGTGTCAGTTGTTACTTCTCCTTTTTCATTTCTAAATCTATTGATTTGAGTCTTCTCCCTCTTTTTCTTGATGAGTCTAGCTAATGGTTTATCAATTTTGTTTATCTTCTTAAAGAACCAGCTTTTAGTTTATTGATCTTTGCTATTGTTTCCTTTATTTCTTTATCATTTATTTCTGATCTGATCTTTATGATTTCTTTCCTTCTGCTAACTATGGGTTTTTTTTGTTCTTCTTTCTCTAATTGCTTTAGGTGTAAGGTTAGGTTGTTGATTTGAGGTGATTCTTGTTTCTTGAGGTAGGATTGTATTGCTATAAAATTCCCTCTTCAAACTGCTTTTGCTGCATCCCATAGGTTTTGGGTTGTTGTGTGTTCATTGTCAGTTGTTTCTAGGTATTTTTTGATTTCCTCTTTGAATCCTTCAGTGATCCCTTGGTTATTTAGTAGTGCATTGTTTAGCGCCATGTGTTTGTATTTTTTTTACAGACTTTTTCCTGTAATTGATGTCTAGTATCATAGTGTTGTGGTCGGAAAAGATACTTGATACGATTTCAATTTTCTTAAATTTACCAAGGCTTGATTTGTGACCCAAGATACGATCTATCCTGGGGAATGTTCCATGAGCACTTCAGAAGAAAGTGTATTCTGTTGTTTTTGGATGGAATGTCCTATAAATATCAATTAAGTCCATCTTGTTTAATGTATCACTTAAAGCTTGTGCTTCCTTGCTTGTTTTCATTTTGGATGATCTGTCCATTGGTGAAAGTGGGGTGTTAAAGTCCCCTCGTGTAACTGTGCTACTGTTGATTTCCCCTTTTATGGCTCTTAGCATTTCCTTTATGTATTCAGGTGCTCCTCTGTTGGTGCATAAATATTTACAATTGTTATATCTTCTTCTTGGATTGATCCCTTGATCATTATGTAGTGTCCTTCTTTGTCTCTTGTAATAGTTTTTATTTTAAAGTCTATTTTGTCTGATGAAAATGGCTACTGCAGCTTTCTTTTGATTTCCGTTTGCATGGAATATCTTTTTCCATCCCCTCACTTTCAGTCTGTATGTGTCTCTAGGTCTGAAGTGGGTCTCTTGTAGACAGCATATATATGGGTCTTGTTTTTGTATACATTCAGCCAGTCTATGTCTTTCGGTTGGAGCATTTAATCCATTTACTTTTAAGGTAATTATCAATATGTATGTTCCTATTACCATTTTCTTAATTGTTTTGTGTTTGTTATTGTAGGTCTTTTCCTTCTATTCTGTTTCCTCCCTAGAGAAGTTCCTTTAGCATTTGTTGTAAAGCTGGTTTGGTGGTGCTGAATTCTCTTAACTTTTGCTTGTCTGTAAAGGTTTTAATTTCTGCGTCAAATCTGAATGAGATCCTTGCTGGGTAGAGTAATCTTGGTTGTAGGTTTTTCCCTTTCATCACTTTAAATATGTCCTGCCACTTCCTTCTGGCTTGCAGAGTTTTTGCTGAAAGATCAGCTGTTAACCTTATGTGGATTCCCTTGTATGTTATTTGTTGTTTTTCCCTTGTTGCTTTTAATATTTTTCCTTTGTATTTAATTTTTGATAGTTTGATTAATATGTGTCTTGGTGTGTTTCTCTGTGAGTTATCCTGTATGGTACTCTCTTTTCTTCCTGGACTGGACTATTTCCTTTCCCACGTTAGGGAGGTTTTCGACTATAATCTCTTCAAATATTTTCTCAGACTCTTTCTTTTTCTCCTCTTATTCTGGGACCCCCTATAATTCGAATGTTGGTGCATTTAATGTTGTCCCAGAGGTCTCTGAGACGGTCTTTAATTCTTTTCATTCTTTTTTTCTTTATTCTGTTCCCTGGCAGTTATTTCTACCATTTTATCTTCCAGCTCACTTATCAGTTCTTCTGCCTCAGTTATTCTGTTACTGATTCCTTCTAGAGTATTTTTAATTTCAGTAATTGTGTTGTTCATCACTGTTTGTTTGCTCTTTAGGTCTTCTAGATCCTTGTTAAATGTTTCTTGTATTTTCTCCATTCTATTTCCAAGATTTTGGATCATCTTTTCTATGATTACTCTGAATTCTTTTTCAGGTAGCTTTCCTATTTCATCTTCATTATTTGGTCTTGTAGGTTTTTACCTTGCTCCTTTTTGTGTAAGGAACTTTTTTGTCATTTCTTTTTTTTTCTTCTTTTGATGGCTGGTGCTGTATTCCTGTCTTACTGGTTGTTTGGCCTGAGACGTCCAGCACTGGAGTTTGCAGGCAGTTGGAAAAAGCTGGGTGTTAGTGCTGAGATGAGGATCTTGGGGATGCCTCACTCTGATTGATATTCTCTGTGGTGTGAGGTTCTCTGTTAGTCCAGCTATTTGGACTCGGAGCTCTCACCACAGGACATTGGGAGTGACCTCTGGCCTGGGAACCAAGATCCTGCAAGATTTGTGGCATGGTTTAAAAAAAAAAAAAAAAAAAAGGAAGATAGAAAAAAAGGAGCTGTACAATATCAAAGAATAAAAAACGAAATAAAATTAGAAAGATAAAAAATATATTAGGAAAAATAAAACTGTAATTGAAACAACTGCAACAAGGTAAAATTAAACCACAACGGAAGAAAGAAAAAAGAAGGGGGGGGGAAACAAGCCAAAAGGAGAGATCACTAACTAAGTATAAAGAATAAAATAAAATTAGAAAAATAAAAGATTTATTAGGAAAAATAAAAATATAAAAGAATCAACAACAATGAATCAGCAAGGTAAAACAGAACCTCAATCTAAAAGAGGAAAAAAGAAAAGAAAAAAAAAGCCTTGGTTATACGGGCAAAGTTTAAGTGGGGGGTGGAACTTAGGCCAGGGCGGGGTTTAGGGTGGGTTGGGACCTAGGCAGGTGTGTTGGGGGGGTGACGTTTGAGCATGGGTTGGGGCCTAGGTTCAGGACCCACGCAGCCAGAAAAGGCCTTGGGGGCGGGGCCTAGGCAGGGCAACATTCAAGCATGGGGCAGGCTCTCTGCTTAGGACCTGTGCGGAAGGGGAGAGGCAGCACATGGAAAGGAGCGCCTCTGGAGTGTGGAGTTCCGGAGTTTGGAGATAGGGCCCTGAGTGAGGTTGTGTGGGTGGGGTTTAGGCCCAGCGCTTTGGAGGGGGTCTCAGAGGGGGTCTCTGAGTGTAGAGGTAGGGCCCTGTGTAGGTGTGCAGGGGCGGGGTTTGGGCTCTGTGCGGCAGGAGGGAGGCTCCGGGGGCAGAGGATTAGGCCCGGGAACCCAAGAGGCTTCCCGGTGCCTAAGTGGACAGGGAAAGCACTGGCTGCGTTCCCTTCCATTCCTTCGTGCCCCTCCCCCACTGGACCCTTAACTGTGGGTGGGTCCCGCTGGGTTTAGGAAGTCCTTCCCTCCCCCAACCACCCCTCAGGGATGCCGGTCCTGGAGTTCTGGCCCTTACTTTTGCTCCCCCTTCCCCCGCTTCACTCCCTGAGGACTCGGGCAGCTGGAGGGGGCCTCGGTGGGCAGAGGATCAGGCCCTGGATCTCAGCAGGCTCCTGGGGGCCCAACTGGGCAGGGGAAACCTGGCCATGCTCCCTTTTGATCCTCTGCCCTCCCAATGGTTCCCCAATTTCCCCCTTCGGGTGTGGGGTCCTTTCCCCTCCCCCAGCCACCCCTCAGGGGCACCAGTCCCGTCCCTCCTCCACTTCCCCTCCCCCTTCACTTCCCCCACACCCCACGTCCTACCCGTTGCTGGGGTTTCCTCCTGTCCCCTTAGCTGTCTGTGGTCCCCCACCGGTGCCTGGTATGTGCCCTAGTTGTGAGGAGGCGCAAATTCCACATCCTCCCAGTATGCCATCTTGACTCTAAATCTGCCTATTTTTTTTTTAATTGAGAAGAAAGAGGAGAAACATTTCTATAAAAAATGTTTTTTCACCAAGAAAAGGAGAGTATAAAAATGTTGGAGATATGGTAAGGGAAAGAGTAAGTCTGTGAGCAAGCCATCTAGTGTGTCAGTGAGTGAGAAGGAGAAAATTGGAAGGAGAACTATAGGCAGAGAGAAGGAAACAGATTGAGAAACCAATTTTAAGAAGAATCAACTAAAGGAAAGTAGAAGATTTGAAAAAAATAAGAGAGTGGCAACAGAAGGAGAAAGTCTGGTGAGAAGTGAAGAATAATAAAAATTTATAGCAATTCATGTATATGACAAATTCAACCCATATTTGAATAGAAATACCAAAAGAAACACCAAAGAAGGATCTAATGGAAGGTTCTCATCACCCACATAAAATGGAGATTCTTTTCCCTAACCTTTATTTATTTAAATTTTTTGGTTGAAGTACTTTTACTCTCAAATTTCTAAAACTTACTGCCCTCTTCTGCCATTTTCTCATTCCTTTTATGATTTTTATTAAGGCTAAATAATTCATTGAAATATAAACATATGTTCTCTTCATAAGTATTCTTCCATCCCAGGAAGGTAGTTAGACCTCCATTCAAGTCATCTATAGAAATTATCTAAAGTAGTGCACTAAGAAAATGTGCTTAGGCTCCTGTGTTTATCAATATGACATTCCAGATACACCAGATATTATACCCACTGAAAACAAGAAAAAATTATGGAAAATAAATATTAATCCATGTAAATTCTTCCCTGATCTGCCAAGAAACTAAGAAATAGTCAGGGGCTTTCAGCAACTGTGAAGCTGGGGAGATCCCAGCTGGGCTGAAGACCTAAGATCTCATTGTCCTCCCAGCTCTTTGACACTTCCCTAAAGCCCCTCAGTAAAATGGTCTGATCCATTTCCCCTCTCAAAAGAAAAGAAATAGTCAGGGGCCAAAAATAAAGTCAAAGCGGGAATTCATAGAGAAAAGTAAGTGCTCACCAAATGGCTTTCACATGGAGGTGACTGCTGACCCATGGTGACCCTGAGCTTTTGTTTTGGTGCCACGGGAATAGTGGAACAAAGTCTAATCTTAGTTCCTACAAGATGGAAATTGAAGAGGAGATCCTATACGAAGCTGGGATTTCAGAGGGCTATACCCTCAGTACAAGGGTGAACTGGACATAAAAAACACATTGCAGAGGAAATCTGCCTGTCTTGATGGACAGAAAGAACAAAAAGAAATCCTCCTTGATAATGTTGATGCTGACCCCAGGTCCTGGACCCTTTAATCAATATAAATTGATAAGAGGCCAAACAAGAAATTCAGGCAAGGCTTTATGGGACTCGTGCTGCGGCATGATGGAGCAAAAACAAGAAACAGGTGCCCTTGCTCGTTCCCTGAGGAGGGGTGAGCTGGTTCCTCAAAAGGGTGAGGCTGGGGGCAGATCAGGTGGTCAGGCTGGAGGGCGGCTCCGGTGATCTGCCCGCCCCCGTGGTGGTGCTACGGGCAGGGGTCACGTGCAGGACCCTTCTTTTGCTCCCGGCACCTCAGAAGTGACAACTGGTTTTTGGCCTTTTTGTATCTTATTGTTCATAATTTGCTCCAACTGTGCATTCATGTATTTTTAGTCCCTTACAGTTTCTTTGTGTTCTGTTGCTCGAAGAGACATTTGTCCAGGAGCAAGCACTCCAGTAAAGGATCTAAGGTCCCAGGTCCCAGCCTGTCTCAATGTGAACCAAAAAACTGACCCTCAGAATGGTTTATAGCAAAATGCTAAAGGGGATATCAGTAATGAACTGTTGTTATTAGCTGTTTAAAAAAATCCATTATCTTGCCAAATAAAGGGAGTTATGTCAAGATTATAGAGAAGGGAGGGATATTGAAATAAAATGTTTTTGTAATTGAAATTGGAAGGGACTAAATTCAGCAACAGAGTAGTGACTGCTTGTATTCATGTGCGGGTAAAACAAAAGGAGACAGGCAGGAACTGTGCATTTTTGGAGGCACTAAAACTAATTTCATTAACAGCTCCACAAAGATAGAGATTATAGGTTCTTTCTCAAGGCCCAATAGAAGCAAGGATGACTGAAGAGACAGCCCCTTCAATTCTGAGAAGACAAAAAGTCAACCTCTCATGATTTCTCCATGGGATGTGTAGCTACTGAGTGCCATACAGTCTTCATTCTCTCCTATTTTAACTTCCCTAAATCTGATACTCAACAGAAAAAAAATGGCACATAGGTAGTCACACATTTAAAGAGCATCTCTGGAGTATCTGTTCTGAAGCTGGCACTGACATAAGCAAAGGCAACACAGAAATGAATGTGATATGCTCTGAGCCCGGGAGGGGCTCTGTATGGGAGGAAGAATGGAGACTGAAGCTTTAATACAGAACAGTGAAAATGACATGCGGCAGAGGTTGGGATGGCAAAGTATAGTGGAAAATAGGAGGCAGAGCAATTAGCTTTGATGGCGCGTATTAGTGGTTGTTTCTCAGCTGAATCAGAGGAAGGTGGCCTTAGGAACAGGAGTAGACGAGTTTGTTCAGTGAGTAAGAAGAAGAGAATGATGTTCCGGGTAGGAAATGTGGCATGGGAAAAGGCACAAAGTCATGGAAGGATTTTGTGTGTTTTTGTGTAAAGATAAAATGTGTTACGGAGTAAATCACCAGCCAAGTTACATCAAGAGCAGATACTTTTCCAAACAAGAAGCAACTGGGCCACGGGTAGTGGTCTTGTGTGGTGTGGTCAAGTTCTCTTCCACAGCAAGGGGTGAGATTGACCACAGCTGATTCAGTGATGCCAGTAAATGCCTGGGGATTCCGAGATATGTCTGCCTGTAAAAATTGTACTATATGTTAATTTGGGAAAATCAAGAGTGGTACTTGGGGTTGCAATGCAGTGGTGCTGAGAAATTCACTTGCTGATAACACAAACACAGGTAAAGAGGACACAAGTGATGTCATTCTTATTATGGGAGGCCACTTATTTACTCATGTATACAAAAAAAATGTTTACATCTCAAGAAATCTGTTAAAGGCTACAAAGTAAAAACTGTACTTTTCTTACAATTTAGCTTAGGAACTAAGGTATGCATTCATTCATTGATTCATTCAACCAATATTTTTGATCATTTACTATGTATCAATATCAGTCTAGGTGCTGAAGACATAGCAGTGAAGAGGAGGACATCACTGCTCATATGGCACTTATATTCTACTGGAAGAACCAAAAACTTGCAAGTCTTGATATGATTAGCTGCAGCAGTTAAACAGATATGGTATAAAAAATGTTCTAAATATGATGTGCATCAAGGTCACCTGGAGATTTTTTTCTATACACAGAGTCCCAGGTTCCAATCACTAAACATCCTGTGATTTTAAGAAGTCTCCCTTGAGACCCTTGATATGCAGTCAGGTTTAAGAAATGATAATGCAGACCATTATCCTAGGATCTGCAGAAATTAACCAAGTGAACGCTCACTTTTGTGAGACCAGCTGTCTAGATCAACCTAACAACTGAGCCGAGCTTATGTAGGTACAAAGCAATTTAGATATATGTACAAACTGGGACTTCCCTGGTGGGCCAGTGGTTAAGACTCTGCACTTCCATTGCAGGGGGCCCGAGCCTGATCCCTGGTCAGGGAACTAAGATCCCATATGCCTCACAGGTTAAAAAAAAAATGCATTAGGTATATTTACAAAATATGACAGATATATGTTTTGTAAATATTTATATGGAGAGAATACGTATTTTATACATGCCTGGGTATATATATACCTGTGCTTGTGCACTTGTTGCCGGAATGGGGACCCCTTTCAGGGCCCAAGAGTGGGCTCTGTCTAACACTCAGAGGAGACACATGTGCAGACAAAGCAAGAGACTTTATTGGCAAGGGGCACCCGGGCGGAGAGCAACAGGGTAAGGGAACCCAGGAGAACTGCTCAGCCACGTGGCTCACAGTCTTGGGTTTTATGGTAATGGGATTAGTTTCCGAGTTGTCTCTGGTCAAGCATTCTGACTCAGTGTCCTTCCTGGTGGCTCACACGTTGCTCAGCCAAGATGGATTCCAGCAAGAAGGATTCTGGGAGGTTGGTAGGACATATGGACTGGCATCTCCTCTCTCCTTTTGACCTTTCCTGAACTATTCTGGTTGGTGGTAGCTTGTTAGTTCCATGTTCCTAACCAGGACCTCCTGTTGTAAGATAACTCATGCAAGTGTTTACTGTTGGGCCTGGCCAGGGTGGGCGGTTTCGGTCAGTGGTTCCCCTAACACAGGGGTCCCCAACTCCTAGGGTTGCAGAACGGTAGCAGTATGCGGCCTGTTAGGAACCCGGCTGCACAGCAGGAGGTGAGCATCCGGCAAGCAAGCGAAGCTTCATCTGCCGCTCCCCACCACTTGCACTACCGCCTGAACCATCACCCCCACCACCCAAGTCAGTGGAAGAACTGTCTTCCAAGAAACCAGTCCCTGGTACCAAAAAGGTTGGGGACTGCTGCAACACTTGTGTATCTTTTTTGGTGTATTGTATTTGGGACTAATTAGTATTGATTCTACACAACCACACCAACACTGTACACTTTCTGCAGTATTCTATGTAGACAGTGAAGGGTGGGATACAGCAAAGTAATTTAGAGCTGATCTGTATTAAACCTTTTAGCTTTTTTTTTTTTTTTTTGCGGTACGCGGGGCTCTCACTGTTGTGGCCTCTCCCATTGCAGAGCACAGGCTCTGGACGCGCAGGCTCAGCGGCCATGGCTTACCGGCCCAGCCACTCCATGGCATGTGGGATCCTCCCGGACCGGGGCATGAACCCGCGTCCCCTGCATCGGCAGGCGGACTCTCAACCACTGCACCACCAGGGAAGCCCTAAACCTTTTAAATTTATTTATTTTAGCTTAGTGATACATGTCTTGCCTAAAGGGCTGTTCACCTCAAAAATCCCTTTACAAGTCATTTGGAGTTAAGCAAACATCTCAATGGCTTGTGCCATGTATTTCATTAGTTTATTCAGCAAGCATTTTCTTTTCTTTTTTTTTTTTTTGTGATCCGCAGGCCTCTCACTGCTGTGGCCTCTCCCGTTGTGGAGCACAGGCTCCGGACGCGCAGGCTCAGTGGCCATGGCTCACGGGCCCAGCCACTCTGCGGCATGTGGGATCTTCCCGGACCAGGGCACAAACCCGTGTCCCCTGCATCGGCAGGAGGACTCTCAACCACTGCACCACCAGGGAAGCCCCAGCAAGCATTTTCAATGTTCACTCTGCTGAAAATAAGAACTTAAGTAATTCAGCTGCAGTAGGTCATGTTAAGACCCGGTGAGCGGTGGGGTGAGGGCTGATCGCTTTCTCTCCTCTACTCCCTTTCCCAAACTCTACTCATTTATCCTAAAAGATTAACCCAATGTGTAAAAGCAGCTGTATTCTTCTTTCTTTAGGTCACTTGATGACATCATCCCCAAAGTATCTTTTTGTAAATTTAAAACTTCTACTGATTAAATTCAAACCCCCCAGAGAATACTCCAAATTGAGAAATTTAGGTAAGAAAGATAAGTTTAACTCCTTTAGAAAATAAAATGCCTTCTGCAAATTTCTTGTATTTACTTTTTAAGTTTTCTACTTACTCTATTTAGAGACTGAATTGCAAAATTTCTTCCATGACAGTAGAAGAAGGATTTGTATCTGAATCGTATAATACTGGAATAGATATAGACTATAACTTAAATATTTCCTTCATGGTTTTAGGAAGATGTTCATTTCAGAAACTCTTAATATCTCACTTTAATTAGTAAATAATTTATATAATAATATTCAAATAGGGTTTAACATTCTTAGAGTAACATAACAGAAAACTCTCATTGCCTGTCTCAGTGATAATATTTCAGAAGCCATTGTGGCATATTTATGACTAGTAGTCAAGAAGTTGGAGGTCTATATTCCTCTTAGAAGTGATGCTGGTTGGGAGAAATAAAGAATGTGTTAATGTATTATTGCTAGCATATGGGTTAGCAATAATATAAACATTGCCTGTAGGATAGGATCAGAAGTTGGAGACAAAAGCATGACAGAGAGATGCAAGTAATATGCAAGATCAAGGAAAATCTATGTTCTTCACCATCTGCCTGTTTCTTTCTCTGTGTGAAAAACAGTGGAAAAATAACATTCATAGGAATGATTAAAAATAACCTAAAGTATCACTTTCAAGCAGGTTTCCAGCTGAGGTAGAAGGCCCTACCTGCCTTTCACTGCTTTATGAATCAGTGAATTTTTTCATAAGCATTTTTTCATATCTAACAGTCAAGCAACTTGAATGATTGCATGTTAGAAGCTAAGGAACCTTCTTACCTTCAATACTGTTCTGTTCTATTCCTGCATTGCTTCGTTACTTTAAAAAGATGGAATTTTCATTTGTTCTCTTTCTATCATAAGTGTCTCATGGGTGAAGATTCATTTCTGAAAGCAATAAAAAATTCATTTGGTTCATAAAGGAAGAACTTGTTGTGAATTATATTACCAAAGCTGTTCTTGATATGCTTGATATGCTTGTCCATTAAATGCTTGTCCATTAAAATAAAACAGAATAGTTGAGAAACTCCCATTAAATCATTAAAGGAATTTTTTAAAGTTACCGTTTTAAAGGATTGATTTTATTATTGTGTTATTCAATATGCCTAAGCAATTGGTCCATTCTTCTAAGTCCTGAATAAATAACCCACTAAAAAATCATGGCCAAGTGGTTTTAAACTAGAAAGAGTAGCTGTTGAGTAATATGAAAACCAAGTGAATGAATCAGGAGTTTAAAATTTTAAAAACACTGAACAAAACATCTCATAATTTTTTTCTACAACATAAGCAGAAAAAACTTCTCTAATGTCTCTCCACATGTCACAAATCACAGCAAGTATTATTATTACAGATAAAAAGTGTCAATAGAAGAATCACTCAAATATACAACAAATTTTGACTTACAAATTATTTGCTTAACAAATTACAAATTATTTTGGTTCTAAATGAAATCTTTGATATGGAACTTTATTTAACGAATCAGTCAGATGAACTGATAGTAGAAACTCCAAATTTCTACCCAAGAAGGGTTTAGGGATTAATAAGATGGTTGTAAGGGGTCCTTGAAGCTGAGCTTGCAAAGCACTCTGCACTCCACCAAGAATTTGTGTGTTGTCCACATCAAAGAAGAAGAAATGGAAAGTTGGGGGTGGGGGTAGAGAGGTGTTAAAGACACAGGTGCCCCTAGTACCTGAGGTCAGGAGAGTGGAGGTGATGTAGAAGGAAATTGAAAACAATGAAGGAAAATGAAGCAATTATCTTCTCCACATACTACATAAACTATGTGGAGATATCCTTTCAGCTTTAAGCATTCATGAGAAACTGGTCCAGCCAACAGCGGTCTTTATACAAGTTAAATTCCTTGTTCAGTTTCTTAACAATTACTGCCTCTCACCTAAAAAGAGGAAATCCTCAGGGGTCATTTGAAAGAACTATCCTGGATTTGAATTCTGTTTCTCCACTTATTATCTGTACAACTTCCTTTCTTTCTTTTTGTTTTTTGTTTGTCTGAGAAGTACTTTATTCTCCTTTCCTTTTTTTTAAATAGATCTTTATTGGAGTTTAATTGCTTCACAATACCGTGTTAGTTTCTGTTGCACAAGAAAGTGAATCAGCCATATGCATACACATGTCCCTGTACCCCTCTCTCTTGAGCCTCCCTCCCATCCTCCCTATCCCACCCCTCTAGGTCATCGCAAAGCACCAAGCTGACCTCCCTGTGCTATGCTGCTGCTTCCCACCAGCCAACTACTTTTACATTCGGTAGTGTATATATGTCGATGCTACTCTCACTTTGCCCCAGCTTCGCCCTCCCACCCCATGTCATCAAGTCCATTCTCTATGTCTATCTCTTTATTCCTGCCCTGCAACTAGGTTCATCAGTACCATTTTTTTTTTTAGATTCCATATATATGCATTAGCATATGGTATTTGTTTTTCTCTTTCTAACTTACTTCACTCTGTATGACAGACTCTAGTGATCCACCTCACTACAAATAACTCAATTTCATTTCTTTTTATGGCTGAGTAATATTCCATTGTAATTATGTGCCACATCTTCTTAATCCATTCATCTGCTGATGGACATTTAGGTTGGTTCCATGTCCTGGCTATTGTAAATTGTGCTGCAATGAACACTGTGGTGCATGTCTCTTTTTGAATTATGGTTTTCTCAGGGTATATGCCCAGTAGTGGGATTGCTGGGTCGTATGGTAATTCTATTTTTAGTTTTTTAAGGAACCTCCATACTGTTTTCCATAGTGGTTGTATCAATTTACCTTCCCACCAACAGTGAGGGAGGGTTCCCTTTTCTCCACACCCTCTCCAGCATTTATTGTTTGTAGATTTTTTGATGATAGCCATTCTGACCGGTGTGAGGTGATACCTCATTGTGGTTTTGATTTGCGTTTCTCTAACAAAGAGTGATGTTGAGCATTCTTTCATGTGTTTGTTGGCAATCTGTATATATTCTTTGGATAAATGTCTATTTAGGTCTTCCGCCCATTTTTGGATGGTTTTTTGTTTGTTTGTTTTTGGAGCTCTATGAGCTGCTTGTATATTTTAGAGATTAATCCTTTGTCAGTTGCTTAATTTGCAAATATTTTCTCCCATTCTGAGGGTTATCTTTTCATCTTGTTTATGATTTCCTTTGCTGTGCAAAAGCGTTTAAGTTTCATTAGGTCCCATTTGTTTATTTTGGTCTTTATTTCTGTTACTCTAGCAGGTGGGTCAAAAAAGATCTTGCTGTGGTTTATGTCAAAGAGTGTTTTTCCTCTAAGAGTTTTATAGTGTGTGGTCTTACATTTAAGTCTTTAATCCATTTGGAGTTTATTTTTGTGTATGGTGTTAGGGAGTGTTCTAATTCTAATTTCATTCTGTTACATGTAGCTGTCCACTTTTCCCAGCACCACTTACTGAAGAGGCTGTTTTTTCTCCATGGTATGTTCTTGCCTCCTTTGTCGTAAATTAGGTGTCCATATGTGCATGGGTTTACCTCTGGGCATTCTATCCTATACCACTGACCTATAGTTCTGTTTCTGTGCCAGTACCATACTGCCTTGATTACTGCAGCTTTGTTGTATAGTTTGAAGTCAGGGAGCCTGATTCCTCCAATTCTGTTTTTCTTTCTCAAGATTGCTTTGGCTCTTCAGGGTCTTTTGTGTTTCCATACGAATTGTAAGATTTTTTGTTCTAATTCTGTGAAGAATGCCATGGGTAGTTTGATAGGTATTGCATTGAAACTGTAGATTGCTTTGGGTAGTATAGTCATTTTCACAATATTGATTCTTCCAATCCAAGAACATGGTTTATTTCTCCATCTGTTTATGTCATCTTTGATCTCTTTCATCAGTGTTTTATAGTTTTCTGAGTACAAGTCTTTCTCCTCCTTAGGCAGGTTTATTCGTAGGTATTTTATTCTTTTTGTTGCAATGGTAGATGGAAGTGTTTCCTTAATTTCTCTTTCTGATTTTTCATTGTTGGTGTATAGGAATGCCAGCGATTTCTGTGCATTAATTTTGTATCCTGCAACCCTACCAAATTCATTGATTGGTTCTAGTAGTTTTCTGGTGGCATCTTTAGGATTTTGTATGTATAGTATCATGTCATCGGCAAATAGTGACCGTTTTACTTCTTTCCCAATTTGGATTCCTTTTATTTCATTTTCTTCTCTGATTGCCGTGGCTAGGACTTCCAAAACTATGTTGAATAAGAGTGGCGAGATTGGACATCTTTGTCTTGTTCCTGATCTTAATGGAAATGCTTTCAGTTTTCACCTGAGTATGGTGCTTGCTGTGGGTTTGTCATAGATGGCCTTTATTATGTTAAGGTAGGTTCCCTCTATGCCCATATTCTGGAGAATTTTTATCAGAAATGGGTGTTGAAATTTGTCAAAAGCTTTTTCTGCATCTGTTGAGATGATGAAATGGTTTTTGTTCCTTAATTTGTTAATGTGGTGTATCAAATTGATTGTTTTGCACATATTGAAGAATCCTTGCATCCCTGGGATAAATCTCACTTGATCATGGTGTATGATCCTTTTCATATGTTGTTGGATTCTGTTTCCAAGTATTTTGTTGAGGATTTTTGCGTCTATGTTCATCAGTGATATTGGTCTATAATTTTCTTTTTTTGTGATATCTTTTTCTGGTTTTGGTATCAGGGTGATGGTGGCTTTGTAGAGTGAATTTTGGAGTGTTTCTCCCTCTGCAATTTTTGGAAGAGTTTTGAGAAGGATCAGTGTTAGCTCTTCTCTAAATGTTTGACAGAATTCACCTGTGAAGCCATCTGGTCCTGGGCTCTTGTTTGTTGGAAGATTTTTTTTTTTTTTTTTTTTTTTTTGCGGTATGCGGGCCTCTTACTGTTGTGGCCTCTCCCATTGTGGAGCACAGGCTCTGGATGCGCAGGCTCAGCAGTCATGGCTCATGGGCCTAGCCGCTCCATGGCATGTGGGATCTTCCCAGACCAGGGCACGAACCCATGTCCCCTGCATCGGCAGGCGGACTCTCAACCACTGCGCCACCAGGGAAGCCCTGTTGGAAGATTTTAAATTATGGTTTCAATTTCATTACTTGTGATAGGTCTGTTTATATTTTCTAATTCTTCCTGGTTCAGTCTTGGAAAATTGTACCTTTCCAAGAATTTGTCCATTTCTTAGTGGTTGTCTATTTTATTGGCATATGGTTGTTTGTAGTAGTCTCTTATAATCCTTTGTATTTCTGCAGTGTCAGTTGTGATTTCTTCTTTTTCATTTCCAATTTTATCGATTTGCATCCTCTCCCTTTTTTTCTTGATGAGTCTGCCTAAGGGTTTATCAATTTTGTTTATCTTCTCAAAGAACCAGCTTTTAGTTTTATTGATCTTTGCTATTGTTTTCTTAATTTCTATTTCATTTACTTCAGCTCTGATCTTTATGATTTCTTTCCTTCTACTGACTTTGCGTTTTCTTTGTTCTTCTTTCTCTAGTTGTTTTAAGTGTAGGGTTAGATTGTTTATTTGAGATTTTTCTTATTTCTTGAGGTGAGATTGAATTGCTATAAACTTCCCTCTTAGAACTGCTTTTGTTGCATCCCATAGGTTTTGGGTTGTTGTGTTTTCATTGTCATTTGTTTCTAGGTATTTTTTTATTTCTTCTTTGATTTCTTCAGTGATCTCTTGGTTATTTAGTAGCACACTGTTTAGCGTCCATGTATTTGTCCCTTCATGGTTGTTAGCATTTGCCTTATGTATTGAGGTGCTCCTATGTTGGGTGCATAAACATTTATAACTGTTATGTCTTCTTGCATTGATCCTTTGATCATTATGTAGTGTCCCTCCTTATCTCTTGTAACAGTCTTTATTTTAAAGTCTATTTTATCTGATATGTGTATTGCTACTCCAGCTTTCTTTTGATTTCCATTTGCATGGATTATCTTTTTCCATACCTTCACTTTCAGTCTGTATGTGTCCGTAGGTCTGAAGTGGGTCTCTTGTAGACAGCATACATATGGGTCTTGTTTTTGTATCCATTCAGCCAGTCTGTGTCTTTTGGTTGGGGCATTTAATCCATTTATATTCAAGGTATTATCGATATGTATGTTCCTATTACCATTTTCTTAATTGTTTTGGGTTTGTTTGTATGTGTCTTTTTCTTCTCTTTTTTTTCCTGCTTAGAGAAGTTACTTTAGCATTTGTTGTAAAGCTGGTTTGGTGGTGCTGAATTCTCTTAGCTTTTGCTTGTCTTAAAAGCTTTTGACTTCTCCATCAAATCTGAATGAGAGCCTTGCTGGGTAGAGTAATCTAGGTTGTAGGTTTTTCTCTTTCATCACTTTAAGTATATCCTACCACTCCCTTCTGGCCTGCAGAATTTCCACTGAAAAATCAGCTGATAACCTTAGGGGATTCCTTTGTATGTTATTTTTTGTTTTTCCCTTGCTGCTTTTAATATTTTTTCTTTGAATTTATTTTTTGTTAGTTTGATTAATATGTGTCTTGGTGTGTTTTTCCTAGGGTTTATTCTGTATGGGACTCTCTGTGCTTCCTGGACTTGGGTGACTATTTCCTTTCCCATGTTAGGGAAGTTTTCCACTATAATCTCTTCAAATATTTTCTCAGTCCCTTTCTTTTTCTCTTCTTCTTCTGGGACCCTTATAATTCGAAAGTTGGTGCATTTAATGTTGTCCCAGAGGTCTCTGAGATTGTCTTCAATTCTTTTCATTCTTTTATCTTTATTCGGCTCCTTGGCAGTTATTTCCACCATTTTGTCTTCCACCTCACTTATTCATTCTTCTGCCTCCGTTATTCTGCTATTGATTCCTTCTAGTGTATTTTTCATTTCAGTTATTGTGTTGTTCATCTCTGTTTGTTTGTGCTTTAGTTCTTCTAGATCTTTGATAAACATTTCTTGTATTTTCTCAATCCATGCTTCCATTCTATTTCTGAGATTCTGGATCATCTTTACTGTCATTACCCTGAATACTTTTTCAGGTAGATTGCCTATTTCATCCTCATTTATTTCGTCTTATAGGTTTTTACCTTGCTCCTTCATCTGTTACATATTTTTTTGCCATCTCATTTTTTTTTTTTTTTTATGAGTGGGATTGTGTTCCTGTTTTACTGGTTTTTGGCCTGAGGTTTCCAACACTGTAGTTTATAGGCTATTGGGTAGAGCTGAGTCATGGTGCTGAGATGAGGAACTCTGTGAGACCTCACTTCAATGAATATTCTCTGGGGTCTGAGGTTCTCTGTTAGCCCAGTGGTTCGAACTCGGAGCTCCCACTGCAGGAGCTTCCACCCAACCCCAGGCTAGTGAATCAAGATCCTGCAACCCGTGTGGGGTGGCAAAAAAAAAAAAAAAAAAAAAGAACAATAACAAAGTAAAAAATAAAATTAGACTAGAAAACTAACAGATATGTTAGAAAGAATGTAAAGATAAAAATATAGATGCATCAACAACTGGAAGGTATATCATTACCAGAATAGTAAAAAGGATGAGAGAAAAGAAAAGAAAAAGAAAAAGGTGGAGGTGGAATCCTTGGCTGTGGAGAGTGGGCCTAAGCAAGGGCAAGTTTTGGGTGGTGGGTGGGGCCAATGCTCAGGACCCAAAGGGCTGGGAAAGGCCCTGGGGGCTGTGAGGGGTGGGGCTTAGGGTCAAGGAACAGAAGGGGCCCAGGCGTGCCGCCCACCCCTGGTCTCAGAGAGCAGGGGACCACACCTGAGAGCCCAGCATGCTTCCTGGGCTTGAGTGGGTGGGGCAAATGCCCTCCTCTCCTTTCCTGTTCCTCTGGTCTGGGGTCTGGAAGGGCCCCTCCTGCCTGCCTCTCCTTATCCCCCTGGCCTCCATCCTATGCCCCCAGGACCCATGCAGCCTGGAGGGGGGAAGATGGGCCTTGGAGGGTAGGGGACCGGCCTGGGAGCTCAACAGGCTCCCTGGCCCAAGTGGGCCAGGCAACTGCCCTCTACTCCTTTCCCACTCTTCCTGGAGAGTCCCTCCCACCTGCCTCTCCTGATCTCTCTGGCCTCAGGGGCACTGATCTTGTCTGGCCTCCACTTCTCCTCCCCCTTCGGTCCCCTTACGTCCTACTGGTTCACTGTGGGGTTCCTCCTGTCTCCTTGGTGGTCAGAGACCCCCATCAGCGGCCGGCAGGCACCCTAGTTGTGGGGAGATGCCTCCATGTCTTCCCACACTGCCATCTTGACTCCTCCCCTATCTGTGCAATTTTGAACAAGTTACCTGACCTCTCTCAGACACTTTCTCTTTATCTTTAATTTAGAGATTTTTAATAGTCAGCTGCTAAAACGGTGCATGGTACACAATAGGCACACAATAAATATGGATGAATGGATAAATGAATGAGTGTTTACCTAGCCTGGGTTATATAAGAGCTAAATAAGAATGTATATAAAATGCCTGACAACCTGCAAGGAGGCAAAAAGACTGATTTTTTTTCTCCTTCTCCCACACCTCCCACTCCCCACCACTGCAACCTCTCTCTTATTCTTTAATGGATCAAAGTAAAAGAAGTTGGGCTTCCCTGGTGGCGCAGTGGTTGAGAATCTGCCTGCCAATGCAGCGGACACGGGTTCAAGCCCTGGTCTGGGAAGATCCCACATGCCACGGAGCAACTAGGCCTGTGAGCCACAACTACTGAGCCTGCGCATCTGGAGCTTGTGCTCTGCAACAAGAGAGGCCGCGACAGTGAGACGCCCGTGTACCACGATGAAGAGTGGCCCCCGCTCGCCACAACTAGAGAAAGCCCACGCACAGAAACGAAGACCCAACACAGTCAAAAATAAATAAATAAATAAAATTTAAAAAGAATCAATTGTGTAAGGCAAATCTCTACTTATTTTAGTTCCTAGAGAACAGGCAACCAAGGGAAGTGGGAAGAGAAAAGACGGTGATAGAAAATCAGGAGATTCCTTTCCTTTCCTCCCTAAGTATCTCCCCATATGGAAGCAGCAAGCACAGCCATGGGCAGGGCTGCTGTCAGAAGCTTCCTTGGAGCCCAGCCTGTTCCAAACTCTCTTGGCAAACACTTACCAGAGGTTTGAATCCAGGATTCACCTATACCAAGGCCCACACTTAGGCATGTACCGTGACCAGTGATGAGGCTGTGACTTTGTTGGTAAGGCCAGGAAATAAGCTAGCAGTGGTGAACTCCTGGCTCTAGGCTTCCCTTCTCCAGCCACTCTCAAGGGTGACACCCCACGGGACCCTCAAGCCCTAAAAAATACATTCACAGATGACTCAAGCCCCTCCACAACACTTAAATCACAGGAGTATTCCTGGCCCCAGGTGATCATTAGAGACAGTCTGCTGGGAATGCCTAACTGCACCTGGCAGGATTCCGTAGTCTCTTGATAGATATTGGGCTTGCTAACGTCCTCAGAAAACCTAGTTTGAAATACATAATTATGTACCAGAGTATTTTGGCACTGTCACCAACTTTGTCTTTTCTACTGCAGCAGAACTGTATAAACCAAGAATTAAGACTATTTTAAAATACTGGTAATTCATATTCTCCTTGACAATAGAAGGGATTAAACTCAGGTAATCAGAACCATAACCTCTTTATCAAAGACACTGTCACCTAAAGATGACACAGAGCAAAAATTGACAAAAGGTATTTTCTTTCTTTTCATGGAAATTGATAAAACAGTCTAACTCGCTTCTCCACCTTTATTAAATTCACCCCCGTGAAAGTTAGGTTTTAGTGCTAGTTCCTTACTGTGGGTCAGAACTCAAAAAGAAAACTCAGCACTAAAGATTCTTGTGTCTCTGTAATATCATGAGTAGTATATTCTATCATATTGGCTGCAAGCCTATTCTAAGCATACATCAAAATAATACAAATAAAATACAACACTTCTTTACTGGAATGGGGAGTGAGCAAGATCTGAGAGAAAGATAACTCAATATTTGAGGAAAATATTTAGCAATGAACAATATAAGACTGTAGAAAATAAAAACACAAACAAACAAAAATGTATCTTCTGTATTCCAATCCCCTTTTCCTAATTCTTTTTGTCAAACTGTTTTCTTCTCCCTCTTCCATTACATCTGTAAGTGGTTAACTGTGTTTAATCTTCTCAGAAAAACTTTGGAACAGGAGGTTCCTAAGGGGGATGCTAACATCCCCAGGATCACTTACGTGTAAACTTGCTGAAAATGGAGATGTAAAATATGTGCTCCTTAAGTTTGTTTTTCAGACCAGCAGTTTAGCCCCCCAAAAGCTTTCACATCAGACAAACTTCAGTTTTAACCATCCATTTCCCCTTACTAGTTGTGTGGCCTTGGAAAATTTAAACTTTCTGACCTTCAACTCATCTTCTGGAAAAAAGATATGGGGAAAAATAGTGTTCTGTGAGTTTAAACTTAATATGTGTCTGGGGATATGGCGAAAATATTTTTATATTTCAGCACAGTTAGGATTTTTTGAGCAAATTTTACTCACACTTGGCCTTGGCTAAAAGCAACCCTTGGAGCTTAATTTATAGCTGACTTACACAATGAGAGAACTCCAGAGCGAGAGACTGGAGACACCCCTGGGTTATAAAGCTGGAGACCCTGGTCTTATATTTCCTCTGGAGAGATTTATTTATATTCCAACAGATTAAAGTAAGCACTCAGGATCCTTCCCATTATGTTTCCAAGGAGACTCTCTCAGGAGACGGGGGAATAACATACGTAAGAACCCATGTTCATTTTTTGAGGATTTCTTGCTTAAAATACACTTCTTATGTACAGAGATTTAATCTATCTGGTTCTTATTATATCACCCTAAGTGTAAGAATTGGGGCACAGGGGAACCATGTAGTTGTTGTTTGCTGTAAATAAGTGAATAATAATATGCTCTGCTCCAGAAACTTCATGTATGTATTCAGGATAATATCTAAATATGGAATTTTTTAAACTTTACAAAATATAAATTATCTAAAAGAGCACTTGACATGTAGTAGGTACTTAATAAATGGTAATTATTTTTTCAACTTGACTTAAAAATGTTTTTTAACCACACAGACTTATCTGAAATGTGTAGTTTCTTTTTTGTTTCCCAGTCAGGATTCCAATATTAGATTTATAGGTAACTCTCATATTAATAAAATCTGACAGTCATAAAACCAAAGCTGAAACACGATAAATTAGGAGCAATTGTTCATATTACAAATAGACTTTTCACTTCCTAAGAGAAACCTGGCATGAGTGGAGGTCATTCTTAGAAGTTAATAAAATTTCAGTTTTTATTTAAAATGTCCAACATTAAAATATTTCCTTTTAGACATCCAAACTTGTAATGTATTTGGAGATGATTAGCCACAGAAGCTCCAAGGAACAACAGAAATTATATGAACTACATGTACTTTTTGTTATACTAGTAGTGATGGTGGTGTATTAATCAAGTACTAGTAATAATAACTATAGCAAAAACATCAATAATTAACATTTATTAGGCACCTAATATATGCCACACACTGCTAGTTTATATGTTTTCTCTTATGTAGGACTCAACAGCAAGCTTTTCAGTTACATGTCCTCTATTTTGCAAATGAGGGAGATGAATTTTAATGAAGTGAAGAATGAATGAATCTCTGTCCAAGATTATATAGCCATTAAGTAGCAGAGATTTTAACACAGAACTCTCTGAGGCACAGACCACACACATCACTGCTACGTGGCCTCCCAAGGGGATAATCCAGATAGAAATTTTGGTAATATTGGGGCAAAAGAGGCTGTTAGGTAGAGCTGTAGTAGGCACAGGACTCTGGTTTCCTGACATCATCTTTAAAACTAAACAACCATAGAAAGACTTACAATTACTGTAAATTATCAGAAAGAGAAAGGAAATAATCAGAATCAAAGATGGATTGTTTATGATACTTCTGAGAGAAACTCTCCAACTAACAGGTTAGTTACATGGGCACATGCACATGCTGAGACATAAACATGCACACAAACCCAGCCTCTTACACTTTTACACACAGGTACACATATGTACACACATACACACGAGTACACATATGTACACACACATATACTCACTCAGGTACCTAACATCTGGATTTAAAAGGGAAAAAAACTTTCATGCCCATAAATAAAAGCAGTATCTTGCTTCAGATTCTCTTTAGGATCTAAATTTAGTTTTTAAATTTCCCTTTATAATTCTAAGCATCTTGCTGAGGAACACCTGCCCTCAGCTCTGGTATTTGTGATCTATGTGAATAATTTCAGTTGTTAAGTGGACACTTCTGATTTCCAGTGATAGTCCAGCTCATCCCACACTTTCAACTGATGAAGAGTGTGAGCTCTTCTGCCTTGGCTGGCTAGACGTGGGGCCAGCAGTAGATGAAGGTCCCATAGATACAAATTCCTCTCAAGATAGGACCACTCTAAGCCAAAAGGACCTTATCAGACTGTTTCCCAAATTACAGATAAATGAGAATAAATCATTTAAAGAACTGTATTCTAAGAAAGGAGCTGTGTGAGGTTCAAAAGACAGAAGAAAAAGAAGGCAAGACGTTAAAAAAAAAACTGGTTAGCTTACCTGAGTATCTTATCTAGAACCATCCGTTTCAAATCCTGACATTAATTTCAGTATACTCAATTAAAGACAGCAGAAAAATAGTCAGAAAGGGGCTAAAGACCATTTAATTACATCTAAACCGATGCTTTGCGGTGACAACTTCGCAAAGTTAGTAAGATATCATAAAAAAACTCTGCTTTTGTACAAATTTATTAGTGCATGAGTGGTAAAGATTTATAATCCAAAAGATGATACAAAAAGCAACCTGCAGGCTTCCCTGGTGGCGCAGTGGTTGAGAGTCCGCCTGCCGATGCAGGGGACACAGCTTCGTGCCCCGGTCCGGGAAGATCCCACATGCCGCAGAGTGGCTGGGCCCGTGAGCCATGGCCGCTGAGCCTGTGCGTCCGGAGCCTGTGCTCCGCAACGGGAGAGACCACAACAGTGAGAGGCCCGCGTACAGCAAAAAAAAAAAAAAAAAAAAAAAGCAATCTGCATATCTGCCCTATGCATGTAAAAATGCATTTGTGAAGATAATATCCTTACCAAAAATGGAAGAAGGTGTGAGTCCAAGAACTAATTGTTCTCCAATTCCAGCTCAATTGAGAAAAATCCAGTCCTCTGGCCAGTCTTGATAATTGCTTATTTGTCTTGCATTCAGCTTCCTCCCAGAACTGGCTCATATGCGTATCTCTGATCTCCGGAAAAACAGAAATACAAACTGGAAAGAACCATGCAAGTTCATCTCCAGTGCATGGCTAATATCTGAACTATCAGCTCAGTCCAGGAGAGCAGAGCATGTTTCTCCCCTTCGCACATTTTCACAAGGCTTGTTACAAGAGGCTAGCTACTAATCATGAAATGCCTAATGTGGCTGGAGACATCACATAGATGCCTTCAAATCCTTGCCACAGCCTGACGAGACAGGGACTATGATCGTTCATCATAGGGAGGAAACTGAGATGGGGTTAATTGCCCAACAGTTTTCATCAGAGTGGGAGAACTTGTATTTGAAGACAACACTCTTCATTCCATTCAAGTTCCTTGGAATCTTGTAATTTTAAATACAACAAAAATGTTCATCTAAATAATAAACAGCAGCTAGAGCCTCCCAGGTTTTCTCAAATGAGTCTCTTTTTCAGAATATTCCAAAATAACCTCAAGGGCTTGATGCTTATTTAAACAGCAAGATGCTTCAGTAAAAGAAGCTAATGCTGCCAAGTAGAGTCAGATTTTCTCCAGAGCTTCTAGGTGAAGACAAATAAAGCTCTCAGACGCATTATAGATAATGAAAATCATCAACAATTTCCTGTCTCTACTGTCTCTTGTTAATACTTTTGTCGTGCAGATTGCCCTAATTTGATTGCGGGATTCCCGTGCCCGCCCCCCCCTTGTCGCCAAGAACTATAAACACAATGGGATGTAATAAAGTGGTATTCTGGGTCTTTTATTGTCATTATTATTCTCATTTAGCTTTGGAAATTAGATTCGACTTTACTGGCTAAGAGCAGAGCTCTCCATCTTTTCACATAAGGTGTGCCAGTCAGAAATTCCCTGCCATGCCCTTCCTATTAATCAGTTTTGCAAAGATGCCCTAGAGAAAGAGCCGTGGCAAGCAGAGAAACACCTGTAAAATGCATTAAAAACTCTTCTGAGAATGATGTTTCTCTGGGACTGAGCCACATTTACTAGGTGACAAACACACCCTTCTGGGCATTCATTTTATAGGTAAAGTATGTCCGAACGCTCAATATTCTCCCACAACCCTCACTAACTGTACCTCCCACTTGGACATTTAAAAATTTTAAACAGACAATGTCAGAATTAGCTGAACAGTCCTAGTCCTAAGGAAAGGGCCAATGCTGGGTACTTGAAAAGCAGTAAGGCATCCCCAATAGATATATAATCCACTGTTGAGCCAGGCATCCTAAATTGAATTTGAGCTTGTCCTGAATTAGCTAAATATTTTATTTAAGTTACTAAGCCCCTACTTAATTCTCTCCTGTCAAAAAGAGCTTATAATACTTCATAAGGTGATTGTGAGTATAAAATGAGATAACGTCTTTAGAGTACTTCGTATAATGCTTGTTACTTAGTGAGAATTTAGAAAAGTGTTTGGTTGGTAAGTATATGTTTGTATCTGTATATAAAATTCAGAAACGTTAGCAAAATGAAAAAGGATTTCTTTGCCACCAAAACTAAGAGTTATATGGCCAAGGAAGTTTTAAAAATATAGGTTTAAACAATGTGAAACAGATTTCTTTACTGAAGATTTCTCAAAACTTGTATTATGCTGACATGTATTAGGAACCCACTAGAGAAAGCTGTAATTAAAAACAAAAGAAAAAAAAAAAACGGAGTTTCACGGATGCCAACCGGTCAGCTGAAAAGAGACACACAAGTATTAAATCAACACTCAAAAAAACTGTCATTAGAGGACTTTAAGGGAGGTCAAGCCAATTTCCACCTCAATCTGAAGGAAAAAACACCAAAGGCTAGCAGAACACACTCATGAGAAAGAAGACACAACAGATTCAGAGAAAAGTGTTCTAGAGTATATTACCTAAATTGAAGCTGTCAATGCCCTGCATAATTCCACAACCCCTTTGGAAACAGCTAGTACAGAGATGTGTGACAGAGACTCCAATGTTGAGAAGTGTCTGGAATGTGTCAGTGTACACTTGGGCTCACTTTTCTCACTTAGGAAACCGACTTTCCAAATCTACTGGTGATGATGCTGTGAGGATTAAATAAGACTGAGTCTTTTTAAAAAAACACCAAACTATTAGACATTGTTATATTGAATGTAAGATGGGACCACTTAGTAAGGAACAGGTGAAGATAAGGTCAGGACTTACTACCAAATCTATTGAAATAATGGAACAGGACCTTGCTACTCAAAGTGTGGTCCATGGACCAGAAGTATCAATATTATCTGAGAACTTGCTAGAAATGTATCTAGACTTATTGAAACATAATCTGCATTAAAAAAAAAAGATACCTAGGTGATCTGGATACACATTACACTCTGAGAATTATTTGCACAGTAGCTTTATAGAAGGAAGCACTGAAAACTTGGCAGAAGCTGACCATAAGAAAATAAAGCTAAAAATAAAACATGGTGTTAAAAAGAAATAACAGGCCCAAAATGGAGTCACTTATTGTAAGCCCCACATGAGCAAACCAAGGCTTAATACCTAACCTAACTGCTGTTTCAGCCCATACCAGGAATGTAACCTTTAACCAGTCAACTCGGAATTACCCAGTCAGCACTAGTGAGGTAATCTACCCAATAGACTCCTCCCATTCCCCTTAGGAGAGTGACCTTGCCTAAAACAACGCATTCTTTGCTAATAATTTGCTTTTACACTCCCTTTCTGCTTTTAAAAGCCTTTCTTTTCCTTCAGCTTGGTGGAGAGCCCCTTTCTATTTGCTAGATGGGATGCTGCCCCATTCACGAATCATTTAATAAAGTCAAGTTGATCTTTAAATTTATTCAGTTGAATTTTTGTTGTTAACAGATTTGGTAGCAGCAATGGGATCCAAAGGGAACTTCTGATGGCATTTGGGGACAACAAGAAACACAGGTGTGGTACCCCCAACTCCTTCTTGAGTTCACTGTCTTTCTTATGATTTTCAAGGGCCATGGGTAAGTTCCTCTGGGTTCCGAGCTCCACACTGTTGTGTTGAGCTTCTGATCTAATTGTCTTTCCAATTCAGGGCTTAGAGGGTCAGCTTGAGCTGGCAGACAGGTCCATCTGGAATCTGAGTCCTGAGCCTTTGGTTCAGTCAGATTGGAACTTCCTCAGTTCCAGTCTACAGTCTGCATTTACTGGAGTCTGCTGGTTTAGTCCATGCTGGAAATTGCTGGTGGTGTGCACAGTCTTCTCTTGTCCAGTCCCCTAACATCTCTTGGTTATTGCTGGTTGTTAAGGTGTCTTGGTTTGTCTAGATAAGGACTATTGTTAATGGAAATCTTGGAGGAAAAAAAAAAACTACAAAAATTGGTGGGCACTGGTTGAATATTTGAGTTGTTAAAGCACTCACTGCTTAAAATAAGCTGGTCATGAAACAAGTTAGATTGATACTAGGTCACCCGCTAACCTCAAGAAAATTTCCATGTGAGGGACTTCCCTGGTGGCGCAGTGGTTAAGAATCCACTTGCCAATTCAGGGGACATGGGTTTGATCCCTGGTCCGGGAAGATTCCACATGCTGTGGAGCAACTAAGCCCGTGCACCACAACTACTGAGCCTGTGCTCTAGAGCCTGCAAACCACAACTACTGAGCCCACGTGCCGCAACCACCAAAGCCTGTGTGCTGTAGGGCCCACGTGCCGAAACAAGAGAGGCCACCGCAATGAAGAGTAGCCCCCACTCACCGCAACTAGAGAAAGCCCATGTGAAGCAACAAGGACCTAACATAGCCAAAAAATAAGTAAATAAAATTAAAAAAAGAAAAAAGAAAATTTCCATGCGACGTAAACTGTAAAACATCACACAATTCCCAACTGTGTGGCACAACACTTTTAGGTATTAATGTGGCTCTGAGAGACCTAAAGGTTTAGCTAAAAATAATTATAATAATAATAAAATTAAAATGGGAGCCTCAAAATCCAAAATGTTAAGTGTGCCACCTTCTGGCACACCTGCTTATTTTATATCTATGAACTGCAGTCCCCAAAGCTATAAATATCTACAAACATGGTAAAGTCCTACCAAAGACAACCTAGAACCAACGGCCATTATGGGAAACATACCAAATAGACAAGATCATTAACTTAACAAGTGCATTTGAAAGTATGGGTTTCCATATCAAACGGAATGGAATACCTATTTTAACTGGTAAGTAGGAACTTTCAAAAGGAAGATTCTTGAAATAGCTTTATTAAAAAAAACGTGTTGCACAAGGCTAATGAAAATTTAAAACACAAGATCATAAACAAAAGTGCAGGAAACCATTAGCTCTACAGCTGCAAGTGCTCCAAGGCCAGACACCTAAAATAACACCTCAGCTCCCCACACTGCACTCTCCTGGGGGTTTATCAGTAAGATCCCTGCTGGCCCAGGGATCAATGTCTCAGTTATTATCAGTTGGGACACAGGAAAAGAGTTTGTTCTCAAAGGGCTTATGCCAATTTTTTAACATCAAACACACATGCCCTCATATCTACCCTCAAATGAGAACCCTCCTATTGGCCCCTTCCAGAGTTGATAAAACTCTGAGGGATTTTCTGGTAAATTGTTATCTTATTCCCTTAAACAGCTAAGGTAAACTAAAAATTAATGAAGAACCTTGCCAAATTCTGGACACTGGAGCTACACCCCCTACCTTAAACCTCACTTGCCTGGAGCCTGCAGATGGGATCCTCAGAAAACTGGCAGAAGCCAGCTAAGGGTAAGACGTCTTACCAGAATCAGCTCTCCTGTATCTCTGTCTGTAGTACCCAGTAGAAAGAAGAAAATAAAATATCTTTTGCATCCTCTTTGGGAATGCCTCCTTAGTCCAAGGGGTTGTTCAGTACTGCCAGAAATATTTACTGTCTGTCCCAGCTAAAAAACTACAAAGTAGCTCTGTGGTCAGAAATTGGCCAAATTGCAAAGCCTGATAGAAACATTTTTTAAAGCCTTCTCCCTTAAACGAAAATAAAACTACATACCCAGAGGGAAAAAGAAACCTTTTAAAGACCCTGTAAAAGGATTTATGGGTGGATCAACCTTCGGTATCATTTAAGTTGCAAGCCAATTCCTTGAGGAATTGAGAGAAACGGTCCTTAAAAATCTTTGCAAAACTAGAACTGCAGCTCTAGAGGCAATTCAAAGCTCACCTGTTCCTTTTTACCAACGCCCCCAACCTCCTCTATTTATCTTAAAAGACTTACAACTTGCATTCTTTCCCTGTCCTTTTGAGATGTAAATGTTAAAGTACTAACTTCAAGGAAGTAATTCTTATCAATAAAAGAAAAGGAAGGTGGGGGAAAGGTCATTTGGAACTTGGGCAAATGAGATATCTTAAGTGTATTGAAGCTATGAGGTCTCTGCATGCATCTATCTATATATTCACATGTGTCTCCATATATGTGTTGTAGATGTGTGGTATATTCTACCTGCTCATGGTATTGCCAAAATTAATCTGTAAAAGTATTTAACTGGCCTAAAGAAAATTAAATGCTTATATGAATTACATATTCATAAAATTCTTAAAAATATAATTAAAACATACCCAAATACTTTTCAGGTTCACATGATCTGAGATAAGCTTTAGTAAATAAAAGCTAGCTTGTTTGTTGATTAAATTAAATAGACATGTCTTTAGAGTTATCAACATTGGAAATAATTCAGACATACAACTTTCATTCTACCTAGGCTTACTAAAAGTCAAATAAATTCATGTCATTGCTTACAAAATTTGTGAGCCAAACAAAACAAAAACTTGGGATGATTGCTGACCTTGTCTAATGGCTCATGAAGTTTTTGTGGGAAATACAAATATTACTGTTAAGAAGAAGTAAACTGAATAGATGTAAGTAGGGTAAAGAGTTTTCAGGTGAACTTTTCAGATAGTTTCCCCAAATTTTTTTGATAACCTGTAATCTTAAAGTTTTGCTAAGTTAAGTTAAATGATGGATAGTCATTAAACATATAGATCATTTCGAAATGAGATATTCATTACTCAACACAGGTTTATCTACTTTTGGCTTCCTTTTACAGAGAAACTGAAAGATATTTGGATCTATTATTAAACATTTTTTGTGGCACACTGAAAAATTAGTTATGAGAAAGAATACATTTCTAGATATTATAAAAAGTATTTATAAGTCTGACAATCCACAGAATGCTACTGTAAGCACACTTTTTTTTTTAAAGGTTGTAGAAGGTTTGTGGAAAAGGAATTTTTGGAAAAAAATTTTAATGTCTGCCCACATTAAAGCTGGCTAAACTGGCTAAGATTAGACTGAATTTAATTAAGTGAATTTTAATATCAAATAAGCTGATGCAAAATTAGAATTTGATTTTCTCTCTTTTAAAAGGCCAAAGGTTTCTTAAACTATTGGTCCATTCTTGATAAGAGACTGTAAAAGGTTTTTCTTTAAGTAATCTACCTAGCAAACAAAGATTTTGTTTCTTGTCAAAATAACTTCCTATGTCTTTTTCATCAGGTCTCTGATTTCTTCAGAAAGGTGAGTCTTGTCTATTAAAAGAGCTTAGGTTTTCTTTTTTACAACTATTTAACTGGCTGCATTTTCCTTCGAAGTCTTAATTGTCTCTGTGGTTAAATGAACAAGTAAGTATTATTTCACAGTGACCCATGATCCTTTCTGACCAATAAAATCTTTAAAACCTTTTGATGTTTTTGATAAACTTTCTAAAAATCAAATTCTAAGTGAAGTCTTTTTGAGCTCAGACTAACTTTGGGATTTTCCAGAGGGTTCCTGGAACATCTCAAAAGATTTGTTTCTTTCTCCTTATAAAAAGGGAGATGTTAGACTAATTTGGCTTATTTGATTATATGGGAAGCACTGTCAAATAAGAAATCATACCAAGCCTTTTTTTATGGTGTATTTGTATAGTTTTATAAGTGCTCCAGAAATTATATAGAGTTCCTAAAATCTGACACATCCTGGTATAATGTTATTATCATAATTTTAGTCACTATTTTAAAATATCGTGTGTCACAAAAATAACCAATTTTCCTTATCAATTCCATTAAAATGAACTCTCATCAAATCATGAACAATGGGCATTTAAAGAACCCTTTTGTCATTTACAGAAAGCTACTGTTTTACTCTGATGCTTTTACAAAAGCATTCCGGCAAAAGTACTTCATCTTCAAGGAGTTCAAGGAAAGGACTTTTTGACAAGTACAGGTTTCCAATAACTTTAAGATAATAAAACTGAACTGGGTTAGAACTTCTGGAACAAATGGATTCAAGCAGAACAAATGTTAATTACTAGAGACTGAATGAAATGAGGAAGATGATGATAATTTTTTTAATAATTTTTTGTCTGAAACATTGCTAGTTCCCTAGCATCTTTTTTTTTTTTTTCCAAATTTAAGGAAATCTTTTATCTTAAGCTTTCTATGACATGCAGCAATTTGGTAAAATATACTTTGGTAAACAAAGATGAGACATTTACTTTTTCTCCTTACCTGATCCCTCCCAAACATATATATGTATAGCTGATTCACTTTGTTACAGGCAGTTATTTACGTAAGTTCAATAACAATCTGTTCTCCTTGTAACAGGCTTTAGAAAAATTGACCTGGTACCTTGCTTACAAGGTTCCAGCAAAACAGTCTTAAAAAGAGCATATAAGGTCAATCACCGTTCTTGCTGCCATTATGTTAATAATCAGGCCAAACTGAATAAAAACAAATTAGTTTTACTGTGATTATCTTTGGTAAAAATGGGGGTGATGAAATAGAGAGAAGTTATGTTTGCACTTCTGTCTATATTAAATTCTAATCCTGTTTATTGTCTTTGAGTTTTTGTTACATAACTATAAACTGAACTGGATCCTGAATTCTTCTAGTTTCCTCAAATATCTGGCTACAACTCTCCAAAACAACATTTCCAAATTTCTTCCACCCTTCTAATTTGGAATCACTAATGCCCTTGAATTTCCTTGAAAGGGATGATACCAGGTCCTCCTCAATACCCTGATAATGGCCAAACTTCAGGGACTCGAAACTTGGACACACACCTTACAGCTAAAGAGAGCTCTACCTGAGCTGTAAAAATGCTGGAGCCAAATCAAATTGACTAGGAAAAGAAGTAGCTGACATGGAGATATTCTGCTCCCTCACAAGACACAGGATTAAAACTTCATACTTCAACTAAATATAAAACCCTTTCTTCTTTTCTTTCCTTCATTTACTCTGACTTGGCCAGAAAAGATAATACCATCATTTGTATCTCCCAGACCACTACTAAGGCAGTTAATCTTTCAGACTGCTGGAGTTGTCATTTTAAAACAATGGATCTATCCTTGATTCTAGAGACTCCCTGGTCCATTTCCATATCTCTGGTTAACAACCCCAAACTTGGGGAATTTTGTGTTTAGGCTCTACACAAAGAAAAGAATGCAAGGCAAAGGGAGCCAGAATAAAACTGCTTGTGTGGTCTACTGACCCTTAAAATTTTATGGTCTCCATGGCTGTCACCTTTCCAGTCCTGAGTCATAGATTTAAATGGGAGTTATCAAGAGGCATTAATGATTCAGGATTTGCTTCCATTGACAGGGTCCTACTTCCCTGGTTTGGAGTAAATGTAAACGAGGAACATCTCCTGAACTCTTGAAAGTATTGCAGAATCCACTGTTAAAGAAATAAATGACCAAAAAAATCCTTAGACTCTCTGGCCAAAGTTGTTCTTGATAATATGATAGCCCTTGACTAGTTTTTAGCTGAACAAGGAGGTATATGTGCTGTGGCAAACACCACCAGCTATACATGGGTTAAAATTTCTGGGCAAGTTAAAGCTGTGACATGAGAGTACTGAGCAAGTCATGTGGCTGAAAAAGGTGACTCCTTCAACTGGGTCTTTCCTTGACTTATTTGATTTTGATTGGTTTGGATTTGGGGACCATGGCTTCAAAGTGCATCCAGACATTAGGAATTATTCTGCTTATAAGAAACATAGTAACATCCCTGGCACATTGTAGGCACTTAAAGGCTTTAAATGTATGCTCACAGTCACTGGCCACTAAGCAACTGATCTCCCTAAGACTGGAACATCAGAAAAAGAACAAAGAGAATGACCAACTTAAATATTCTGAACCTGAAATTGTGGCCTGTCCTCATCACAGAGATTAAGCAAAACGTCATGAGCTGTGAATACCACATAAAGGATCAACAAAAGCTTTGAGGACTACAGAACAGTAGCTGAGAGTGGCACTAATGCCATATATACATATATATATATATATATATATACACATATATATATTTTAGCTTTAATTTGTGATTTACTATTGAGAAAATAACAAAAATATTTTATACAGTAAATTCACTTATCATTTATGGAGACCAAAAATAAATTGGAATAATGTTTAGAATATTTTAAAGCAAGGTAAAATAAACCAAGCAAACCAACCAACAAACAGCTTACCGATTTAAGCTGAGAGTTCTTTTTTATTTTTAACATCGTTATTGCAGTATAATTGCTTTACAATGGTGTGTTAGTTTCTGCTTTATAACAAAGCGAATCAGCTATATATATATATATAGAGAGAGATATAGATATAGATATAGATATCCCCATATCTCTTCCCTCTTGCATCTCCCTCCCTCCCACTCTCCCTATGCCACCCCTCTAGGTGGTAACAAAGCACCAAGCTGATCTCCCTGTGCAATGCGGCTGCTTCCCCCTAACTATCAATTTTACATTTGGTACTGTATATAAGTCCATGCCATTCTTTCACTTTGTCCCAGCTTACCCTTCCCCCTCCCCGTGTACTCAAGGCCATTCTCTAGTAGGTCTGTGTCTTTATTCTCGTCCTGCCCCTAAGTTCTTCATGATGACCCTTTTTTTTCTTAGATTCTACATATATGTGTTAGCATACAGTATTTGCTTTTCTCTTTCTGACTTACTTCACTCTGTATGACAGACTCCAGGTCCATCCACCTCACTACAAATAAATCAATTTTGTTTCTTTTTATAATATTCCATTGCATATATGTGCCTCATCTTCTTTATTCATTCGTCTGTCGATGGACACATAGGTTGCTTCCATGTCCTGGCTATTGTAAATGGAGCTGCAATGAACATTGTGGTACATGACTCTTTTTGAATTATGGTTTTCTCAGGGTATATGCCCAGTAGTGGGATTGCTGGGGTGTATGGTAATTCTATTTTTAGTTTTTTAAGGAACCTCCATACTGTTCTCCATAGTGGCTGTATCAATTTACATTCCCACCGACTGTGCAAGAGGGTTTCCTTTTCTCCACACCCTGTCCAGCATTTACTGTTTGTAAATTTTTTGATGATGGCCATTCTGACTGGTGTGAGGTGATACCTCATTGTAGTTTTGATTTGCATTTCTCTAATGATTAATGATGTTGAGCATCCTTTCATGTGTTTGTTGGCAATCTGTGTATTTTCTTTGGAGAAATGTCTATTTAGGTCTTCTGCCCATTTTGGATTGGGTTGTTTGTTTTTTTGACATTGAGCTGCATGAGCTGCTTGTACATTTTGGAGATTAATATTTTGTCAGTTGCTTCATTTGCAAATACTTTCTCCCATTCTGAGGGTGGTTTATTGGTCTTGTTTATGGTTTCCTTTGCTGTGCAAAAGCTTTTGAGTTTCATTACGTCCCATTTTTTATTTTTGTTTTTATTTCCATTTCTCTAGGAGGTGGGTCAAAAAGGATCTTGCTGTGATTTATGTCATAGAGTGTTCTGCCTATGTTTTCCTCTAAGAGTTTTATAGTGTCTGGCCTTACATTTAGGTCTTTAATTCATTTTGAGTTTATTTTTGTGTATGGTGTTAGGGAGTGTTCTAAATTCAGTCTTTTACATGTAGCTGTCCAGTTTTCCCAGCACCACTTATTGAAGAGGCTGTCTTTTCTCCATTGTATATTCTTGACTCCTTTATTGAAACTAAAGTGACCATATGTGTGTGGCTTATCTCTGGGCTTTCTATCCAGTTCCATTGATCTATATTTCTGTTTTTGAGCCAGGACAACACTGCCTTAATTACTGTAGCTTTGTAGTATAATCTGAAGTCCGGGCGCCTGATTCCTCCAGCTCCGTTTTTCTTTCTCAAGATTGCTTTGGCTATTCGGGGTCTTTTGTGTTTCCTTACAAATTGTGAATTTTTTTGTTCTAGTTCTGTAAAAAATGCCAGTGGTAGTTTGATAGGGATTGCATTGAATCTGTAGATTGCTTTGGGTAGTATTGTCATTTTCACAGTGTTGATTCTTCCAATCCAAGAAAATGGTATATCTCTCCATCTGTTTGTATCATCTTTAATTTCTTTCATCAGTGTCTTATAATTTTCTGCATATAGGTCTTTTGTCTCCTTAGGTAGGTTTATTCCTAAGTATTTGATTCTTTTTGTTGCAATGGTAAATGGGAGTGTTTCCTTAATTTCTCTTTCAGATATTTCATCATTAGTGTATAGGAATGGAAGAGATTTCTGTGCGTTAATTTTGTATCCTGCTACTTTACCAAATTCATTGATTAGCTCTAGTAGTTTTCTGGTAGCATCTTTAGGATTCTCTATGTATAGTATCATGTCATCTAAAAACAGTGACAGCTTTACTTCTTCTTTTCCAATTTGGATTCCTTTTATTTCTTTTCTTCTCTGATTGCTTTGGCTAAAACTTCCAAAATAATGTTGAATAATAGTGGTGAGAGTGGGCAACCTTGTCTTGTTCCTAATCTTAATGGAAATGATTTCAGTTTTTCACCATTGAGAACAATATTGGCTGTGGGTTTGTTATATATGGCCTTTATGATGTTGAGGTAAGTTCCCTCTATGCCTACTTTCTGGCGGGGGGTTTATCATAAATGGGTGTTGCATTTTGTCAAAAGCTTTTTCTGCTTCTATTGAGATGATCTTCAATTTGTTAATATGGTGTATCACATTGACTGATTTGCATATATTGAACAATCCTTGCATTCTGGAATAAACCCCACTTGATCATGGTGTATGATCCTTTTAATGTGCTGTTGGATTCTGTTTGCTAGTATTTTGTTGAGGATTTTTGCATCTATGTTCATCAGTGATATTGGCCTGTCATTTTCTATCTTTGTGACGTCTTTGTCTGGTTTTGGTATCAGGGTGATGGTGGCCTCGTAGAATAAGTTTTGGAGTGTTCCTCCCTCTGCTGTATTTTGGAAGAGTTTGAGAAGGCTAGGTGTTAGATCTCCTCTAAATATTTAACAGAATTCACTTGTGAAGCTATTTGGTCCTTGGCTTTTGTTTGTTGGAAGATTTTTAATCACAGTTTCAATTTCATTGTGACTGGTCTGTTTATATTTTCTATTTGTTCCTGATTCAGTCTCAGAAGGTTGTGCTTTTCTAAGAATTTGTCCATTTCTTCCAGGTTGTCCATTTTATTGGCATATAGTTGGTTGTAGTAATCTCTCATGATCCTCTGTATTTCTGCAGTGTCAGTTGTTACTTCTCTTTTTTCATTTCTAATTCTATTGATTTGAGTCTTTTTTTCTTGATGAGTATGGCTAATGGTTCATAACTTATATTTTGATCACATCTCTCCGTTAAGTTGAGGGTCTGATCAAAAGGGGAGAATTGTTAAAAAGAAATAACAGGCCCAAGTGGAGTCAGTTGTGCTAAGCCCCACATGAGCAAAGCAAGACTTAATACCTAATCTATTCTAATGTAATTTTGCACAATATTAAGGATATGTGTGCTCAAAGATGTGAAACAACAGAAACTCTTAACTGTGGAAATATAAGCTTGTTCAGCCACTTTGCCAAATAGTTTAGTATTAAGCACATAAAAATTGAACACGTAAATCATGCAACAATCTCATCATTGGGTATAAAACAAAAATCAAAAGCGGAAACTCTTGGACTTTTGTAAAGAGAAATGTCCAAGGACTTGATTGACTGTTTCCTTTCCAATGTTAGGGAAGTTTTCAACTATAATCTCTTCAAATATTTTCTCAGACCCTTTTTTTTCTCCTCTTCTTCTGGGACCCCTAGGTCTTTGAGACTGTCCTCAATTCTTTTCATTCATTTTTCTTTATTCTGCTCTGTGGTAGTTATTTCCATTCTTTTATCTTCCAGGTCACTTTTCTGTTCTTCTGTCTCAATTATTCTGCTACTGATTCCTTCTAGAGAATTTTTAATTTCACTTATTGTATTGTTCATCATTGTTTGTTTGCTCTTTAGCTCTTGTAGGTCCTTGTTAAATGTTTCTTGTATTTTCTCCATTCTATTTCCAAGATTTTGGATCATCTTTACTATCATTACTCTGAATTCTTTTTCAGGTAGACTGCCTATTTCCTCTTTATTTGTTTGGTCTGGTGGGTTTTTACCTTGCTCCTTCACCTGCTGCATTTCTCTGTCTTTTCATTTTGTTTACTTTACTGTGTTTGTGGTCTCCTTTTTACAGGCTGCAGGTTCATAGTTCCCGTTGCTTTTGGTGTCTGCCTCCAGACAGTGAGGTTGGTTCAGTGGCTGTGTAGGCTTGCTGGTGGAGTGGACTGGTTCCTGTATTCTGGTGGATGGGGCTGCATCTTGCCTTTATGGTGGGCAGGGCTGCGTCCAGTGGTGTGTTTTGGGGTGTCTGTGGACTTATTATGATTTTAGGCAGCCTCTCTGCTAATGGGTGGGGTTGTGTTCCTGTCTTGCTAGTTGTTTGGCATGGGGCGTCCAGCACTTGCTGGCCGTTTGGTAGAGCTGGGTCTTAGTGTTGAGACAGAGATCTCTGGGAGAAATCTCACCAATTGATATTATGTCAGGCCAGGAGGTCTCTGGTGGTCCAATGTCCTGAACTCAGCTCTCCCACCTCGGAGGCTCAGCTGTGACACCACTTTGGAGCACCAAGACCCTATCAGCCACATGGCTCAGAAGAGAAGAAAAGGGAGAATCGTGCTGTGTGGCAACAAAGTGGATATTAAGGACAGAAAGGTTAAGGCAAAGTCGATTGTCTTCCACCGAAAGAAGAATCTTCAGTACTATGACATCTCCGCCAAAAGTAACTACAATTTTGAAAAGCCCTTCCTCTGGCTTGCTAGAAAACTGATCGGAGACCCTAACTTGGAGCTCGTCGCCATGCCTGCTCTCGCCCCGCCAGAGGTGGTCATGGACCCAGCGTTGGCAGCGCAGTACGAGCACGATCTAGAGGTTGCTCAGACAACTGCCCTCCCGGATGAAGATGATGACCTGTGAGAAAAGTGAAGCTGGAGCCCAGCGTCAGAAGTCTAGTTTGATAGGCAACTGTCCTGTGATGTCAGTGGTGCAGCGTGTTTGCCACTTTATTATATAGCTAAGCAGAACATGTGCTTAATGTTTGGTATGCTGAAGGAGATGAATGGGCTTTGGAGTGAATGTGGCAGTTAAAAAAAAAAAAAAAAACTTCATTTTTTTGGACCTGCATATTTAGGTGTTTTGGAACACAGTTCTTTCCTCCTTAAGTTTCAAATATAAGACTGCTACAGTCACATCACAATATTCAGTGGTGGAATCTTGTTTGTTACTGTCATTCCCATTCCTTTTCGTTTAGAATCAGAATAAAGTTGTATTTCAAATATCTAAAAAAAAAAAAAAAAAAAGAAAAGAAAAGGGAGAAAAAAAGAAAGAAAAAATAAAATAAAATATAAATTTAAAAAAAAAGTAGAGAGCAACTAAACCAATAAACAAATCCACCAGTGATAACAAGCACTAAAAACTAAACTAAGATAAACATAAAAGTCAGAAAGAGATCAGTTGCATACAGCAAACCCCAAGTCTACAGTTGCTCCCAAAGTCCACTGCCTCAATTTTGGGATGATTCATTGTCTATTCAGGTATTTCACAGATGCAGGGTACATCAAGTTGATTGTGGAGATAATCTGCTGCTCCTGAGGCTGCACGGTGAAATTTCCCTTTTTCTTCTTTGTTCTCACAGTTCCTGGGGTTCAGCTTTGGATTTGGCCCCACCTCTGCATGTAGATCACCCTCTGGTGTCTGTTCTTTGCCCAGACAGGAGGGGGGTTAAAAGAGCAGCTGATTAGGCACACTTGCTCACTTAGGCCAGGGAAGGGAGGGTCACGGTAGTCATAATTGGAATGTGGGGCAAGCCTGTGGTGGCAGAGGCCGGTGTGATGTTGCAATAGCCTGAGGTGTGCTGTGTGTTCTCCCAGGGAAGTTGTCCCTGGATCATGGGACCCTGGCAGTGGCGGGTTGCACAGGCTCGTGGGCAGTGGGAGGTATGTGTGCATGGTGACCTGTGCCTGCACACAGGATTCTTGGTGGCAGCAGCAGCCGGGTTAGCGTTTCATGCCCCTCTCTGGGGTCGGAGCTGATAGCCACGGCTCATGCCTGTCTGTGGAGCTCACTTAGGCAGTGCTCTGCCTTCTGTGGGTACACAGGGAAGGAATCCCCTCTCCTCGTGCACCCCAAAACAATGGTCTCTTGCCTCTTAGGCAGTTCCAGACTTTTTCCTGGACTCCCTCCCAGCTGGCTGTGGTGCACTAACCCCCTCAGCCTGTCTTCACACAGCCAACCCCAGTCCTCTCCTTGGGGTCTGATCTCTGGAGCCTGAGCCTCAGCTCCCAGCCCCTACCTGCCCCGGTGGGTGAGCAGACAAGCCTCTCAGGCTGACGAGTGCTGGTCGGCACCGATCCTCTGTGCAGGAATCTCTCCGCTTTGCCCTCTGTACCCCGTTGCTGTGCTCTCCTCCATGGCTCCAAAGCTTCCCCCCCGCCCACCTGCCATCTCCACCAGTGAAGGGGCTTCCTAGTGTGTGGAGACTTTTCCTCCTTCACAGCTCCCTCCCAGAGGTGCAGGTGCCATCCCTATTCTTTTGTCTCTGTTTTTTCTTTTTTCTTTTGCCCTACCCAAAGAAAACGTGGGGATTTTCTTTCTTTTTGGGAAGTCTGAGGTCTTCTGGCAGTATTCAGTAGGTGTTCTGTAGGAGCTGTTCCAAATGTAGATGTATTTTTGATGTATTTGTGGGGAGGAAGGTGATCTCCACGTCTTACTCCTCTGCCATGTTGAAGGTCCTCCAAAAATTTTTATTTTATATTGGAGTATAGTTGATTAACAATTTGTGTTAGTTTCAATTGTACAGCAAAGTGATTCAGTTATACATATACATGTATCTATTATGTTTAAAATTCTTTTCCCATTAGGTTATTTCAGAGTATTGAGCCGAGTTCCATGTATTATACAGTAGGTCCTAGTTGGTTATCTATTTTAAATATAGCAGTGTGTACATGTCAAACCCAAACTCCCAATCTATCCCTTCCCCCATCCCCTGTAACCATAAGTTTTTTCTCTAAGTCAGTGAGTCTGTTTCTGTTTTGTAAGTAAGTCCATTTGTATCATTTTTTTTAGATTCCACATATAAGTGGTATCATATGATATTTGTCTTTGTCTGACTTACTTCACATAGTGGTGTGCAACTATTTTTTAAAAATTGTTCTACAGGAATTCCCTGGTGGTCCTGTGGTTAGGACTCTGGGCTTTCACTCCTGAGGGCCCAGGTGCAATCCCTGGTTGGGGAACTAGGATCCTGTAAGCCATGGGGTGCGACCAAAAAAAAACTGTTCTAAATAGTTCTTTACAGAATCCATCAAAGTTATTACAAGATTATTTATTTTTTTCAATGCAATAGGACATTAACAATATACTCCTCGTGAGGTATGCAATTCAGTTTTACCTTGTACAGTAATTAAATTGAGTTTCTGACACTGTGAATAATTAAGTAATAGGGCATAGAAGGACAAGTGATTTAGAAGTTGACTGGAATGATTAAAAATATCACAAATGTTGGAAATGTGTTGCAAAATATTTAAAAATAATTTTTATTACACTTATTATAATAAAAAAATGTGAAAATTGATACCTAACTATTACCATGCACACTCAAAGATTCCTAAGTCCAAATTCTGTTAAATACAACTGATTGGACTGTATGGGAACTGAAGAGAAATAAAAGATGCCAAACTATGAAACAGATAATTATCCATCTCCTTGCTGGTTCTTAGACACATATGATATGACTGGTTGCCAATATGATTAAATAGTCACCATCTAAATTCAACCTAAAGCCTCTATTGTCTCTGTCAATATACTGGAAAAAAATCAGATAATGTGAAAATCATTCTTTTTTTTTTTTGCGGTACGCAGGCCTCTCACTGTTGTGGCCTCTCTCGTTGCAGAGCACAGGCTCAGGACGCACAGGCTCAGCGGCCATGGCTCACGGGCCCAGCCACTCCACGGCATGTGGGATCTTCCCGGACTGGGGCACGAACCCGTGTCCCCTGCATCGGCAGGCAGACTCTCAACCACTGCGCCACCAGGGAAGCCCGAAAATCATTCTTTTTACTGGAAAATTTTCAATGATCAATGGAACTCTTTAAAAAAATGAAATTGAGAAGAGTAACATATTAACCTATTAAGATTACATTATCTATTAGCTATAGAATTTAACTTTCTAATCACTGGCAAACAAGAGGCAAAGGGCAGACAAAAGTAGGGGGAGGGGAAGAGAAGAGCTGATTTAAAGGAGCATAGTCTGGAGCTGGGAACACTGTGCTAGGATGACCTAAATAAGGAAAACTCTGGACCACATTGCATAACCATAGGAGTCCCCATTCATATTGTAATCTAAGAAACTGGTATCTGTTGGAAAATATTCTATATATAATAAATCAGAATGTTAACTTGTCTCCTGAGCCCAACACTGGGGCCATGCTCTGGAAGATAAATTTGTAAAGAATCACACACTGCGTTAATTAGTTTGGTAAAAGGAAGCATAGAAGTTAAAGACAGGAGGTTGGAAAGGCAAACGTCCCCTTTCTGCCTATGTCATGAGGCAACAGTGACCTTCCTTCTGACTCTTCTCACTTCTATAAGGGCACTCTTGAGCGGTATCTGCAATTGAGAGTTTAGTTCTATAAAGAATTACTGTCTCTTACTCCTGGAAGAGAATATTTAGGAGTCCTGAGGTCCAGAGTATTTAAGCAATAATAAAGTCTTCAGAACTCATTGGTTAACTGAAGCATGTATAGAAAATAAAATGAAACTACACAGACATCTGCTTTTGGCTTGATAGAGTGGCTTGTAGAAGACCATTGCTTCCACTGAGAACAATTAGAAAAACTAAACAAAATACAGGAAGAAATGATTTGAAGAATCAGAGAGATAATGAATCAACCAGGACAAGAGGATCTACATTGCAGAAAGGCGAGAAGCACAGTTTCCTTCAGGCCACTTTCCTCTCAGGGGATTTGCCAGTTCTCAGAAACATGCATCAGGCTCACAGAACAATGGGTGGAAGAGAAGTCCTCAGAGTTGTAAGCAAGCTCAGGAATGTGGAGACAGAATCTGAGGTTTAGGCTGCTAAGGGAGACAGTATGCAAGCAGGAAGTAGGCAGTCAATAGTCCTGAGGTGTGATATACACACAGAAGAGTGTAGCCAAATGTTTTCTCACATGTGCTGATTAAGCTACGTAGGGCAAAAGGTTAAGAAGAAGGCCAAAAGCAGCTAGAAAATACAGTGAAGGTTTTGACAGTCTCAAGGTATTTAAGATATAAAAATTGGAGTTCATGACTCAGTGAAGAAAAGGTCCCTGGGGAGCACCCTAATCTCTTACATGGAACCTAGAAGGGCTTCACCTTGGGAGTCAGGGAAGAAACAGGAAGACACATACAAAGGTTGCAAAAGATGACAAGTTGGCTCAGGTTCTCACTGGGTTGAGATAACCTGCCCCTCTGATACTAGCAAGAGGATGGGAGAATCCTCCCAGTAGGAAGAAAACATCATTTAGAGCCTCAAAATTCTCATATGCAATGCCCACATTTCTTCAAACGTTCCAAGACCAGCAAGAAGCAGGACAAAGAAAAAAATAGATAATAGAAACAGATACACAGTTGACTCAGATATTGGAGCTATCTGTTATTGACTTTAAGACAACTGGGATTATTAATGTATTCAAGAAAATAAATGACAAGATAAAGAGTTTCAAATGGAAACTGCAGAACAGAAAAACACAATGACTAAAATTTAAAACTCTATTTAATGGATTTAACAGCAGACAAAACCCAACTCGAGAGATTTTGTGATCTGGAAGATGGGTCAGTAGAAAATATCAAAACTCAAGCACAAGATTTAAAAAAAAAAGAAAAAAGAGAGCATAAAAGACATATAGAACATAATACAAACTTTTAATAACATGTGATTGGAGTCTAGATGGGGAGGAGAGAAAATGGAGCAAAAGCAATAACTGAAAAGATTTTGCCCGAGATTTTTCCAAAATTATAAAGAGATGTCAAGTTACAGATTTAAGAAGTGGTATGACCTCATGCAGTAGGTTATATAACAACAAAAGAAATCCATCTAGACACATCATAACAAAACTGCTGGACACCAAAAATAAAGAGTTAATCTCTACTTTTTTTATGGAAAGGCATTTTATTTTAAATATAGCAGTGTGTACATGTCAATCCCAAACCCCCAATCTATCCCTTCCCCCTACCTTTCACCCCTGGTAACCATATATTCATTCTAAAGAGTTAATCTTAAAACCAGCCATAGAATAAAAAAAAAGACATATTTCCTTCAACAGAAATGACTGAAGCCACAGGATATGGCATGATTTCTCTAAAGCGCTGAAAAAGAATAAACTGTCAGGCTTCCCTGGTGGCGCAGTGGTTGGGAGTCTGCCTGCCGATGCAGGGGACACGGGTTCGTGCCCCGGTCTGGGAAGATCCCACATGCCGCGGAGTGGCTAGGCCTGTGAGCCATGGCCGCTGAGCCTGCACGTCTGGAGCCTGTGCTCCACAACGGGAGAGGCCACAACAGTGAGAGGCCCGCGTACCGCAAAAAAAAAAAAAAAGCTAGTATTTAAAAAGAAAATTACCTATGTTGAGTATTATTTTTATTTTACATGGCTTTATGTTTACATGGCATTATTATTATTGTTTATTTATTTATTTACAACAATGGAGGGTTTAATTCCTTGCCTTCTGACCCTAACACAGGAACACAGGCATAACTGGTGAGACAAATCCAGAAGTTCTAATCTATGGGTTTACTTACTCAGAATCTGCTAACTCAATATAGGAAATATTCAGAGTATAAACAAATGAACAAAGAACATCTTTAAGGCTTCACAAAACAACCAGGGTCCTTGTTGAGAGTTGTAAACTTGTTTGGATTTTGGATCTGCCACTTAAGGGCTGCTTGATAATGAGGTATCGCCTCACACTGGTCAGAATGACCATCATCAAAAAGTCTACAAACAATAAATGCTGGAGAGGGTGTGAAGAAAAGGGAACCCTCCTGCACTGTTGGTGGGAATGTAAATTGATACAGCCACTATGGAGAACAGTATGGAGGTTCCTTAAAAAACTAAAAATAGAACTACCATATGACCCAGCAATCCCACTACTGGGCATATACCCTGATAAAACCATAATTCAAAAGGACACATGTATCCCAAAGTTCACTGCAGCACTATTTACAATAGCCAGGACATGGAAACAATCTGAATGTCCAACGATAGATGAATGGATAAAGAAGAAGTGGTACATATATACAATGGAATATTACTCAGCCATAAAAAGAAACGAAATTGGGTCATTTGTAGAGATGTGGATGGACCTAGAGTCTGTCATACAGAGTGAAGTAAGCCAGAAAGAGAAAAACAAATATCATATATTAGTGCATATACGTGGAATCTAGAAAAATGGTATAGATCAACCTATTTGTAGGGCAGGAATAGAGACGTAGAGGTAGAGAACGGACATGTGGACACAGTGGGGGAAGGGGAGGGTGGGACGAACTGGGAGATTAGGTTTGATATAAATAAACTACCATGTGTAAAACAGATAGCTAGTGGGAACCTGCTGTACAGCACAGAGAACTCAGCTTCGTGCTCTGTGATGACCTAGATGGAGGGGATGGGGGTGGTGGTGGGAGGGAGGTCCAAGCGGGAGGGGATATAGGTATACATATAGCTGATTCACTTCATTGTACAGCAGAAACTAACACAACACTGTAAAACAATTTTACTCCAATTAAAAGAAGTATCAGTTCTACGTGTTCTAGGTGTATTAATGTTCTAGGTCTCAATTTCCTCAACAGTAAACAAGATTTATTTTTCCTCCTCGAAGAACCATTGTGACAAAAAGATATAAGATTTTAAAAAATATAGTTTCATGACAAATGGAAGATATTCAGTGTTAATTTCCTTTCTCCCCACTTCAGATCAACACACTGACCTTGCTATAGTTGTTGAAAATTATCAAGTAAATATCAATTCATTAACCAGGTTGGGTAGCAATTAAAGTCACAGTTCCAAGTTGGATGGAAAAAGTAAAAATACCCCAAATTTGTTTCCCTTTATTGCAAATTCTGCCAAATATTTTTTGAATTCTTAGGGAAATCTGTTGGCTTTAAAATTTTATCTATTTTTCTTGGGGGTCTGAGTTTGTAGGTACATCTTTGGATCTCAGATGCTGAGTTTGAAACTTGAGAGATAATGAAACCTTGAACCAATGTCCAGAAAGTTTTGATTTTAATGTCACCACCAATCAACTGATGGTGGCTGCCTGGAGCACATACAGAAAAGGATTCTGAATCTGAACCTACCAAAAAAAGAAACAGCATCTGCTATGGATGTGGGAGGTGGAATGGCAGCTTGCATGTCATGCTTCTGATAATCCACTCTACCTCCAAGGTATATAGCACTTTGGAATATGAGAAATCCTCTTAATGTAAAGAACGTTTTCAAGCTTCCACAGGATAGAAAAGTTGCACTTTGAAGGTTCATAAAGGAGCAAAACGTATGATCACGAGAAGTTTGGGTTTCTATAAACTACAGGTTTCTATAACCTCTACGTTAAAAAAAGTCCTCTTGGCAATATTTTTCAAAATTAAAAAATCTGTGGATTATTTAATGGATAAAAAATAAAGAGAGGAGTGTCTGCGCTTCCAGTGGGTACTGTGGGAGCGAGGGCTGGTGACAGGTTAGTGGATGGGCCTGGCATGAGTAAGGGCACTGGCTGGGCCTTCTGGGCGAGCTGGAGCCTACCAGAAAGCTTAGATCCTGTGGCCAAGGGTACAGACCTTGGCAAAGTGGAGCGTGTCAGGCAGCCTGATGACAGCGACTGCTTGATGAAGAATATCCAATAGCTGGAATGATGTAGTTCTGGAGGATCTAAAAACGGTGATGAGCTCTACTCCAACTTACAAAGGCAGTTCTGTGGCGGACCATGACCCCAAGCTTCCTTGATGAGACCACTGCCTGGATAATCAGATAACTTAAAAGAAAAGAAAAAGTGGTTCCCTATATCCAGAAAATAGAACATTAAAGATGCAGCAGTGTTCTAAACAAAAACCCATACAGAGAGTGGACTTCTCTCCTTCGCCTGAACTCTGCAAGGAACCAGAGCCTTTGGACCAGCAGAGGCCACTTGCACCCATCTGCCTCCTTGGACAGTCCAGATGAATTTGGTTTCCTGAATATGCTTGGGGCACCTCTGGGACTTCTTACCTGCAGAAGTGGTGTAGGGATGACTCAGCACCCTTCTTAACCTGGCTTGCTGCTGTGGACTTACTTTGGAGAATCTTGAAGTCATAAACCTGGGGCCCAGATGTAAACCTGGGTGGAAGCCGTAACCTGGGCCTCAAATGCTGGCCAAGTCCCCCAATGCTGCACTCCAGAGCAGAGAAAGAAAGCGCTCAGCGCCCGCATGACTCAGACTCGACACATGGCCCTCAGGCGACTGCACCTGACTGGGAAGCCCCTGAAAAGAGGCCACCCCTCAGGTGTCTCCAGGACCTGAAGAGAAGAGCCCCTGACAGGATGCCCAGCCTAAGGTGACTCCGTGACAGGCCGGCTGCCCAAGCCGTGTGGCTGACAGGGTCTTGGTGCTCTGGCCTGGCGTCAGGCCTGAGCTTCTGAGGTGGGAGAGCTGACTTCAGGACATTGGACAACAAGAGATCTCCCAGCCTCACATAGTATCAATTGGTGAGAGCTCTCCAGAGATCTCTGTCTCAATGCTAAGAACCAGCTATACCCAACAGCCAGCAAGCTCCAGTGCTGGACGCCCCATGCCAAACAACTAGCAAGACAGGAACACAACCCTACCCATTAGCAGCCTAAAACCATACTAAGTCCACAGACACCGCAAAACACACCATCAACACGGTTCTGCTGACCAGAAAGACAAGATCCAGCCTTATCCACCAGAACACAGGCACCAGTCCACTCCACCAAGAAGGCTACACAACCCACTGAACCAACCTTACCCAATAGGGGTAGACACCAAATAAAACAGGAACTATGAACCTGCACCTACAAAAGGAGACCACAAACAGAGTAAGTTAAACAAAATGACAAGCCAGAGAAATATGCAGCAGATGAAGGAGCAAGGTAAAACCCCACCAGACCAAACAAATGAACAGGAAATAGGCAGTCTACCTGAAAAAGAATTCAGAGTAATGATAGTAAAGATGATCCAAAATCTTGGAAACAGAATGGAGAAAATATAAGAAATGTTTAACAAGGACCTAGAAGAACTAAAGAGCAAATAAACAATGATGAACAACACAATAAATGAAATTTAAAATTCTCTAAAAGGATTAACAGCAGAATAATTGAGGCACAAGAATGGATAAGTGACCTGGAAGATAAAAGAGTGGAAATAATTACTGCATAGCAGAATAAAGAAAAAAGAATGAAAAGAACTGAGGACAGTCTCAGAGACATCCAGGACAACATTAAATGTACCAACATTAGAATTATAGGGGTCCCAGAAGAAGAAGAGGAAAAGAAAGGGACTGAGAAAATATTTGAAGAGATTATAGTTGAAAACTTCCCTAATATGGGAAAGGAAATAGTTAATCAAGTCCAGGAAGCACAGAGGTTCCCATACCAGATAAATCCAAGGAGAAACACGCCAAAACACATATTAATCAAACTATCAAAAATTAAATACAAAAAAAAATATTAAAAGCAGAAAGGGAAAAACAACAAATAACATACAAGGGAATCCCCATAAGGTTAACAGCTGAACTTTCAGCAGAAACTCTGCAAGCCAGAAGGGAGTGGCAGGACATATTTAAAGTGATGAAACGGAAAAACCTACAACCAAGATTACTCTACCCAGCAAGGATCTCATTCAGATTCAATGGAGAAATTAAAATGTTTACAGACAAGCAAAAGCTAAGAGAATTCAGCACCACCAAACCAGCTTTACAACAAATGCTAAAGGAACTTCCCTAGGCAGGAAACACAAGAGAAGGAAAAACCTACATACAAAAACAACTCCAAACAATTAAGAAAACGGTGTTAGGAACATACATATCGAAAATTGCATTAAATGTAAATGGATTAAATGCTCCAACTAAAAGGCACAGACTGGATGAATGGATATAAAAACAAGACCCATATATATGCTGTCTACAGAGAACTACTTCAAACCTAAGGACACATACAGACTGAAAGTGAGGGGATGGAAAAAGATATTCCAAGCAAATGGAAATCAAAAGAATGCTGGAGTAGCAATTCTCAGGTCAGACAAAATAGACTTTAAAATGAAGAGTATTACAAGACACAAAGAAGGACACTACATAATGAGCAAGGAATCAATCCAAGAAGAAGATATAACAATTGTAAATATTTATGCACCCAACAGAGGAGCACCTGAATACATAAAGAAAACGCTAACAGCCATAAAAGGGGAAATCGACAGTAGCACAGTTACAGGAGGGGACCTTAACACCCCACTTTCACCAATGGACAGATCATCCAAAATGAAAATAAATAGGGGAACACAAGCTTTAAGTGATACATTAAACAAGAGGCACTTAATTGATATTTATAGGACATTCCATCCAAAAACACCAGAATACACTTTCTTCTCAAGTGCTCATGGAACATTCTCCAGGATAGAACATTCTCCAGGATAGGTCACAAATCAAGCCTTGGCAAATTTAAGAAAACTGAAATCACATGAAGTATCTTTTCTGACCACAACACTATGAGACTACATATCAATTACAGGAAAAAGTCTGTAAAATATACAACACATGGAGCTAAACAAGACACTACTAAATAACCAAGAGATCACTGAAGAATTCAAAGAGGAAATCAAAAAATACCTGGAAAGAAATGACAATGAACACACTACAACTCAAAACCTATAGGGTAAAGCAAAAGCAGTTTTAAGAGGGAAGTTTATAGCAATACAATCCTACCTCAAGAAACAAGAAACATCTCAAATAAACAACCTAACCTTACACCTAAAGCAATTAGAGAAAGAAGAACAAAAAAGCCCCAAGGTTAGCAGAAGGAAAGAAATTATAAAGACCAGATCAGAAATAAATGAAAAAGAAATGAAGGAAACAGTACCAAAAATCAATAAAACTAAAAGCTGGTTCTTTGAGAAGATAAACAAAATTGATAAACCATTAGCCAGACTCATCAAGAAAAAAAGGGAGAAGACTCAAATCAATAGAATTAGAAATGAAAAAGGAGAAGTAACAACTGACACTGCAGAAATACAAAGGATCATGAGAGATTACTACAAGCAACTATATGCCAATAAAAAGGACAACCTGGAGAAGTGGACAAATTCTTAGAAAAGCACAACATTCTGAGACTGAACCAGGAAGAAACAGAAAATATAAACAGACCAATCACAAGCACTGAAATTGAAACTGTGATTAAAAATCTTTCAACAAACAAAAGACCAGGACCAGATGGCTTCACAGGCAAATTCTCTCAAACATTTAGAGAAGAGTTAACACTTATCCTTCTCAAACTCTTGCAAAATATAGCAGAGGGAGGAACACTCCCAAACTCATTCTATGAGGCCACCATCACCGTGATACCAAAACCAGACAAAGATGTCACAAAGCAAGAAAACTACAGGCCAATATCACTGGTGAACATAGATGCATAATCCTCAACAAAATACTAGGAAACAGAATCCAACAGCACATTGAAAGGATCATACCCCATGATCAATTGGGGCTTATCCCAGGAATGCAAGGATTCTTCAATATATGCAAATCAATCAATGTGATACACCATATTAATAAACAGAAGAATAAAAACCATATGATCATTTCAACAGATGCAGAAAAAGCTTTTGACAAAATTCAACATCCATTTATGATTAAAACCCTCCAGAAAGTAGGCATAGAAGGAACTTACCTCAACATAATAAAGGCCATATATAACAAACCCACAGCCAACATCATTCTCAATGGTGAAAAACTGAAACCATTTCCACTAAGATCAGGAACAAGACAAGGCTGCCCACTCTTACCACTCTTATTCAAAATTGTTTTGGAAATTTTAGCCAGAGCAATTAGAGACGAAAAAGAAATAAAAGGAATCCAAATTGGAAAAGAAGAAGTAAAGCTGTCACTCTTTGCAGACATGATACTATATATAGAGAATCCTGAAGATGCTACCAGAAAACTAGTAGAGCTAATCAATGAATTTGGTAATGTAGCAAGATACAAAATTAATGCACAGAAATCTCTTGCATTCCTATACACTAGTGATGAAAAATCTGAAAGATAAATTAAGGAAACACTCCCATTTACCACTGCAACAAAAAGATTCAAATACTTAGGAATAAACCTACCTAAGGAGACAAAAGACCTGTATGCAGAAAATTATAAGACACTGATGAAAGAAATTAAAGATGATACAGACAGATGGAGAGATATACCATTTTCTTGGATTGGAAGAATCAACATTGTGGAAATGACAATACTACCCAAAGCAATCTACAGATTCAATGCAATCCCTATCAAACTACCACTGGCAGTTTTCACAGAACTAGAACGAAATGATTCACAATTTCTAAGGAAACACAAAAGACCCCAAATAGCCAAAGCAATCTTGAGAAAGAAAAATGGAGCTGGAGGAATAAGGCTCGTGGACTTCAGACTATACTACAAAGCTACAGTAATCAAGACAGTATGGTCCTGGCTCAAAAACAGAAATATAGATCAATGGAACAGGCTAGAAAGCCCAGAGATAAAGCCACGCACATATGCTCACCTTATTTTTGATAAAGGAGTCAAGAATATACAATGGAGAAAAGACAGCCTCTTCAATAAGTGGTGCTGGGAAAACTGGACAGCTACACTTAAAAGACTGAAATTAGAACACTCCTGAACACCATACACAAAAATAAACTCAAAATGAATTACAGACCTAAATGTAAGGCCAGACACTATAAAACTCTTAGAGGAAAACACAGGCAGAACACTCTGTGACAGAAATCACAGCAAGATCCTTTTTGACCCACCTCCTAGGGAAATGGAAATAAAAACAAAAATAAAAAATGGGACGTGGGCTTCCCTGGTGGCGCAGTGGTTGAGAGTCCGCCTGCCAATGCAGGGGACATGGGTTCGTGCCCCAGTCCAGGAAGATCCCACATGCCGCAGAGTGGCTGGGCCCGTGAGCCATGGCCGCTGAGCCTGCGCGTCCGGATCCTGTGCTCCGCAACGGGAGAGGCCACAACAGTGAGAGGCCCGCATATCACAAAAAAAAAAAAAAAAAGGGACGTAATGAAACTCAAAAGCTTTTGCACAGCAAAGGAAACCATAAACAAGACGAAAAGACAGCACTTAGAATGGGAGATAGATCTGCAAGAGAAGCAACTGACAATGGATTAATCTCCAAAATATACAAGCAACTCATGGAGCTCAATATCAAAAAAACAAACAACCCAATCCAAAAATGGGCAGAAGACCTAAACAGACATTTCTCCAAAGAAGATATACAGATTGCCAAGAAACGAAAGAATGCTCAACATCACTAATCATTAGAGAAATGCAAATCAAAACTACAATTAGGTTTCACCTCACACCAGTCAGAATGGCCTTCATCAAAAAATCTACAAACAGTAAATGCTGGACAGGGTGTGGAGAAAAGGGAACCCTCTTGCATTGCTGGTGGGAATGTAAATTGATACAACCACTATGGACAACAGTATGGAGGTTCCTTAAAAAACTAAAAATAAAACTACCATATGACCCAAAAATCCCACTACAGGGTATATACCCTGAGCAAACCATAATTCAAAAAGAGTCATGTACCACAATGTTCATTGCAGCACTATTTACAATAGCCAGGACATGGAAGCAACCTACGTGTCCATCGACAGATGAATGGATAAAGAAGATGTGGCACATATATACAATGGAATATTAGCCATAAAAAGAAATGAAACTGAGTTTTTTGTCGTGAGTTGGATGGGCCTAGAGTCTGTCATACAGAGTGAAGTAAGTCAGAAAGAGAAAAGCAAATACAAATATGTGTATGCTAACACATATATATGGAATCCAAAAAAAAAAAATGGCTCTGATGAACCTATGGGCAGGACAGGAATAAAGACGCAGAAGTAGAGAATGGACTTGAGGACATGGGGAGGGGGAAGGTTAAGGTGGGACGAATTGAGAGAGGAGCACTGACATATATACACTACCAAATGTAAAATAGAAAGCTAGTGTGAAGCAGCCGCATAGCACAGGGAGATCCCCTCCGTGCTTTGTGATCACATAGAGGGGTGGGATAGGGAGGCTGGGAGGGAGATGCTAGAGGGAGGGGATATGGGGATATATGTATATGTATAGCTGATTCACTTTGTTATAAAGCAGAAACTAACACAACATTGTAAAGCAATTATACTCCAACATAGATGTTTAAAAAAATGAGGTTATAGAGCTTCGAGAGCACTATTAAGTATGATTGTTATTATGTAGGATACATGTATGCCAATTTTTTCACTGAACAATATTATGATGCAGGTTTGTTTTACAATGGAGTCAGTGTCGTGTGATAGAATATGGACAGAATGGATATCACCAGGGTTGTGTTACTGACTGCAAAGTCTACGTTTCTAAAGTCTCTATTTTCCTTCTTTTCACTAAACAGATAAATGGTTCATTCCTATTTCATTCACGGTATTCACCCCCTGAAAATACTGGTACTTCAAGACCAGACCTTCAGGAAGTTAACGGTGCATGCTGCATACAATCACACAAAATCAGTGGCACAGATCAAAAGAGGTCCCATACGCCAATGTATAGAATCACGCTGTGCTACCAAGCTCATCTGCATCTCCACCAGCAAGTTCCAGAAAATAAAGTAAATTAAGTCAATATGCATAGTTGATCCTTCTTTCAGGGCTCTGATTTATAAATATGAAAACTGATATGATCTTGGCTCCATGGTAAAATGAAGAATATAATACATTTCTTCATATATTTTAGGAGTTTTTGTTTTAACACATCAGCACATTTTTAGTTACTTAGAGGTGTCTATGAAATATCTTTCTTCCCTGGTAATTGGTAATTTGAGGCAGAATTTTTTTTAACCATTCCTCAATATCATCAGTCCTTGTGCACCAGCTTGTCCTGAACTTAAACAGAAAAGTGAATGCTGCCAAAGCTAATGAACCATGACTACAGAGAATAATTCTGTCAGAGACATAGTCAATGAACATTTGTGCAGTATAAGTTAAGCATTCACACATCCTCTGGTTTTGGGGTGAGGGTGGAAGTAAGTCTCTGTCTTTGCTTTTGTTTCCTTTTAATCATTCTATTTCTTGCACAATGAGGACCAGTTTTCAAGCGAAGAACCAGATTTAGCACAGTGGCTCAGGAGACTCAGCAAAACTTACCCAGCAAAATATCTATAATTCATGGGAACAATTTGACCTGATAAAATTCTTGGTGCCCTTATCCAGCTATAATTTCATCTGAACACATTCTATTTTAATATATCAGTTTAAACTGTAACCTCCCTATTTCATTTACTTGTTGCTGTTTTAAATGCAGTACTGCCCAGTTTCTGCACCTTAGTGCACGGCTTCTGATTTAAAGATTACTAGCCAGGGCTTCCTTTTTCTTAGACTAATAAATCATTTATAGAGATAAAATACTTTGGAGGTGAATAAGTTAATGCTCCTGAGAACTTCCAGGTATAATAACTGCTGAACTGTATGCAAGACCATGTGTGAGATGGAAAGGATATATGTATGTATGATAAGCTGCCTGCCCTCAGAGACCTTCTGTATACCTGTCAAATTCCATCATTACATCCAACAGTGACTCAATGAGCATTTCCTATGAATAGGACATTTTACAAGACTGCATGAGATGCTCTGTCCTTGCTTTCAAGATAATTAGGATCTTTTGCCAAATAGTTTGAGACTTCTAGTGAAGTAATAATACACATAGAATATTACAAGTATTTGTGGTTCTAAATGAGTACACTAATGTACATTTTTGTCTCATCTTCTCAACTGGAAAGTTTTTAAGGTAATGACTCTGTGATGCTCCTTTTTTATATTTCCACTGCCAAGCCTAATCCAGATAGATATTCCTTGGGGATATATATATACCCAAGGAGCCTACATGACTGCTGTGGGATACAGACACTGAAAAGAGTTTCTTTTTCCCCAATAAAGTATGATAAATGCTATAATATACATGTTATCAAATACCACAGAAGGATAAGGAAAGAATAGCTCATCTGGAAAAAGTTTAAGAAATGCCAGTTGAATAAATAAATAAAAATGATAAAGTAAAGTTGCTTGAAATTTAGGAGCTTAAATTATTAAACTTTTGTGTTTTTTATACAATTTAAAAATATTTAGGTATTCCAAAATATTGGCTGTATTCCCCATATTGTACAATATATCCTTGAGCCTATCTTATACCCAACAGTTTGTATCTCCCACTCCCCAACCCCTATATTGCCCCTCCCTGCCTCTCCCCACTGGTAAACACTAGTTTGTTCCATGTATCTGTGAGTCTGCTTCTTTTTTGTTATACTCACTAGTTTGTTGCATTTTTAAAATTCCATATATAAGTGATAGCATACAGTATTTGTCTTTCTCTGTCTGACTTATCTCACTTAGCATAATGCCCTCCAAGTCCATCCATGTTGCTGCAAATGGCAAAATTTCATTTTTTTTTTTTTTAATTTGGCTGCATCTGGTCTTAGTTGCGGCATGTGGGATCTAGTTCCCTGACCAGGGATCGAACCCATGCCCGGCCCCCTGCATTGGGAGCGCAGAGTCTTAGCCACTGGACCACCAGGGAAGTCCCAGCCACCAGGGAAGTCCCTCATTCTTTTTTATGGTGATTAGTATTCCATTGAAAAAATATATATATTCCACAACTTCTTTATCTATTCATCTGTTGATGGACACTTAGATTGCTTCCCTATCTTGGCAATTATAAATAATGCTGCTATGAACATTGGGGTGCATGCCTCTTTTCGAATTAGTGGTTTTGGTTTCTTTTTTTGGACATATATCCAGGAGTGGAATTGCTGGGTCCTATTTTTCGTTTTTTGAGAAAACTCCATATTGTTTCCATAGTGACTGCCCCAATATACATTCCCACCAACAGTGTAGGAGGGCTCCCTTTTCTCAACATGCTCACCAAAATTTGTTATTTGTGTTCTTTTTGATGATAATCACTTTTTATTATACCTTATGAAATAGTCTGGATATTCAAGTACCATTGCTTTTTGGAGCTAAGATTATTATTTTTATGTACACTCAAACAATTTCTTTTTTTTTTTTTTCAAACAATTTCTTAAGAGTTGAATTTTGTTTTTCTTCAACAACAATGATTGTTTGTCCCCAAACTGGAGAAAACATAAAGTGGAACCAAAGACAAGATCTCTGGGACATTCTTTTGAATTGGAACTTGAAGAATTTTGTGTTGGTGGCATTGCTTTAAATAGAAACATCTAGAGAATTCTAATCAGGCATCAATGGAGCCAACAGAGGGTGCCAGTGAGGGTAGTTATCTAGTAAATATATACTATTTATTTATTTACTATTTATTATGTGCCAGGCATTCTAGTAGACACTGGTGAAAAACAGGGAGTAATATAGTGATGCTGGCCTCAAGAAACTCAGAATAACCTGACGTATAAATAAGCAGGGAAAGAACAAACTTAAAATCTGGGCCACATTTTTCTTTGTTGTCAGGCAATCATGCCACTCTTTACTTTAAGCTATGGTTCCCAAACTATGGATCCTGGCCCAGAAGCATTAGCATCATCTGGAAACTTGTCAAAATGCAAATTCTCATGTCCCAGTCTAGACTTACTGGATCAATCGGGGGTGGGTGGGGTTGGCAACAATTTGTGTTTTAACAAGTCCTCTAAATGATACTAATAATGTACACCAAAGTTTGAGAACCACTTACCTAGGCCAACTCCTTGTCTTTTCACTATAAACACCAACACTGCAACCATAACTAAAATCATACCTTCTGAGTTACTCATTAGTTTATGTAAATAAGAAAGTGGTACAATGGTTATAAACATTAAACAGGAGCACCCAAATTTAACATTTATCCACAATTATCAAAATTTAAACACCAATATTTTCCCCAATTTATGGTCCTGGTATAGTTTCTGTGGCAGGCTTTGTTTTTTCCTCACCTTCTGTAATGCTAGTCAAAGTGCTTGATGCTGGGTTAAAATATAACATTCAAAATATAAACATATATAAATCTAAAATCATTTTAAAATAGTTAAAGAAATTTCAGAGATCTCTTACATTTTGTTTGCTCATAAAATTAATTTTAGTCTGAAAGAATTATGTCCATGCTACAAAACTGGCTTCCTGTAGACTGATAAATGTTAATATGAAGAGGAGGTAGACACAAAGAGTAGAGTTGACTAAATCTAAGACTATTTTCTCCACCAAAGTAAGGACTTTTTGGTGATGTCATTCTATTTCATAATCGGTAGTGGATGCAGCATCTCTGATTACTCAGACCACCTTAAAGAAGAAAAGTGGCCCTCCACTACAACTAATCAGACTTCACTTTATTTTTTGAAGTCTTTTAGGCTGTTTCATGAAATGGGTGTGCCTATTATCATTAGATGTCAATCCCACATGTCTGTCTAGCATAAATACTTGCCTTAGAGAAAGGCAAGAGGCAAGATGGTGCCTGTGTGCATTTGCTCATTTCTCAGTCACAGTCATGTTGGTGAAACTAACAAGATAACTTCCTCTCTGATTTTCTTTGAGGAAGAGGTTTAAAAAAAAAAAAGTTAGAGATACATTAAATAGGAGAACCCCCCCCACACACACCCGCCACCATGGAACCTCATCAATTCCACCTAGGAGTTCAGAGTTGAGTACAGAGGTGAAGAATTTGAGATGAGAGATTTTGCCTTTTCTTTCTAGTTTTCTTGCTTGACACCAATTCATCAGCCATACAGAACTCTTGGCCAGGAAAGCAGGAACACAATAACTAGCCTATATAGGCTATATAATTCCTATATAGGAATTTCACTCTATAAATATATATTTAAGTTAGCAAAATTTAAACACATAATTTATTACAATATCTTCTACATAGGACTTCTTTATGTTCTTGGTTATTTTGCTGCATTTCCTGCCTTCTCATTTTGGGTCATTTATCTTTTTATTAAATCTCTCCACAGCCAGTCCAAGAAATAAACATTTTGTAAGATATACCAATGGCAGAATCAGCTTGTTGCCTACTCAGTGGGACACCCTTCTTTCCTATAAACAGACCCCTAATTAACAAGTGGTCTCAGGGGGAGGGAGTCCCCACCCACAGTTCATGAGGGTGAATCAAAATTGGTCCATGTTAGCCATGGAAATTTCACTTGATTGGCCAGTAATTGGTCTGGAGTCAGCCCAAGACCCACTTCTAATGAGATAGAAGAGAGAATTTGAACAATGAAGATACTCAGTACACTCAGAAGGAGAAAATGAAGCATAGTATCTACCTGATACAATTATAAAATTGAATCTGAGAGGTAAAATAATTGGCATCAGGGAACCTAGATTACATATGGCAGATCCAGGGCCACTGATTGGCTGAGAGGATCACAGAAGGCTCTCAAGAGACATACTCTTTGCAGTTTTTTAGTTCATAGATCAAACTGCCACTGGTGTGAAGTCTTGAATTAGGTTGAAGATTTCAAAATATGAAGGTGTCCCCACTGACTTCTATAGTGCTAAGCTTTTCAGGCAAAGAAATTAAAAGGACCAGTCACACTATGTATAGGACTAGAAAGATGAGTGGTCAGGTGATGAGAAGATCTGTAGCCTATATTCTGAAGTCCTCAAACAATATCCAGGAAATTCACAATACATCCAGTCATATTAAGGCTAGAGAGTTAACATGGAAGAACTCTGGAACCTTCAGCCTATAGTCAAAGAGAAGCAATCATTTTCCTCCTATGTATTAGCCAACTCTTTTTTTTCCCACCTACCCTGAACACTCAAGAAGCTGCATATTGGAAGTGAATGAGTGAGACTTTCTGGAGTGAACCTTCCTGTTTAGCATCCCACAGGCACTCACCACTGTGTTGTGCTATCTTACGGGTAGAGTGAAGAGGTAGGGAGTGAAATCATAATCACAAACTTCATAGTAGCAGGCATTTCATCAGACATTGCAGTCACCCCCCCCGCTTAAATTTCATGAAGCAATATATTCTCTCAAACACTGATAAAAACATGGTGTCCTTGTTTTACAGAGAAGTCACAACTCTGTTTAGCAAATTTAACAAAGATCAGATAAAGTCACTGATTTATGATAAACAGGATAGGTAATGTCTACTTTAAAAACTTTGGCCTTTCCATTTAGAAATATTAAAAAAATAGTTAATTTATCTTTCAGTACAATCACTAATTCACCAAATTTTAATTATTTTTTTTGGTTTTGATTTTGGCTATACTTAACCACAGCATAAGGCAAAGAACTTATTCAAATAACACTTACTAAATATTTAATCTTCACAATTCATGATAGATATAAATATAAATACAGGAGCTTTATGATTGAGGAGTACTGAGTTTATTTTCTGAAGCCTGAAGGATCAACACACAGTATCTCCCTTAGATAAAAATCTAATCATTTTGGTTAAACTGTCCTGGAGATTTAGTTTTAATAATGCTTAAAATTTGTCACAAAATTTTGCATATAGTCATGTCACCTTACAATATCATCTTTTCACCGTTTACCAATTCACCAAAGTCCTTTAAGTCCCATTAGAGAGAAAAAAATCTAATGATTTATTCCTAACCTGTTGTCTTCACTGAGTTACTTCCAACAATGCCACATAGTTAACATCAGAGAGACAGCAACTAAAGAAATGTGCATGTTCAAAAAATAATGTATTTAAAATATACAAAGAAATATTAAAACTCAACAATATGAAAACAAACAACCTGATTAAAAAATGGGTCAAAGACCTTAACAGAAACCTCACCAAAGATGATATACAGGTGGCAAATAAACATATGAAAAGATTCTCAACATCATATGCTATTGGGGAAATATAAAATTAAAACAACAATGAGATACCACTACATACCTTTTAGAATGGCTAAAATCCAGAACACTGAAACATCAAATGCTGGCAAGGATGTGGTGCAACAGAAACTCTCATTCATTGCTAGTGAGAATGCAAAATGGTACAGCCATTTTGGAGGAGAGTTTGGCAGTTTCTTACAAAGCTGAACATACTCTTACCATAGGATCCAGCAACCATGTTTCTTGGTATTTATCTAAAGGAGCTGAAGATTAATGTCTACACAAAAACTTACACAGGGATATTTATAGAAACTTTACTCATAATTGCCAAAACTTGGAAGGCAACCCAGATGTCCTTCAGTAGGTGAATGGATAAGTAAACTATGGTACATCCAGATAATGGAATACTATTCATCATTAAAAAGAAATGAACTATGCCATAAAAAGACATAGAGGAACCTTGAATGAATGTTACTAAATGAAAGAAGCTGATTTGAAAAGACTATACGCAGTGTGAAATCTGTGTATAACTTTACAGTCAGCCCTCCCTATCCATGGTTTTGCACCCATGGATTCAATCAACCTTGGACTGTGCAGTACTGTAGTATGTATTTATTGAAAAAAATCCATGTTTAGGTGGACTTGTGCAGTTCAAACCTGTGTTTTTCAAGGGTCAACTGTATATGACATTATGGAAAAGTTAAAACTGTGCGGACAGTAAGAAGATCAGTGATTGCCAGGGGTTATTGGGGAGGGAAGGATGAATAGGTGGTGCACAGAGGAATTTTAGGGCAGGGAAAATACTTGGTATGACACTATTATGGTGGATATATGTAATTAGAAGTTTTTCCAAACCCATACAATGTACAATATCAACAGTGAACCGTAATGTAAACAATGGACTCTGGGTGATAATGATGTGTCAATGTAGGTTCTTCAACTTGTAACAAATGTACCACTCTGGTGGGGGATGTTGATCAGGGGGAAGGCTGTGTTTATGTGGGGGGTGTATGAAATATCTCTGGACCTTCTGCTCAATTTTACTGTGACCCTAAGACTGCTCTAAAAAATAAAATCTACTAAAAAAAAAAAACCTCATTCAACTTGACAATTGAGTAGCTTTCAACTGTGAAAAAGAAGCTGTTCCTGAAATTAGGATGGATTCAATCTAACTCTCCTACAAAGACATCATTTGTAATATTCTGAAGATTAGTGAATTATCCTATCAAGTCTCTGGAAATAGAAAACTGCCAAAGGCCAAGAAAGGAGACACCTTCTATTCTTGTTCTGGGCAATACTAGTTCTCTAAGGTAGTAAGGAAAGGACAGCAAACTAAACCAGAAACATCAAGAGTTGTTCCAATTCTGGGCAAACTTACCTGGGGCTCCAGCATGCTGAGCTTCTACCATTCTCCAGTTCAATGTTCTTCCATGAAGAATACACTGAGTGGAACAGAGGAAACAATGCAGAAAGGAAACAACGTATTACTTACATAGACTTTAGCCAAACAAAGCCAATGGGCCAAAACAATGCTACAGCCCTCAAAAGTGTCTCTTGATTGGCTTTAGTGTTAAATCCACTCTTTTTTATAAAACTTAAATCCTTTCCCTCCTGGGCTTACCACTTTGTTTCTTATACAAAGGCCTCTCAAACTCCCCACCATATAGTACTTAAAAATTAGCTAAGAGGGCAGATCTTATGTTAGGTGTTTTAACACAATTAAATAAATAAATAAATAAATAAATAAATAAATAAATAGGGTGGGAGGAAACTTTTGAATATGATGGATACATCTATGGCATTGATTGTGGTGATAGTTTTATGGATGTACACTTATCTCCAAACTCATCAAGTTGTAAATATTCAATATGTACAGCTTTTTTTATGTCAATAATAGACAAATTAAAAAAAAAATCTCAGAACAAAATCTCCTCCCCAAATCTTTCAAAAGGAACTGATGGAACCACATTTAGTTCTGCCTTTCATTACCATTTATACTGCTTACAAGTAGTTTCTCATTTTAATCTCATTATCAAATGTACAGGAGTGGTACATTTGAAGATTCAGTCTTTATTGACAGGGCTGAATTCTACTTCACTAACCTCCTACTGTGTTTTTATATGACCACAATTTGATGACTGCAATAAAGCAAAGCATTCCACTGTCCTGACTATATATCTTCATACCTTACTCTCTGTCTCTCCCCTCCTTCCTAATACCGTTCCTTCCTTTGTCATAATAGATTCTCCTTTAGAAAATCCTGTTTGATCAGTACAATACACTCAACTATTTTGTGTCAGCTTTATTGAGGTGTAATTTACATGCAATAGTGTACAATTTTAAGTGTACACTGCAGTGAGTTTTGATAAATATATACAGTGGTAAATGCCATTACAATCAAGATATGGAATATTTCCATCATCCCTAAAAGATCCTTCATGTCCTTTTGTGGTCAATCCACTCCCCTCACCCAAATCAGTGACAAGCACTGATCTTTCTTTCACTATAATTTTGCCTTTTCTAAAAGTTCATATAAATGGAATCATATAGCATGTGGTCTTTATGTATGGTTTCTTTCACTTAGCATAATACTTTCAAGATATGTCCATATTGTACCCATCATATGGTAAGCATATGTTTGAGATTTTAATAAACTGTCAAACTTCTCCAAGTGGCTGTATCATTTTTCACTTCCACTAGCTACACATGAGAGTTTCATTTATCCACTATCCTTGCCAAAACTTGGTATTGTTAGTCTTTTTAATGTTAACCATTCAAGTGGGTGTGCAGTGGCATCTCACTATGAGTTTAAGTCTATCATCTTGCTACTTGCTTTTTATTTGTCCCATTTTTTCTTTGTTCCTTTCCCCCTCTGTTTCTGTCTTCTTTTGAATTTATTGATTATTGTTTGTGATATACCTCAATGAATCTCAAATGACTTCTGATCAAGGCCAATGACTTAGAGCACTAGAGACATTATTCAGTCAGTGGGAACTCAGTTTACTTCATGATGCATCATCCTAAAATGGAGCTGAGACCTTGACAACATGAGATCAACTTAAAGAAGAGAGGTTGGAGCTTGCATTAAGGAAGGGGTAAGGATCAGTAGAGTGGGGGTGAGCAAAGCACAAATGTGAAAACAGAGCTGCTGAAAATTCAGCTGTTTGTTTTTAGCACTATTACATAGTCTTGGAGCTGTTTCCCTTTAAGAAAACCATTTAGGCGGGAAAAGGAAAAACAATTTAATATTATTTTCAAGTGTATTCTCTGTTGATGTGATAAATTTTATTAAGGGTAGGTGAAAAGGAAATAATCTAAAATAAAATAGCTAGATCCAAAGAATGGTGCCCTGATTCTTGGTAAAAAACAGTGTAAACCCAGGAATTAAATTTGTAGTATAACTGAACATGAAGAACGATTCCCCATGAGTTGTACCTGGGGGCACAATAGCAGAAACACAGAATTTCCATATGAAAAAGAGACCAGTAGTTGGAGACATCGTCTCTTGTTCTGCTGAGATGGATCTATTTATGGTCAGTGAAATGTCAGTTAAGGGTTTGAGAGTGAAGCATAGAAATGAAAAAAACAAAAAAGGGAAACAGTGAGTCTGCATTAGAAGAGCAGGGAATTTTTACTCTCCACAAAGCAGGAACTAGTTTTCCAACACTGATCATAACGCATCTATAACTACCTTTCTAAATAGCTCAATTGTAGGTATGTTTATGAATAAAATTGATTATTTAGAGAACAACATGGAGAAGTTAAATGGCCATATTTATTTTCTTACACGGTGGGAAATCATGTTATTTTATCTGGCTGTTATAGTGAATAGGTCAAAGAAATTAAGTCATAAGGACTGGAAAATTTCCTGGCAAGGAAAGGACTCAGCATGAGCAAGAAATACACTCAATTAAGTTTTTCTGATTCATTTATTCCTTCCCTCCTTTTTTCCTTCTTTTCTTCCTTTCTTCCTTCCTCCCTCCCTCCCTTCCTTTCTATCACATTGTACTGGTCCTCAGTAATATGCAATTGAAAGCAAATACAGAATCTGTTAAATTCAATCAAAATATGGGTGTCTGATACATGTTAAAATCAGATAATCTCTGTAAAATAGTCAATCATTTCTACTGCTTTTGCTTCTTGTCATACTCCCCTGGAGATATGTAAATTATTGATTCCATCTGGTTTATTGCTGCTTGAGTGTTTAGAAGGCAGATGTAAATAAAGCTAAGTAACTTTCCAGAAAAGCTGCACAGTAAGGTATAAACCTGAAGTGTAATTCTCCTCTTCCAGATGCCACCTCAGACGTAGAAGTTTACAAAGGGAAACATACTACAGTACCTTTTAGGGCCTGCTAAAGCGAACAGCTCAGGGGAAAATTACCATACTACAGGTGTAATCAACTATTCTAAAACAGTCTTTCTGAATGATAAAGTTGAGTGTGTTATAATTTTTTCTGGATTTCTCTTTTTATCTTTTATGGGGCAAGGGAAGATGGAGGTAAGTATGATAACATTGCTTCCATCCATATAAAGTGTTTTTCCTTAGTCTAAGGTAGGACTGATTGTGAGGTGTTTTCCTTCTTCCTCTACTCTTCTCATTTTTTTCCTCTACTCTTCTCATTTTTTTCCTCTACCTACTATTCTTGCTCCCCTCATCTTCTGAAATGACGTTTATCTGCCTAAATACATCATCTCCAAACTAAATGAAAAATGATGAAGAGGAAAAATCTTCTTTTAAGCACTTGGAAGTTTACATCTGTAAATTAGCCCACAAAAGACTTATGGGCAAGACTCAAATCCTACACACCTCCCAAGGTATGTGGCATCTCTCTGCTCTAATTAGATAATATACCATTTATGAATTAATTGTTTATTCATTGTTTATTGAATTAATATATTATAAATATAATTTATAACCTATTAGAAGTTGAAAACAATATTGAAATGTGGAAATAATCATCTCCTTTAGTACATTTAAGGCATATCCATAGTTTCTGCATGGCCGAGCCACCCAAAAACCAGGTTTATGCTGAGTAATGGTCTAGGCATAATAAGTTCTGAGTATGGCTATCAGTGAGCATAAACTAGATATTGTACTCCATAAAATAATAAAAATTATCAGATGTACCATGATAATCTAGAGAAAAAAAGCAAATCCTTACACTTATGTTAAAGCTTCTAAGATTTCCCAGTTAGTTATTAGTAGCAATTTCCCAGGACTTTATTAAGGGATTTTGAATTCCTATTCTCAGTAGTCTCCACATGTTCTAACTGTCAGCAAACCATCTTGGTGTCTCCTTGAACTATGGAATCTTCTTGATTAACTGACCTCTTAGGAAAAAAATCCCAACACAGCCAAGGTGAGAAACAGCAAATGCATGTTTAGACTCATTTTGGTGCAGTTAAAAAGCCTGAGATTTAAAACCAAATGGATATAGGTTCCACTCCCAGTCTCTGTCAGTTACCACCAATGTGGTCCTAAGAAAGTCTATTAACTCCTATGGGTCTGTTTTCTCATCAGAAAAATGAGATTGTTGTATGGGATTGCTTTATTAAATAAGATAATGTACGCATAGCACCTGTACAGTAGATCCTCAATTAATGATAGCTGTCTCCTTCCATTCCATTTACATTTTCAACTTCCAGGTAAAAAGATTCTTGGTCTTTAAAGATATGTGAAATCTTTCTCTTCTCTGAAAGCATTTGGCAGATAGGAGGCACTCAGTAAATGTGAGCTCCCTGTCAACTCTTTATGTGCCTCACCAAGCTGTAGGCATCCACTGAAGCATAGCCCCTCTCATATATTACCTGACTTCATCCACACAGCAGCTGTGAAGCAGACCAATTCTGACTTCCTCATTCGTCACTCCAGAAGCAGTGAGTCAGGCTGAAATAAATAGGGGAGTGTCTGCAAATGTGGTTTAAACAACACCCATTTCTGGGGTAGATGAACATCAAAGTACTAATGCAGATATATACATATATATACTAGAGAGAATGAAATTTTAGAATTTGTGCCCTCTTATTTTTTGCTTAAAACTCTTAGTCTGACCACAAATAGAGAATCACCATTATAACTGTGGGTAAAGGTAGGGTTCACAAAAAATGATGTTCTTTTAATTTTTCAAGGTTAAACTTGAATGAATTGGTATATTACACTTTTTAGCAATAACAGCCAAGATTAGCAGAAAGGAATATAATTTTGCCTCTCTTATTCAGAACATTTATATGTTGTGTAACCCTATAAAGTTAAGTATCACTAGCCTCACATACTTTGCTTTATGGGTTACTCATCAAAGGATATGTGAATAAGAGTCTATTTTAAGACACTGTTTGAAATAACATTTTTAAAGGGATAATAGTTTTGAAACCAGTGTATTTTTCATTCATTATAAATCCACTTCTCTATGACTCCCCACCCATTAAATGAGTAAGAGTCATTACTTCAGGAGGTTGTTGGATATTTCCTAGAACAAGTAAGTCATTATTCAACTTTGAGCTTCAAAATTAAATTATCCCTGAGTTCACAGCTAGATGATAGTCTTGAGAACCAAGCTTTGCTGGGAGGAATATGTTTTCTAAATTCCAAAATCTTCTTCTTACATTCCAAGAGCAAAACAAGGGTGTCAGAGCCTGGATTTCTTTTGCCCTCAGTCTCAGTACACAGAGAAGAAAGGATATCAGGGATCTCCTTTTTTATAGAGTTAACTGAAGACTATTTTCAGTTGTCTTTGACATACAGGAAGAAGAAAACTTTCCAGTGTACAGAAGACTTTGAGAGTGCTGGAGGAGATGAAATTAGGGTAACTCTGCCTGGGTCCCTGAGATGGAGCCAGACGCTCCCGGACCAAAGATGGAGGGAGAGGGAATGAGATAGCAAGAAGCGAAAAGCAGCAAGAACATATACCTCTTTTCCATTTCAAGCTATAGCTAGAAAAATGCCTCAGAGTAGATCTGAAGCCATTGGATTGGCCACAGTAGAGCAGACATGATAGGTGACATGTTTAGGGAGAGGTGGCACTCACACCTCTGCTGCCATGTGGATGGGGTGGTGGTATGTGGTGGGGTTGTGGAATGATGGGGAATTTGGCAGGTAGCTAAGAATTAAGAAATGATTTGCCTTCCAGAGGTTTGGGGAGAAAAGAAATGGGGTGGAAAGCAGCTGGAGGGCTGATGGAAAATGCACTGAGTCTTAGGGGTTTAGCCATTCAAACACACACCCAACTGCTACACCCCAATTCAAAGTCAATGAGCCCTACATGAGGTCTAGACACTTCCCCTCTTATCATTACAGTGTTACCTGATCATCACTTTGTGTCAAGAAACCTCACAGGGAGAAAGGGAAAGGTCTCCTGAATGACTAAGCACCCTCCCCCCAATAAAACATATTTTAAAACAAAAAAGAATGAGTCATCTTGAATGGGCTATTTTGTGGTGGAGGTGGTTTAGTGTTTGCTACTGAATGGAAATGGGGGCTATTGAGCAAGATGAGGTAGTCATATAAATTAATTAACTGCCCACATATCTGATTTGTACCTTCCTTTTGCTACTCTTTGGAGAACTAACCAAGAAATTCTGGTTTTCCCAAAGCTCAGGGCTTGGACTGAATGAATAAAGAATCAGAAACCATTTTACAAGATTATGTAGAGTGTCGGAATTTCCAAAAGTAGAAAATAGTCTTCAGTTAGCTCTATAAAATGCTGTTGAATATTGTTCTATGCATTCATTTTAAATGTGTCTATGTGTATGTGTGTTGTGACTCTCACGTTTTGGGGCTTCATTTAGCAGAGGAGTCAAACCAAATTCATCTTTTTTTTTTTTTTTTGGTCCAAAAGAGCCTAAAGGCATGAATATGGAGAGGCCCTAGGCATAATCAGCCTAACATCTAGATCCCCAAAGTAGCAAGCTAGGTGAGGGTTAATGTATATTCTATAGTATGAGAGCTCCAGCAAGAGAGTCCTTAAAAGAAGGCAATCTGGCAAAACCAAAACATTTATCTGTTTCAAACCCGACACTATTAATCTAAAATGAAGGTGTGTTTTAAATTCAAGATCCTGACTAAAATGTACTGAGCATTCTCAGTGCTCAGAGCATTTTCAGTAACCCAATAAAACCAGTAACTTAAATTGAGTTTCCCCCCAAACAGACACTGAGATAATGATTTGAGTGCAATGGTTTATTAGAGAGCTAATCCTAGCAGCACCGCTGGGGAGTGATAAAGGAAGACAGGGAATGGAAGGAAGTTCCAGAGTAAGATAATATACAGGTGATCACTATGGGCGACTGAGGCCTAATACTACTGGGAACATCTGAGTGACGAGATCATTCCTCAGTTAGATCACATGAAGGATGAGGAAGCTGGTATTTACTCTCCAGTTGCCTCTCTCATTAGCTGAAGGCTGTCCTGGGGGCATCAGCTCCCCAACATTCTGACCTGTCCCAAGCAGGGGTTAAGCATGCCAAAGAAAGCCCTCTAAAGGAAAGTAAAAAATACAGGCAGTAGGAAGCCATCAGTGTGTATAGGGACTGGTGAGCTAACAATGTTAATTAGGCATTTGGGCAACTCAAAATTGGAAAACAGTAAATCAGGCATTTCCGGAAGCAACAAAAAATGTTACTAAATGGCAGAGCTGGAACCCCCGGCTCGGGGTCTCTTCCCTCCGCCGTCACGCAACTGCCCCGGAGCCCAAGGGGAGGGCGGCCTCACTGAGGCTGCCGGCTCTGGAGGGGCCCCGGCGGCCAAAGCCGCGACAGTCGTGCGGATGGCGGACTGGATGGCGGAACAGTAAGACGCGGAGATCACCTTCCTCCCCACAGGTACACCAGAAATACATCTACACGTGGAACAACTCCTACAGAACACCTACTGAATGCTGGCAGAAGACCTCAGACCTCCCAAAAGGCAAGAAAGTCCCCACATACCTGGGTAGGGTAAAAGAAAAAAGAATAAATAGAGACAAAAGGATAGGGATGGGACTTGCACCAGTGGGAGGGAGCTGTGAAGGAGGAAAGGTTTCCACACACTAGGAAGCCCCTTTGCGGGCGTAGACTGCGGGTGGCGGAGGGGGGGAAGCTTTGGAGCCGTGGAGGAGAGCACAGCAACAGAGGTGCGGAGGGCAAAGCAGAGAGATTCCCACACAGAGGATCGGTGCCGACCGGCACTCACCAGCCCAAGAAGCTTGTCTGCTTACCCGCCGGGACGGGCGGGGGCAGGGGGCTGAGGCTCAGGCTTCGGTCGGAGCGCGGGGAGAGGACTAGGGTTGGCGGCGTGAACACTGCCTGCAGGGGTTTAGTGCACCACAGCTAGCAGGGAGGGAGTCCGGGGAAAAGTCTGGACCTGCCAAAGAGGCAAGAGACTTTTTCTTCCCTCTTTGTTTCCTGGTGCGCGAGGAGAGAGGATTAAGAGCGCTGCTTAAAGGAGCTCCAGAGACGCGCGCAAGCCGCGGCTAAAAGTGTGGACCACAGAGACTGGCACGAGACGCTAAGGCTGCTGCTGCCGCCACCAAGAAGCCTGTGTGCGAGCACAGGTCACTATCCACACCCCACTTCCGGGGAGCCTGTGCAGCCCACCACTGTCAGGGTCCCGGGATCCAGGGAAAACTTCCCCGGGAGAACGCACGGCGCGCCTCAGGCTGGTGCAAGTCATGGTGTCCTCTGCCGCCGCAGGCTCGCCCCGCACTCCGTACCCTCCCACCCCCGGCTTGAGTGAGCCAGAGTCCCCGAAGCAGCTGCTCCTTTAACCCCGTCCTGTCTGAGCGAAGAACAGATGCCCTCCGGCAACCTACACGCAGAGGCGGGGCCAAATCCAAAGCTAAGCCCCGGGAGCTGTGAGAACAAAGAAGAGAAAGGGAAATCTCTCCCAGCAGCCTTAGAAGCAGCGGATTAAAGCTCCACAATCAACTTGATGTACCCTGCATCTGTGGAATATATGAATAGACAACGAATCATCCCAAACTGAGGAGGTGGACTTTGAGAGCAACATTTATTATTTTTTCCCATTTTCCTCTTTTTTTGAGTATGTATGTGTACGCTTCTGTGTGAGAATTTGTCTATATAACTCTGCTTCCACCATTTGTCCTAGGGTTTCTATCCGTCCATTTTTTGTTTTCTTTAAAAAAATATTTTTTCTCAATAATTATTTTTTATTTTAATAAATTTATTTTATCTTATCTTACTTTTTTTATTTTATCTTCTTTCTTTCTTTTTTTCCTTCCTTCCCTCCTTCCTCCCTTCCTCCCTCCCTCCCCTCTTTCTTTCTTCCTTCCTTCCTTTCTTTCTTTCCTTCCTTCCTTCCTCCTTTTCTTTCTTTCTTTTCTTCCTTCCTTTCTTTCTTTCTTTCCTACCTTCCTTATTCGCTCGTTCCTTCCTTCCTTCCTTCTTTCCTTTCTTTCTCTCTCTCTTCCTTCCTTCCTTCCTTCCTTCCTTTCTTTCTTTCTTTATTATTTTATTTCTTCTTTTTCTCCCTTTTATTCTGAGCTGTGTGGATGAAAGGCTCTTGGTGCTCCAGCCAGGAGTCAGTGCTGTGCCTCTGAGGTGGCAGAGCCAACTTCAGGACACTGGTCCACAAGAGACCTCCCAGCTCCACATAATACCAAATGGTGAAAATCTCCCAGAGATCTCCATCTCAACACCAGCACCCAGCTTCACTCAATGACCAGCAAGATACAGTGCTGGACACCCTATGCCAAACAACCAGCAAGACAGGCACAAAACCCCACCCATTAGCAGAGAGGCTGCCTAAAATCATAATAAGTCCACAGGCACCCAAAAACACACCACCAGACGTGGACCTGCCCACCAGAAAGACAATATCCAGCCCCATCCACCAGAACACAGGCACTAGTCCCCTCCACCAGGAAGCCTACACAACCCACTGAACCAACTTTAGCCACTGGGGACAGACACCAAAAACAACAGGAACTACGAACCTGCAGCCTGCAAAAAGGAGACCCCAGACACAGTAAGATAAGCAAAATGAGAAGACAGAAAAACATACAGCAGATGAAGGAGCAAGATAAAAACCCACCAGACCTAAAGAATGAAGAAGAAATAGGCAGTCTACCTGAAAAAGAATTCAGAATAATGATAGTAAAGATGATCCAAAATCTTGGAAATAGAATAGACAAAATGCAAGACACATTTAATAAGGACCTAGAAGAACTAAAGATGAAACAAACAATGATGAACAACACAATCAATGAAATGAAAAATACTCTAGATGGGATCAATAGCAGAATAACTGAGGCAGAAGAACGGATAAGTAACCTGGAAGATAAAATAGTGGAAATAACTACTGCAGAGCAGAATAAAGAAAAAAGAATGAACAGAACTGAGGACAGTCTCAGAGACCTCTGGGACAACATTAAATGCACCAACATTCTAATTACAGGGGTTTCAGAAGAAGAAGAGAAAAAGAAAGGGACTGAGAAAATATTTGAAGAGATTATAGTTGAAAACTTCCCTAATATGGGAAAGGAAATAGTTAATAAAGTCCACTAAGCACAGAGAGTCCCATACAGGATAAATCCAAGGAGAAATACACCAAGACACATATTAATCAAACTGTCAAAAATTAAATACAAAGAAAACATATTAAAAGCAGCAAGGGAAAAACAACAAATAACACACAAGGGAATCCCCATAAGATAACAGCTGATCTTTCAGCAGAAACTCTGCAGGCCAGAAGGGACTGGCAGGACACATTTAAAGAGATGAAGGAGAAAAACCTGCAACCAAGATTACTCTACCCAGATGGATCTCATTCAGATTTGATGGAGAAATTAAAACCTTTAAAGACAAGCAAAAGCTGAGAGAGTTCAGCACCACCAAACCAGCTGTACAACAAATGCTAAAGGAAATTCTCTAGGCAAGAAACACAAGAGAAGGAAAAGACCTACAATAACGAACCCAAAACAATTAAGAAAATGGGAATAGGAACATACATATTGATAATTACCTTAAATGTAAATGGATTAAATGCTCCAACCAAAAGACATAGACTGGATGAATGGATACAAAAACAAGACCCATATATATGCTGTCTACAAGAGACCCACTTCAGACCTAGAGACACATACAGACTGAAAGTGAGGGGATGGAAAAAGATAATCCATGCAAATGGAAACCAAAAGAAAGCTGGAGTAGCAATTCTCATATCAGACAAAATAGACTTTAAAATAAAGACTATTAGAAGAAACAAAGAAGGACACTACATAATGATCAAGGGATCGATCCAAGAAGAAGATATAACAATTGTAAATATTTATGCAGCCAACATAGGAGCACCTCAATATATAAGGCAAATACTAACAGCCAAAAAAGGGGAAATTGATAGTAACACAATCATAGTAGGGGACTTTAACATCCCACTTTCACCAATGGACAGATCATCCAAAATGAAAATAAATAAGGAAACACAAGCTTTAAATGATACATTAAACAAGATGGATTTAATTGATATTCATAGGATATTCCATCCAAAAACAACAGAATACACATTTTTCTCAAGTGCTCATAGAACATTCTCCACGATAGATCATATCTTGGGTCACAAATCAAGCCTTGGTAAATTTAAGAGAATTGAAAATGTATCAAGTATCTTTTCCGAACACAACACTATGAGACTAGATATCAATTACAGGAAAAGATCTGTAAAAAATACACATATGGAGGCTAAACAATACACCACTTAATAACGAAGTGATCACTGAAGAAATCAAAGAGGAAATTAAAAAATACCTAGAAACAAATGACAATGGAGACATGACGACCCAAAACCTATGGGATGCAGCAAAAGCAGTTCTAAGAGGGAAGTTTATAGCAATACAATCCTACCTTAAGAAACAGGAAACATCTCGAATAAACAACCTAACCTTGCACCTAAAGCAATTAGAGAAAGAAGAAAAAAAATCCCCAAAGTTAGCAGAAGGAAAGAAATCATAAAAATCAGATCAGAAAAAAATGAAAAATAAATGAAGGAAATGATAGCAAACATAAATAAAAGTAAAAGCTGGTTCTTTGAGAAGATAAACAAAATTGATAAATCATTAGCCAGACTCATCAAGAAAAAAAGGGAGAAGACTCAAATCAACAGAATTAGAAATGAAAAAGGAGAAGTAACAACTGACACTGCAGAAATACAAAATATCATGAGAGATTACTACAAGCAACTCTATGCCAATAAAATGGACAACCTGGAAGAAATGGACAAATTTTCAGAAATGCACACCCTGCCAAGACTGAATCAGGAAGAAATAGAAAATATGAACAGACCAATCACAAGCACTGATTGAAACTGTGATTAAAAATCTTCCAACAAGCAAAAGCCCAGGACCAGATGGCTTCACAGGCGAATTCTCTCAAACATTTAGAGAAGAGCTAATACCTATCCTTCTCAAACTCTTCCAAAATACAGCAGAGGGAGGAACACTCCCAAACTCATTATATGAGGCCACCATCACCCTGATACTAAAACCAGACAAGAATGTCACAAAGAAAGAAAACTACAGGCCAATATCACTGATGAACATAGATGCAAAAATCCTCAACAAAATACTAGCAAACAGAATCCAACAGCACATTAAAAGGATCATACACCATGATCAAGTGGGGTTTATTCCAGGAATGCAAGGATTCTTCAATATACGCAAATCAATCAACATGATACACCATATTAACAAACTGAGAGAAAAACCATATGATCACATAAATAGATGCAGAGAAAGCTTTCGACAAAATTCAACACCCATTTATGATAAAAAGCCTGCAGAAAGTAGGCAAAGAGGGAACTTTCCTCAACATAATAAAGGCCATATATGACAAACCCACAGCCAACATCATCCTCAATGGTGAAAAACTGAAAGCATTTCCACTAATATCAGGAACAAGACAAGGTTGCCCACTCTCACCACTCTTATTCAACATAGTTTTGGAAGTTTTAGACACAGCAATCAGAGAAGAAAGGAAATAAAAGGAATCCAAATCGGAAAAGAAGAAGTAAAGCTGTCACTGTTTGCAGATGACATGATACAATATATAGAGAATCCTAAAGATGCCACCAGAAAACTACTAGAGCTAATCAATGAATTTGGTAAAGTAGCAGGATACAAAATTAATGAACAGAAATCTCTGGCATTCCTATACACTAATGATGAAAAATCTGAAAGTGAAATCAAGAAAACGCCCCCATTTACCAGTGCAGCAAAAAGAATAAAATATCTAGGAATACACCTACCTAAGGAGACAAAAGACCTGTATGCAGAAAATTATAAGACACTGATGAAAGAAATTAAAGATGATACAAGTAGATGGAGAGATATACCATGTTCTTGGATTGGAAGAATCAACGTTGTGAAAATGACTCTACTACCGAAAGCAATCTACAGATTCACTGCAATCCCTGTCAAACTACCACTGGCATTTTTCACAGAACTAGAACAAAACATTTCACAATTTGTATGGAAACACAAAAGACCCTGAATAGTCAAAGCAATCTTGAGAACGAAAAACAAAGCTGGAGGAATCAGGCTCCCTGACTTCAGACTATACTACAAAGCTACAGTAATCAAGACAGTATGGTACTGGCACAAAACCAGAAATATAGATCAATGGAACAGGATAGAAAGCCCAGAGATAAAGCCAGGCACATATGGTCACCTTATGTTTGAGAAAGGAGGCAGGAATGTACAGTGGAGAATGGGCAGCCTCTTCAATGAGTAGTGCGGGGACAACTGGACAGGTACATGTAGAAGTATGAGATTAGATCACTCCCTAACACCATACACAAACATAAGCTCAAAATGGATTAAAGACCTAAATGTAAGGCCAGAAACTATCAAACTCTTAGAGGAAAACATAGGCAGAACACTCTATGACATAAATCACAGTAAGATCCTTTGTGACCCACCTCCTAGAGAAATGGAAATAAAAACAAAAGTAAACAAATGGGACTCAATGAAACTTCAAAGCTTTTTGTACAGCAAAGGAAACCATAAACAAGACCAAAAGATAACCCTCAGAATGGGAGAAAATATTTGCAAATGTCCTATATTTGCAAATGTATGACAAAGGATTAATCTCCAAAATTTATAAGAAGCTCATGCAGCTCAATAACAAAAAAACAAATAACCAAATCCAAAAATGGGCAGAAGACCTAAATAGACATTTCTCCAAAGAAGATATACAGACTGCCAACAAACACATGAAAGAATGTGTTTAATCATTAATCATTAGAGAAATGCAAATCAAAACTACAATGAGATATCATCTCACACCAGTCAGAATGGCCATCATCAAAAAATCTAGAAACAATAAATGCTGGAGAGGGTCTGGAGAAAAGGGAACACTCTTGCACTGCTGGTGGGAATGTGAATTTGTACAGCCACTATGGAGAACTGTATGGAGGTTCCTTAAGAAACTACAAATAGAACTACCATGTGACCCAGCAATCCCACTACTGGGCATATAGCCTGAGAAAACTATAATTCAAAAAGAGTCATGTACCAAAATGTTTATTGCAGCTCTATTTACAATAGCCCGGAGATAGAAACAACCTAAGTGTCCATCATTGGATGAATGGATAAAGAAGATGTGGCACATATATACAATGGAATATTACTCAGCCATATAAAGAAACGAAATTGAGTTGTTTGTAATGAGGTGGATGGACCTAGAGTCTGTCATACAGAGTGAAGTAAGTCGGAAAGAGAAAGACAAATACCGTATGGTAACACATATATATGGAATTTAAGAAAAAAAAATGTCATGAAGAACCTAGGGGTAAGACAGGAATAAAGACACAGACCTAGTAGAGTATGGACTTGAGGATATGGGGAGGGGGAAGGGTAAGCTGTGACAAAGTGAGAGAGTGGCATGGACATATATACACTACCAAACGTAAAATAGATAGCTAGTGGGAATCAGCTGCATAGCACAGGGATATCAGCTCGCTGCTTTGTGACCACCTAGAGGGGTGCGATAGGGAGGGTGGGAGGGAGGGAGTTGCAAGAGGGAAGAGATTTGGGAACATATGTGTATGTATAACTGATTCACTTTGTTATAAAGCAGAAACTAACACACCATTGTAAAGCAATTATAGTCCAATAAAGATGTAAAAAAAAAAAAGAATTTCTCTCTCTTAAAAAAACTGTTACTGAATGAACACTAGAAGGCAGTAGTGTTTCGGTAGATTCCACACAATTTGTAACCTTTTAATATATAACTTTATCAGAATAAATTTGTTTAGCTTGTAGATTTAAGCTACCATTTTGTCTAATTATTTTTTGACATTCATTTCACTCAACTGAGTAGATCCATGAGAAGGCTGCAAAAGCCAAAAAAGATTTTGAAAAAATTGACTGCTGGAATCCAAAGGCAACTGTGAAAGCTAAAATTCTTCTCTGTATAACACTAATTATGAGGTTTTAGGTAGACCAGTTATATTTAAGGAACAAAAGAAAGCAAATTTTAAAAATCTTTGGTTTTTTAGGTGTTTGAGATTATAGTACTGGGGCAACTGTGGGTTGCATATCTTTAGAAATGAAACTCAAATTTTGGTTATTAATAATTTTAGAAATATACTTCTCCCCTCAAATCATTTAAATTAAATATACAATTATGGTTGAACATCAGTTAAAGAAGGATGCTTAATTAATCTCCACAGGGGGGCAATCTATTTGGAATAAGGAGTTCTTAAAAATGTCTTGAAGGGAAAATGGTGTGTGTGTGTGTGTGTGTTTGTGTATGTGTGTGTGTGTGTGTGTGTGTGTGTGACTTTTTCTTCCTCTTTATCTTCCTCTTTTTAAAAATTTTTCCCAACACAAAAGAAAGATTAGTTTCAGCACTGATCTCTGGTCACAACATTATCTGAGGTCAGAATATCTGTGTCTAATTTATTTCAAAGCCAGAATAAAACTAAGGTATAGAATTTACAAAAGGGAATATTTTAGAAGGTGCCAGTGCAAAGAAGGATAAGAGAGAAAATCTGAAGAGATATCGAAGTAACATGCCCACATGCCTTCCCAGGAGACTGCACCAAGCATTTAGGAAACAATGACAACCAAAATGGAGAGGCTACGCATGATGAACCCCTTAGACACCAGACAAGTTCTAGACACTCCTAAAATTACATGTACAGTTCATTGTATGGAAAAGTAGCCTGTAGTTACTAGACGGGGATGATTTACAGAAAAGTCTGGATTAATCATGCACCTTGATAACATAAGCTGGAACTGACACAGGCTTATAATAATCAGTTTAAAAATGTTAGCTAGTAAACATCTATAAACATTATATACTTCTTTAATGCAGACACTTTAAAAATATTTGAGCATTTTTATAAATTTGCATTATTTAGAAAAATAATTTTATAAAGTGAAACAGTAAATACATCTCCAAAACTGCCTTGAATATTGTTATATCTTTCCAACACAGGGTATTTAGCATATACTAAGCAGTATACAAAACAATTAATGAAGCCTAAGGAAATTAGCATTCAGGTCAGTGTAATGAGGGTAGTCAAAGGCCTGAAGGCCAGAAACATTTTCTCACTGAGAGAAAAATATAGGTGAACTTTATGGTAAGGAGAGCATGACTGTGACTCCTGCTATTGCTCTCAAGTTACAGCAACAAGCAGATCCAAGGTTCTACGTTTAAAATAAAAACATTTAAAATTAATAGGAGTTATTTAAGGTTATTTAGCTTACATAAAAAGAAACTTGTTTACTAGCCATTAATAATCATTAAAATCAAATGATGCCGAATAATATATATGAAAATCAATATTCATTTGGAAGAAAAAATTCCTAGCAACTACTATCCTAGTAAAAAGGCCATTTACCAAGGTTTTTTGTTTTTTTTTTTAAAGTCTTTATTGAATTTGTTACAATATTGCTTCTGCTTTATGTTTTGGTTTTTTGGCCATGAAGCATGTGGGATCTCAGCTCCCCGACCAGGGATCGAACCCACATCCCCTGCATTAGAAGGCGAACTCTTAACCACAGGACTGACAGGGGAGTCCCCATTTACCAAGTTTTAATTCATAATTACGCCTGAATCCAATGCTACTATTTGCTAGCTAACTATGTGCCACTAGCATAGAGGCTACCCATTCTTATTTTTAGACTGGTTATAGACTAAACCATTATTATTGTTATTTAAATAGGCAAGCATTTATCACAGTACTTGACAGGCAGTTTCCAAAAACGTTACTTTTACATAAGTCTGTTCACATTTCTACGATAAGAAAGTGTTATATGGAAAGAGATAAGGATTTGATATTGGATTCCATTTTTCATAAAATAGAGCTGCTGTTGTTTTTTCAATTTGGGAAGGTAAGGCCAGTCTCCCAGCCTTCAACGTTTTGACTTATGGGACCTCTTCAGGAAAACTATTGTACCTAGAACTGCCATATCAAACTTTACATTAGCTAGAGCTCCACAAAAGTATGTTATTATTCCTCCTTAATGCAATGCTTTAACACTGACTGAACCTTTTATATTAGCATTTACAAGTATTCAGCTTTAAAATTAAGACAACTAACAATCCTTCTCAGTGCTGTGGATTATTTGATATCCCTCAAATCTTTAACAATGGTTTGGGAAGTACTGTGATTCTTATGCATCAAAATGAGTCTCAATATAATTAAGACTTACTGAGAAGGTAGTCATTTATTCATTGCCTAATATGTGCTAGTCTAAATTAAGCTCATAGAATGAAGTGTTATATGTGAAGACAGGGAGAGTTTCTGTCTGCAATAATCTTTATACTGGGAAGACATATAATGAACATGAAAACAAACAAAACAAGAACACAAGGAAATTTGAGATAGTAGTAAGTGTTATAAAGGATGATGTGATAGATACCACTGTAGGTTGGAGTTAGGCATATAATTCAAGACATTGCTCAGATCAAAATCATCACCATGTACTTGAAGAACTTAATGAAATAACCAAGAATTCTGAGAAATTATTGAAAAAATAAGAGATAAAATAGAAACTGGCAAAGCTGAAAAAATAAGTGGGGAGTAAAATGAACTGAAGCCCTCACTGGAATAAATAATTCTAAAATACATGAGATTCATAATGCATAGATTGAGAAAAGTGAACACAACAAAATTCAAATTAGGAGTTTATAATTAGTAGACAATGTGATAGATACGGAAGATCTAATACATGTATAATTGAGTCTCCTAAGAGGGTAACTGAATTAATAGAACAAAAAAAAATAAACAAATAAAAATATTCATCAATAAAATCTTCCATAAATAAAATCTTCCATAAATAAAAGAATAGTTGAATATATGAATTAAAAGGATTTATTTTGTCCCAGGAAAATAAACACAGAACAATCAACCTTGAAACATATATGAGTAAAATTACTGGACTATAAAAATGAAGAAAGAACTTTCTGGATGTTCAGAAAATAAAATTAGGTTATTAATCAAGGCAAAAAAAATCAGCTGGGAGTTTCAGACTGATTCAAAGCTAAATGACTTGGAGAAATACCTAAATGTCTTTAGAGAACAAAGGGGGAGGGGTAACTCAAAAATTTTATATCCAGCCAATTGTCTTTTAAGTACACATTCAAGAAACCAGGAAATATAATTCCATGAGGCTTTCTTGCAAAAATTATTAGGATATTCTCTGTCATGAAGAGAGAGAGCCACATTGTGTCTCTATGGCTTCCCAATTTTTAATGTTTTATTCTTACCAGCTTCTATTATTTTATCACCACTAAGTAACTAAGAGTGAAGTCATTCTTACTGCTTTCTCCTTAATAATCATTCCCTGTTTCTCCTAACTAAAAAATAAATGTAGACACGATGGCAAAATGCATCCATTTTGTTGCAAGACTAAGAATAAAATAACTGTGGAGATTATAGCTCAGAAAAGAACAATTTTTTTAACAATATTATTATTAATAATTTAACAACATGTGGAAAGGAGAAGAAGAGAAAATTGACAGCTTGGCAAGTGAATTGATTTCTTCTATAGAAATGTCAACAGATTTTATGCTGACAAATCAAGTAATAGAGTTTAACCATCAAGATAGACTAGCTACATGAACAATCAATCCCCCAATCTCACTGGTTTAACATAATAAAGGTTTATTTCACACTCATGCTAAATGCTAATCATGGGTATACTGATGTTCTGTTCTACATTATGTTCTCTCTGACACAGACTGACAGAGACCTACAATCTGAAACATCACCAGACTTCGTGGCAGAGGAAAGGGTTTCACGTTGGTAATGTCAGTTCTACTCACAACTCATTGGCCAGAATTATCAGGAAAAGCAATCCTATCACATACCCAGAATGAGAGAACCGGAATATATGGCAAAGAGCACTGATTGCTACCATATCAAGATATAAGTATATTTAAGTGAATTAAAAATAACACCCAATTGGCTAGGAAAAAAACAATGAGGAGAAATTAGGAAGTGGAGAAGAGAAGGAGAAAATAAAAAAGATGGGAGGAAGTGGAAGTTTACTCATATTCGAGAGGTGGTGAATATTGTTTAATGAAATAGAGAAATGAATATACCATCAATCTCTACTGTCCAATAAGGTAGTCACTAGCCACATGTGAGTATTTAAATTTAACTTAAAATGAATTAATGTTAAAATATCAGTTTCTCACTCACACTAGCCACATTTCAAGTACTTGATATGCAACATGTGGTTAGTAGCTATTGCATTGAACAGCACAGACATAGAACATTTCGATAGTCTTAGAAAATTCTCTTTTATAATGTTGCTATTGATGTTTGTTGTTATAAATAAAAAGATATAAAGAAAACTATTATTACTCTTTCAAATTATGAGAATGAAAATTCACATGCACAAAGCAGTCAAACCACAGCTAGATTGTAAAAGATGAAATAAAATTTAAAAACCCCAGAAGTTACAATGTAAAATATGGATAACACAACTAAGAACAAAGATACATGCTGCACCAACAAAGTTGACTATAAAAATAAAAAACTCAAGTAAGATCATGTGTATAAACCCAAATATATATAAACATAAGAAATCAAAATTGCCTATATATATATTTTTTATTTTATTTATTTATTTTTTTTTGCGGTGTGTGGGCCTCTCACTGCTGTGGCCTCTCCCATTGTGGAGTACAGGCTCCGGACATGCAGGCTCAGCAGCCATGGCTCATGGACCCAGCTGGTCCGCGGCACGTGGGATCTTCCTGGACCGGAGCATGAACCATGTCCCCTGCATCGGCAGGCGGACTCTCAACCACTGCGCCACCAGGGAAGCCCTAAATTGCTTATATTTTTGAACGCTTATCATGGGCCAGGCAACTAATATAACCATGTAGTATATATTATCTCTTGTAATTATCATAACAAGTTACAAGGTAGGTATTGTGTTCCTTCCACCAAATTCATATGTTGAAGCTCTAACTCCAAATACCTCAAGACATGATTGTTCTTGGAGAAAAGTTCTTTAAAGTGATGATTAAGTTAAAATGAGGCCATTAGGGTAGGAGCCTAATGCATTATGACTAGTGTCTTTATAAGAAGAAGAAGAGACTGCAGGGGCACGTGTACACAGAGGGATGACCATGTGAAGAGGCAGCAAGAGGGCAAGGAGAGCCAAGGAGAGAGGTTTCAGAGGAACCCAACCTTGCTGGCACCATGATCTTGGCCTTCCAGCCTCCAGAACCATGAGAAAGTAAGTTTCTATTGTTTAAGCCACCCAGTTTGGGACCTTTTGCTATGATAATCCTAGCAAACTATTACAGTAATATTAATATATATGTTTTATTATGATAAAACCAAACAATGAAATGTTAAATAATTTAACAAAGATGACAAAGCTTGAAAACAGCAGAGGCTAACTGTGAAGCCAGGCTGTCTGATTCCAGATCTTGTCCTCTTAACTCTTTTGCCACAATTGGTCATGAACATAAAGCCAGCTTCAATGAATTTCATGATTGTACAGTGGAATTAAGCAAAAAAATTACAAAAGATAATTAGAAAATCCCCAACTGCCTGGAAATTTAAAGGCAGACTCTAAATAATTCATTGGTAAAAGAAGGATTTCAAATCCAAAATTTAAAAATACTTTGAACTGAATTATTAAGAAGATACCCAAAATGAAAACTTATGGGATGAGACTAAAGCAGCCTTTAGAAGGAACCAGGAATCCTTAGACACTTGTATTAAGGAAGAAAAAACATTAAAAACTATTTATCTAAGTTCCCATTTCAATAAATTAGAAAAAATCCCAGTATATTAAACCTAAAAAAAGGAGACAAGAAGAAATAACCAAGACGAGCTGAAATCAACACAGAGAAAATAAAGAAAAAACCAACGAAACCAGAAGCTGGTTCTTTAAAATTGGTAATAAAATTGATAAACCCATAGCAAGAGTGATCAAGAAAAAGAGAAGTAATTTTATTCAAGATCATAAAAGGGGTCTATGAAATGGACAAATCCCTAAAAAACACTTAGTCAAATTGATTTACGACAAAAAGAACATCTGAAAAATACTAGATTATTAAAGAAATTGAATCCATTATTGAAAATCTTCCCCCGAGGACAACCTAAGACCGTTATGTCCTCATGTATGAAGTCTTCGAAACTTTTAAGGAAGAAATAATACCAATCGCACACAAACTCTTCCAGAGAACAGAAAAAGAGGAAACTCTTACCAACAATTTTTATGAAGCCAACATACCCTTCATTTAAAAATATGATAAGCACCTAATCAGAAAGGAAAATTAAAGACCAGAATCTTTCACAAACAGTTGCAAAAATCTTGAACAGAATATTAGCAAAATGAATATATATAGTAAATGATAAAATATTCTGAATAACAGATTGTATTCCAGAATGCAAGTATAGGTTAGCATTCCAAATTCATTCTAAATAATTTACTAAATGAAGGAGGAAAGAAACATAATCAGCCCAAGAGAAGCAGAAAAAGCATTTGACAGAATTTAACACCCATTGATGATAAAAATTTCTTTGGAAACTAACAATAAAAGGGAACTTCCCTAACTTAATGAACAATATCTATACAAAAAAAATCTACAACGAACATCATATAATCAAGATGGTGAAAATGTGCATGCTTTCTTCCTGAGATCAAACGTGAAACAATGATGCCTGCTATCATCAGTAAATACTATACTGGAGGTCCTAGCCAATATAGTAAGACAAGAAAAGTGGAAAATGGCATAAGGATTGGAAAAGAGATATAAAGCTGTCATCATTTGCAAAGGATGTAATTGTTTATGTAGAAAATCCAAAATAATCTGCAGACAAAACATTAGAACTAGTAAGTGACTTTAGTGAGGTCACTGAATACAAGGTAAATATACAAAAATCAATTCTATTTGTGTTTACTAGCAATAAACAAACAGACAAATTAGATTTAAAACTATATGTCTCTTACAATAGAATTAAAAAAATCAACTACCAAGGAAAAAGTCTAGTGAAAATGGGAGGTGCTATATTCATTTACAGATTCATTATTGTAAGGTTATCAATTCTCCCAAGTGAATCTATTATTCAACACAATCCCAAACAAAATTCCAGCAGATTTTCTAAAGAAATTGAAAAATTCTAGAAGTTAGATGGAAATACATTCATCAAAGAGTAGCTAAGACAATCTTAAAAGGGAACAAAACTAAAGGACTTACACAATCAAGATGTATTTTATTGTACTATATAGTTATAATAGTTAAAGTATTGTGCTGCTAGTAGAGGAATAAACAGAGGAACAGAATAGGGAGTCCACACAGAGATCAATACAAATATTATCACTAGATTTACGATACTGTAGAGCAGAGGCTAAGAAATTGTGACCTCTAACACACAGCATACTCAATCATCAATTCCACATGAATTGTATATCTAAAAGTGAAAGATAAAACAATAAAGCTTGTAGAAGAAAACATGGTTGGACATACTCATGACCTTAGAATAAGCAAAGATTTTTAAAAATACAACATAAAAACTGCTAACTATAAAGAAAAAAATTTGATAAACTGGATTACATTTATATTAAGAACTTCTGTTCATAAAAAGGCATTATTAAAAGAACAAAAAGGCAAGAAACACACTGTGGAGAAGGTATTTGCTACAGGTACATTTGACAAAACACTTCTATCCAAAATCTAAAAATAAATCAACAAGAAAACAAAACCTAGTATAAAAAATGTACAAAAGATTTGTACAAAAGTATTGCAATTTTAAAAAAGAAAATAGCTAATAACATGTAAAAAGGTGCTCAATTTCTATAGTTATCAGTAAAATGTAAATTAAAACCACAAAGAAATATTACTACATGCCCATCACCAAAATGACTAAAATTAAGAAATAAATAAGTAAAACAGATAATATCAAGTGTTTGTGATGATTAGGAGCATCTGGAAATCTCATTCACTGTTGGCATAATTATAATTGAAAGCCCTTGGGAAAACTAACTAGTAACATCTACTGAAGTTGAACATTTCTCTACCTTATAATTAAGCAATTCCACTGTTAGGTATAGGTATCTAACAGAAATGTACACATCTATGAACCAAAATAATGTATAAAAATGTTCACAACAGCACACTATTCAAAATAGCTGTGAAAGACCCAAATGCTGATTTACCATTAAATGGCTCCCACTGGCTTATAGTCACACAATGAAATACTATAACAATGAGTATAAATGACCTATAATCCTACCTGCAAAGTATAGATGTATCTCACAACCATAATAGAGGAAAAATATGCCAGAAACAAATGAGACTATATTGCAAAATTCCAAAATATAAGGAATAGCTCCAAATCAACATGAAAAAAGGCAGACAACCCAATAGAAAAATGAAAAAAGACTTGCACAGGCAATTCACAAAAGAGAATATCCAGATGGTCATCACAGAAATACAAAGTAAACAACCAGAATGGCAAAATGAAAATGAAAGAAAATACCAAAATTTGGCAGTGGTGAGGAGAAACTAGAATTCTTATACACGGTCTGGCGAGAGTATAAATTGGTACAACCACTGTTAGACTGTATTTTCCAAAGTTAGCCTATGTAGATACAAGCTGTGATCCTGCAACTTCATCCCTTGGTCTATACTCTCCAGAAATATACACGTAAGGCCAACAAAAGATATGTACTAGAATATCCAAGCAGCACTATTCATAATACCTCCAATTTGGAAATGTTCATAATACCAAAATGTCCATCAATAAGGAAACAGGTATATTAATTGCACACAATGAGGATGAGTGAATTACATCTACACATAATATAGATAAAACTAACAAACATAATATGAATAAAAGAAATCAGGCACAAAAGAGCACATATTATATAAACCCATTTATAAAAAGTTAAAAAGAAGAAAAACTAATCTGTAATATTAGAAGTCAGAGTGATGATTTCCATTATGTCAGGGAGAGAGGGTAAGGTAGTGATTCAAAGGGGCAGACAAACACTTCTGGGTCAAGCAGTGTTTTGATTTTTAATCTGGTTGCATGAGTATATTCTCTTTGTGAAAATTCATTAAGCTGTACACTTATGATTTTTGTACATTTTAATAATATTTTAATACTTCAATAAAGTCTGAATAAAACTATAGAGGGAGAATTAAATAAAAATGGCATGTATTGGGAAAAGAAAAAATGGCCTTAAAGGATTCTCAGGTTCTTTGATTTTAAAGACAGTTAAATTATTAACCAATATTACACTAAGTCAAGATTGCATGCTATATTCTCTAAAACCAAAACATCAAATTAGTAATATCAAAATAAAAAACTACTAAACAAACTTATGTGGTCATACCCACACTCAGAGAATGAGATTTGAACAAGGAGGAACTGTGAAAGGAACTGATGGGCCTGTTACCATTATCACATCCCTGAGGTAAACCACAGCATCCAACACCTCCACTGCCACAAGACCAGGTCTCCTGTCAAGTTCTAGTCCCCCAAATCAATGCAACTTGGAGCATTTCTCCCTTATTATTTCCTCTCTAACAAAAATCCTTATCTTTAACTTTTGCAATGCTGATATACGAAGGCATGTCAAGATCCTTGGGAGTAAGATAATCATGTGCTATTTTTTTCACCATGCTATTTTTTTCACCATGAACAGAACATTGCACACTTTATCATTAAATACCTGTTGCATGTTTTTGTTCAGTGAACTCATCTTCCTAAAACCTTGGACCTCCTGTTTTTATTGCAGGGAAGGGTTTTGTTGTTACTGTTGTTTTTGTTTTGTTTTGTTTTTCTAAATGATATCTTCCCTGAATCTTTCTGTGACAACACATAATCAGAAGCTATTAAAGACTAATACATTTGAGTATTGTGAAAGTCAATATATTATACACAAATCTGTCCACCTACATATTCTGTACCTTGTACCTTCTGTGGAATAGACCCAAGCAAGCAACAATTAAAAAAAATAATGACCCATTAAGTAAATATTTGATTTAGGAACCTGGGGAAATAAGGATGCAGAAAAAAACAAAACAAACCATAACACCTACCTTCAAGAGCTAACAGAATGATGGGAGAGACGGTGATATATAAATAGGTAAATTATCAACCAATGTGATGAGTGCTCTGATATGGATTCAGAGAGGAGAAATTCATCCGTTCAAGAGGAAATGTAGAATAAAGTAATTAAATCTCTTATATAAGCATTTCAGTCAAAAAGACAGAATTACTAAATTAAGGAAGAACACACAGCAGAGAACCCTAAGTAGCATGTTAAACTTCAAGTAAAATTTCAAGGGAGAAACAATATGTTTGTAAAAATGGGCCACTTCAATTATTACATTCATCATGATTGAAAGTTTGCTGTAAGATGCTTTTATAACTTTCAGATTTAAAAAAAAACAGGAAAAGTTTTTTTTTTCAACTATCCATTCACTTATTCTTTATATTATTATTTTCTTAGCATCTTTCTTGGAGTACAATTGCTTTACAATGTTGTGTTAGTTTCTGCTGTATAACAAAGTGAATCAACTATATGTATACATATATCCCCATATCCCCTGCCTATTGCTTCTCCCTCCCACCCTTCCTATAACACCCCTCTCAGTGGTCACAAAGCACGGAGATGATCTCCCTGTGCTATGCAGCTGATTCCCACTAGCTATCTATTTTACATTTGGTAGTGTATATATGTCCATGCCACTCCTTCACTTCGTCCCAGCTTACCCTTCCCCCTGCCCGTATCCTCAAGTCCATTCTCTACCTCTGTGTCTTTATTCCTGTCCTGCCCCTAGGTTCTTCAGAACCTTTTTTTTTTTAGATTCCCTATACATGTGTTAGCATATGGTATTTGTTTTTTCTCTTTCTGACTTACTTCACTCTGTATGACAGACTCTAGGTCCATCCACCTCATTACAAACAACTCAATTTCATCTCTTTTTATGGCTGAGTAATATTCCATTGTATATACATGCCACATCTTCTTTATCCATTCATCTGTCGATGGACACCTAGGTGGCTTCCATATCCTGGCTACTGTAAATAGTGATGCAATGAACATTGTGGTACATGACTCTTTTTGAATTATGGTTTTCTCAGGGTATATGCCCAGGAGTGGGATCGCTGGGTCGTATGGTAGTTCTATTTTTAGTTTTTTAAGGAATCTTCATACTGTTCTCCATAGTGGCTGTATCAATTTACATTCCTACCAACAGTGCAAGAGGGTTCGCTTTTCTCCACATCCTCTCCAGCACTTACTGTTTGTAGACTTTTTGATGATGGCCATCCTGACTGGTGTGGTGATACCTTATTGTAGTTATGATTTGCATTTCTCTAATGATTAGTGATGTTGAGTAGCTTTTCATGTGCGTCTTGGCCATCTGTATATCTTCATTGGAGAAGTAACTTTTTAGGTCTGCCCATTTTTGGATTGGGTTGTTGTTTTTTTTGATATTGAACTGAATGAGCTGCCTGCATATTTTGGAGGTTAATCCTTTGTCAGTTGCTTCGTTTGCAAATATTTTCTCCCATTCTGAGGGTTGTCTTTTCGTCTTGTTTATGGTTTTCGTTGCTGTGCAAAAGCTTTTAAGTTTCATAAGGTTCCATTTGTTTATTTTTGTTTTTATTTCCATTTCTCTAGGAGGTGGGTCAAAAAGGATTTTCCCGTGATTTATGGCAAAGAGTGTTCTGCCTATGTTTTCCTCTAAGAGTATTTTACTGTCTGGCCTTACCTTTAGGTCTTTAATCCATTTTGAATTTATATTTGTGTGTGGTTTAGGGAGTGTTCTAATTTCATTCTCTTACATGTAGCTGTCCAGTTTTCCCAGCACCACTTACTGAAGAGACAGTCTATTCTCCATTGTATATTCTTGCCTCTTTTATCAAAGATAAGGTGACCATATGCATGTGGTTTATCTCTGGGCTCTCTATCCTGTTCCATTGATCTATATTTCTGGTTTTGTGCCAGTACTATACTGTCTTGATTACTGTAGCTTTGTGGTATAGTCTGAAGTCAGCAAGCCTGATTCCTCCAGCTCCATTTTTCTTTCTCAAAATTGCTTCAGCTAATCAGAGTCTTTTGTGTTTCCATACAAATTGTGAAATTTTTTGTTCTACTTCTGTGAAAAATGCCATTGGTTGTTTGATAGGGATTGCATTGAATCTGTAGATTGCTTTGGGTAGTAGAGTCATTTTCACAATGTTGATTCTTCCAATCCAAGAACATGGTATATCTATGTGTTTGTATCATCTTTAATTTCTTTCATCAGTGTCTTAGTTTTCTGCAAACAGGTCTTTTATCTCCTTAAGTAGGTTTATTTCTAGGTATTTTATTCTTTTTGTTGCAATGGTAAATGGCAGTGTTTCTTTAATTTCTCTTTCAGATTTTTCATCATTAGTATATAGGAATGCAAGAGATTTCTGTGCATTAATTTTGTATCCTGCTACTTTAACAAATTCTTTGATTACTTCTAGTAGTTTTCAGGTAGCGTCTTTAGGATTCTTCTCTATGTATAGTATCATGTCATCTGCAAACAGTGACAGCTTTACTTCTTTTCTGATTTGGATTCCTTTTATTCCTTTTTCTTCTTTGATTGCTGTGGTTAAAACTTCCAAAACCATGTTGAATAATAGAAATGAGAGTGGGCATCCTTGTCTTCTTACTGATCTTAATGGAAATGGTTTCAGTTTTTCACCATTGAGAATGATGTTGGCTGTGGGTTTGTCATATATGGCTTTTATTATGTTCAGGTAGGTCCCCTTTATGCCCATTTCTGGAGAGTTTTTATCATAAATCGGTGTTGAATTTTGTCAAAAGCTTTTCCTGCATCTATTGAGATGATCATATGATTTTTACCCTTCAATTTGTTAATCTGGTGTATCACATTGATTGATTTGCATATATTGAAGAATCCTTGCATTGCTGGATAAATTCCACTTGATCATGGGGTATGATCCTTTTAATATGCTGTAGGATTCTGTTTGCTAGTATTTTGTTGAGGATTTTTGCATCTATGTTCATCAGTGATATTGGCCTGTAGTTTTCTTTCTTTGTGACATCTTTGTCTGCTTCTGGTATCAGGGTGATGGTGGCCTCGTAAAATGAGTTTGGGAGTGTTCCTCCCTCTAGCATATTTTGGAAGAGTTTGAGGAGGATACGTGTTACCTCTTCTCTAAATGTTCAATAGAATTCACCTGTGAAGCCACCTGGTCCTGGGCTTTTGTTTGTTGGAAGATTTTGAATCACAGTTTCAATTTCAGTGTTTGTGATTGGTCTGTTTATATTTTCTATTTCTTCCTAGTTCAGTCTGGTAAGGTTGTGCTTTTCTAAGAGTTTGCCCATTTCTTCCAGGTTGTCCATTTTATTGGCATATAGTTGCTTGTAGTAATCTCTCATGATGCTTTGTATTTCTGCAGTCAGTTGTTACTTCTCCTTTTTCATTTCTAATTCTGTTGATTTGAGTCTTCTCCCTTTTTTTCTTGATGAATCTGGTTAATGGTTTATTAATTTTATCTTCCCAAAGAAGCAGCTTTTAGTTTTATTGAACTTTGCTATTGTTTTCTTCATTTATTTCTGATCTGATCTTTATGATTTCTTTCCTTCTGCTAACCTTAGTGTGTTTTTTGTTGTTCTTTCTCTAATGCTTTATGTGTAAGGTTAGGTTGTGTTTTTGAGATTTTTCTTGTTTCCTGAGGTAGGATGGTATTGCTATAAACTTCCCTCTTAGAACTGATTTTGCTGCATCCCATAGGTTTTGGTTTTCATTGTCATTTGTTTCTAGGTATTTTTTAATTTCCTCTTTAATTTCTTCAGTGATCTCTTGTTTATTTAGTAGTGTATTGTTTAGCCTCCATGTGTTCGTATTTTTTACATTTTCTTTCCTGTAACTGATATCTAGTCTCATAGAGTTGTGGTCGGAAAAGATACTTGATACAATTTCAATTTTCTTAAATTTACCAAGGCTTGATTTGTGACCCAAGATAAGATCTATCCTGGAGAATGTTCCATGAGCACTTGAGAGAAAGTGTATTCTGTTGTTTTTGGATGGAATGTCCTATAAATATCAATTAAGTCCATCTTGTTTAATGTATCAATTAAAGCTTGTGTTACCTTACTTATTTTCATTTTGGTTGATCTGTCCATTCGTGAAAGTGGGGTGGTAAAGTCCCCTACTATGATTGTGTTACTGTTGATTTCCCCTTTTAGGGCTGTTAGCATTTGCCTTATATATTGAGGTGCTCCTAAGTTGGGTGCATAAATATTTACAATTGTTATATCTTCTTCTTGGATTGATCCCTTGATCATTATGTAGTGTCCTTCTTTGTCTTTTGTAATAGTCTTTATTTTATAGTTTATTTTGTCTGGTAGGAGAATTGCTACTCTAGGTTTCTTGTGATTTCCATTTGCATGGAGTATCTTTTTCCATCCCCTCACTTTCAGTCTGTATGTGTCCCTGGGTCTGAAGTGGGTTTCTTGTAGATAGCATATATACACGTCTTGTGTCTGTATCCATTCAGCCAGTCTATGTCTTTTGGTTGGAGCATTTAATACATTTACATTTAAGGTAATTATCGATATGTATGTTCCTATTACCATTTTCTTAATTGTTTTGGGTTTGTTATTGCGATTGGACCAGGTCTATTCTTTCTTTTGTGTTTCCTGCCTAGGGAAGTTCCTTTAGCATTTGTTGTAAAGCTGGTTGGTGGTGCTGAATTCTCTTAGCTTTTGCTTGTCTGTAAAGGTTTTAATTTCTCTATCGAATCTGAATGAGATCCTTGCTGGGTAGGGTAATCTTGGTTGTAGGTTTCTCCCTTTCATCATTTTAAGTATGTCCTGCCACTCCATTTTGGCTTGCAGAGTTTTACTGAAATATCATCTCTTAACCATATGGCGGTTCCCTTGTATGTTATTTGTTGCTTTTCCCTTGCTGCTTTCAATATTTTTTCTTTGTATTTAATTTTTGATAGTTTGAATAATATGTGTCTTGGTATGTTTCTCCTTATATTTATCCTGTATGGGACTCTCTGTGCTTCCTGGACTTGACTATTTCCTTTTCCGTGTTAGGGAAGTTTTCAACTATAATCTCTTCAAATATTTTCTCAGTCCCTTTATTTTTCTCTTCTTCTTCTGGAACTGCTATAATTCAAATGTTGGTGTGTTTAATGTTGTCCCAGAGGTCTCTGAGACTGTCCTTAATTCTTTTCATTCTTTTTTCTTTATTCTGGTCTGTGGTAGTTATTTCCACTATTTTATATTCCAGGTCACATAACCGTTCTTCTGCCTCAGTTATTCTGCTATTGATTCCTTCTAAAGAATTTTTAATTTCATTTATTGTGTTGTTTATCATTCTTTGTTTGCTCTTTAGTCCTTCTAGGTCCTTGTGAAACGTTTCTTGTATTTTCTCTATTCTATTTCCAAGATTTTGAATCATGTTTACTATCATTACTGAATTCTTTTTCAGGTAGACTGCCTATTTCCTCTTCATTTGTTTGGTCTGGTGTGTTTTTACCTTGCTCCTTCATCTGCTGTGTATTTCTCTGTCTTCTCATTTTACTGAACTTACTGTGTTTGGGGTCTCCTTTTCTCTGTCTGCAGGTTCATAGTTCCTGTTTTTTTTGGTGTCTGCCCACAGTGGGTAAGGTTGGTTCAGTGGGTTGTGTATGCTTCCTTGTGGTGGGGACTGGTGCCTGTGTCCTGGTGGAGGAGGCTGGATCTTGTCCTTCTGGTGGGCAGGACCGTGTCCGGTGGTGTGTTTTGGGTTGTCTGTGATCTTATTATGATTTTAGGCAGCCTCTCTGTTAATGGATGGGGTTGTGTTCCTGTCTTACTAGTTGTTTGGCATGGGGTGTTCAGCACTGTAGCTTGCTGGTCATTGAGTGAAGGTGGGTCTTAGCGTTGAGATGGAGATCTCTGGGAGAGCTCTCAGCAATTGATATTATGTGGGGTCAGAAGGTTTCTGGTGGACCAATGTCCTGAACTCAGCTCTCTCACCTCAGAGCAGGCCTGACACCCCACCAGAGCACCAAGACCCTGTCAGCCACACGGCTCAGAAGAAAAGGGAGAAAAAAAGAAAGAAGAAACAAAATTTTAAAAAGTTATTAATTTTTTTTTAAATAAAAAAATAAAAAAAGAAGAGAGGAACCAAACAAACCAATCCATCAATGATAACAAGAGGTAAAAACTATACTAAGCTAAACATAAAAATCAGAAAGTAGTCAGTCGCAGACAGCAAACCCCATGTCTACAGTTGCTCCCAATGTCCACCGCCTCAGTTTTGGGATGATTCGTTGTGTATTCTGGTATTCCACAGATACAGGGTACATCAAGTTGACTGTGGAGATTTAATCCAATGTTCCTGAGGCTGCATGGAGAAATTTCCCTTTCTCTTCTTTGTTCACATAGCTCCTGGGGTTCACCTTTGGATTGGCCCCAACTCTGTATGTAGATTGCCCTCTGGTGTCTGTTCTTCACCCAGACAGGAGGTAGTTAAAGGAGCAGCTGAGTAGGGGGTTCTGGCTCACTCAGACTGTGGGGAGGGAGGGGTACAGAATGTGGGGTGAGTCTGCAGCGGCAGAGGATGGCATGACATTGCAACAGCCTGAGGTGCACTGTGTGTTCTCCCAGCTGTGTTGTCCCTGGATCATGGGACCCTGGCAGTGCCGGGCTACACAGGTTCCCAGTAGGGGAGGTGTGGATTGTGACCTGTGCTTGCACACAGGATTCTTGGTGGCTGCAGGAGCAGCCTTAGTGTTTCATGCCCATCTCTGGTGTCCATGCTGATAGTCATGGCTCACACCCGTCTGTGAAGCTCGTTTAGGTGGTGTTCTGAATCTCCTCTCCTCATTCACCCTGAAACAATGGTTTCTCGACTCTTGGACAGTTCCAGACTTTTCCCCAGACTCCCTCCTGGCTAGCTGTGGTGCAATATCCCCCTTCAGTCTGTGTTCATGCAGGCAACTGAAGTCCTCTCCCTGGGATCTGACCTCTGAAGCCCGAGCCTCAGCTCCCAGCCTCCACCTGCCCTGGCAGGTAAGCAGAGAAGCCTCTTAGGCTGGTGAGTGCTGGTCGGCACTGATTCTCTGTGCAGGAATCTCTCCGCTTTGCCCTCTGCACCCCTGTTGCTGTGCTCTCCTCCGTGGCTCTGAAGCTTCATCCCCTGCCCACCCTCCCATCTCTGCCAGTGAAGGGGCTTCCTAGTGTGTGGACACTTTTCCTCCTTCACAGCTCCCTCCCAGATGTGCAGGTCCCATCCCTATTCTTTTGTCTCTTTTTTTTTTTCTTTTGCCCTACCCAGGTACATGGGGAGTTTCTTGCCTTTTGGGAAGTCTGAGGCCTTCTGCCAGCGTTCAGTAGGTGTTCTGTAGGAGTTGTTCCACATGTAGATGTATTTTTGATGTATTTGTGGGGAGGAAGATGATTTCCATGTCTTACTCCTCCACCATCTTGAAGTGTAATCAAGAGGAAAATTTTCTACAAATTTAATTACATAAATATTTCTACCATAGAGTCAGATATTGAGCTACATATGTGATGTGATTATCATATATAAGCTGATCTTCACAATAACCCTGAAAACTAGGAATGATTACAACAGTCGCAAAGATAAGGAAACTGAGGTTCAGTGGATTTAAGCTTGTTGCTCAAGGTCAAACAGCTAGCAGTTGGCAGAGTGAGAACTCAGCCCTAGACTTGTTTGTGTCTAATATAGTCACCATTTTATACTACATCATGCAGCTACCTAGAGTTCCTCAACACAGACATACACATCATTCACAAGAGAAATTAATATATCAGTGACATACTACTGAAAGAACAGCTGAAAGATGGAGGGGGGTGAAAGAAACAATCCTGTGTCCTTCATGTAACTGCCTATGCATGCAGAAAGCTCCTTAAGGTCCCATTAAGGAGTTAAAATATATGGCTTAGGTAAAGTAAATTAAAAGGTGCTGTATAAATCATATGCAGTTAGATTTGGTGGAAATTGCATTTACTATTCTGTACACCTTGGCATGTGTGATTGATATCAATTTGATGCTATAGAGTAAAAAGTGCTGACAAACAAGTGAATCACTTTATTAATGTGCTATAAAAGGATAAACGAAGCTTGAGAAACTTTCTTTGCACTAGACTCAGCACATTGGGAAGGCTGGCAAAGGTAAACACCTTCTTGGGATGATCTATTGTACCTCCTGCTCAGTTTTTCAAATGTAATCTTCCCTTTAGATTTCCTAGAGGTATTATTTCTCCATGTTCACAATTTCAAAATACTTGGTCTCACTTTGACATATCTCAAAATACTTGGCTAAGTTATAACATTCATTTTTCTAGCCTACAAACCTTCCACTCATCTCTTATCCAAAGTCAGCTCTCCTGAAAGGTAGACTCATCAGGTGTCTTCCTCAGGACTTCTAGAGAAAATACATGAGGAATTTGTACAACTTAGGAGGAACAAATCGATGCTGTCACAATGGGATTCATGGGCCCTAGGAAAATCCAGGAGCCCACCCATTCTCCAACATTACACTACTGTGAAGCTTCTTGGCAACTAGAAGTTAATTTCTATATGCTTTGAGTTTTTTTACTTTTCCAGAGTTCCTTCTCAAAATGTAAATACCAAAAATTGTTATTTAATAAAATGTATCTGGGAAAGGCTAGGAAAGAGGCAACGAAGTGACAGGGATCTATAGAAGAAATTAAAAGGCAACCCATACATAGTGCTGGACCAAGGATTAATGTCCTCTTAGACTTTCAAAGTCCTTGTCAGTAAACTTTCCAACTTTCTCAGATCCCAGGTCAGCCTTTCCTTTTCTTGAGAATAGACTTGTTCTTCCAGGCCAGGAGAAATGGTACCCATTGAGAGGAACTGTTCCAGAGAGAGGTAGGTATGCAATGAAGTCACACATCTGAAAATAAAGTGTGAAAATCCCATCTGCTGTGCTATTTAGGACCTCAGGCCACCTTTGTGAAAATTAGAAAAAGGCGCCCTCTCTGGGTGCAGGACACATGGTTTAGCAAATAGAGAAACAGTTGGATTTCAGCTCCTATTCCCACCCTTGCCAGGAGCAATTGTGCAGTCCACACAGAAATCACCCAGCCATCCATAAGGTTCTCTGGGATTATCATCTCAGTTTACAAAAGACTGTTCACATGCTTGACTAGGCTTTGTCTAGCTGTATTGATTATGTAAAATTCTAATCTTTCAGGTTAAATTCTAAGTGCAAATTTCTGAAAGGTTAAAACTTTTTTGGTATTTCCTTACAAGTTATCTTGAAATTCCCTGAGGTAATGGACGTTTTTTGTTATTCTGTAAGAATTTTTGGTTTCATCTGTCTCCTGCAGCATACTTTGTACCTTTCATGCCAATACACATGCACACACACACAAATCCACACACCACCTAGACACACCTATACCCACTCACCCAGCCACATTCACACCCATATGTACAGACACACATACACAAGCATGTGCATGCACACACACGTGTATCCACACACTCAGCCAGCCACACACTAGTGCATAAATACATAACTCCAAGCAAAAATACACTACCCATACTCACATCCATACACATTTATCCACACTCCTAGCCACCCACATGCCCATAAAGATATTCACATACTTACACAAAGCCACATTCAGACTCTTCCTCTAATCATTGATGCCTCCTCCTGTTCACAGATATTGCACAATTACACACCAAACTCTTCAAACCAAACGTTTCCTTTCTCACAAAGCTGCTCTCTCAAAACCATCCTTGAGCCTGAGAAATACATTTATGAAAGTCTTGAACAGTTTTCTGACTTTTACTATTCCCTATGCTTAAGCTTTTATTTGTTCAACCAAAGAATTTGGATGTCTTGAGAAACCTCTGAAAATAGGACATAGTATCTGAAAATGTACCAAAAATTAAACATTCACCGATCAATTTCACCTAAGCATTCCCAGCATTGGCCAGCCAATTTGCTTACAAATTGTATCACTACCCAGAATAACTTTGAGGAGGTTTGAAGGAGGCTAGTAAATAATACTCCTGTTCCCTGCTAGATATAAGTTAACCGAGAGCCAAAGTGTTAGGCAGAGTTTATTGTAAGTGAAACTGGGCTGGGAGAGATGGCATTGGAAAACAAGTGGTTCCTAAAACAACCTTGTCCTGAATCAGATACTTACCCACCAGTCACTAGCAGCACTGAATAATGACAGTCCTTCCTCCACATAACCAAGAGCACCCTAGATCTCTCTACAGAGAAACAAATCGCAAGGAAGAAAGCAGCAGGCCAAGCACACCCTGTTCCTTGTTCCAAACTCACCAATGAGGGTATTCCATTCTCTTCTCATGAGGAGAAGCAAGGGGCACAGAGGGGAAGGATGTCTCTCCACATGACAGGAGACATCAGGAGTTTCTCCCTACCACTCCTCAGTTTTTCTGTCATCTTTACCATTTAGGCTTAAAGAAACTTATCCATAACCAGGGGTGGGAACAACCCCTTCCAGGGAGGGGACCAGCAGTCTATTAAAATCATCTGCTCTCACTTATTAAGACCATTTTTTCATCCTCCTTGGATCATATTTGAACAGTAAAATTTTCCCCTCAAAAGACACTGAAATGTTCTAGAACCACATATTAATTAAATCAACCCCACAGCTACTTAGGAATTAATGTTGAAAATTCACTCTCTATTCTATTTCTTTATTTTTTTTAAAGAATTGTTTTAGTGTTCATTCTTTTTTATATAAATTTATTTTATTTTATTATTATTATTATTTTTTTGCGGTATGCAGGCCTCTCACTGCTGTGGCCTCTCCCGTTGCAGAGCACAGGCTCTGGACGCGCAGGCTCAGCGGCCATGGCTCATGGACCCAGCCGCTCCGCGGCATGTGGGATCCTCCCGGACCGGGGCACGAACATGCGTCCCCTGCATCGGCAGATGGAGTCTCAACCACCGCGCCACCAGGGAAGCCCTAAATTTATTTTACTTTTAATTTATTTTTGGCTGCATTGGGTCTTCGCTGCTGCATGCAGGCTTTCTCTAGTTGTGGTGAGCGGGGTCTACTCTTTGTTGTGGTGTGCGGGCTTCTCATTGCGGTGGCTTCTCTTGTTGTGGAGTATGGGCTCTAGGTGCACGGGCTTCAGTAGTTGTGGCACGTGGGCTCAGTAGTTGTGACTCATGGGCTCTAGAGCGCAGGCTCAGTAGTTGTGGCACGTGGGCTCAGTAGTTGTGACTCATGGGCTCTAGAGCGCAGGCTCAGTAGTTGTGGCACATGGGCTTAGTTGCTCCGTGGCATGTGGGATCTTCCCAGACCAGGGCTCACACCCATGTCCCCTGCATTGGCAGGCAGATTCTTAACCACTGTACCACCAGGGAAGCCCTCTATTCTATTTCTTAAGCCAAATTATTTCCAGTCTTGCCCAACATCACCTGTTTGTCAATAAAATCAAAAGGCATAATAGAGATATAAACATAAACCCCTTCCTGAAGGAAATTAGAATCCAATGATTAAAGTCCGAAAGAAGTTGAACCTACAAATTCTTATGTTAGTGTCCAACAAGAACATTATGAATTAAAACGCAAAGAAATTAAAGTTTTACCCAAGTTCTTACTCTGCTCAACTTCTTCTCAGTCAGGAGAGTTCCTGATGACTGGATAGAATCAGAAATTCCTCTAATAGTGAACACCTAGTGTTCTCCCCTGGCATGAATGGTTGTTCTTTCAGTGCCCTACATCTTGCATTAGGTTACATCAGTCTTCTAATAGGTCCAACTTTTTGAGGAGTCCAATGAGTTAATAAAACACAAAAGATTCTCAGCAATGGAAAAAACACAAAAGACTCCCAGTAACTTAAAAAAAAAGCCAATCCCCAGCACTTAATAAATCATCCCAGGCACAATTATGTTCTCAGTATCTGGTTATTCTTTTAAGCCAAAGATTGTAGCAGAAACTCCATGGCTTCTGAGAAAAGGAAGGTAGATGGAGATCTTAGTTTCAACTTCATCAGGATACAGCTAAGTATGGCAATGACCCTGAGTTCACAATCTGTGAACTTAAATTCAACTGAGAAACATCTTCCAGAAAAATCTAATCTGGGAAAAAAGTTCACTTATGCATACTATCTCCTTACTTGGAACAAGGCATTTGAGAAACTTTGCTTTCTTGTATAATTTAGAAAATAGCAACCATGGCTACCCTAATCATCAGATTTTACTTCTTTTTTTTGTTTTTAAATAATTTTTTTTTTAATTTGGCTGCACTATGTCTTAGTTGCAGCATGCGGAATCTTTAGTTGCGGCATGTGAACTCTTAGTTGCAGCATGTGGGATCTAGTTCCTTGACCAGGGATTGAACCTGGGCCCCCTGCATTGGGAGCTCAGAGTCTTAGACACTGGACCACCTGGGAAGTCCCCTCAGATCTTACTTCTGATGCTTTTTTTGTATAACAGATTTATTTTAAAAAGCAAAAGTAATAAGACAAGTTTAGTTTTGTGTCCTAATGTTAGTGTAAAATTTGTTCAGCAGGCCTAGTTCTTACCCTGTTCTTAAATAAAACTCAGACAGATCCCATTGTTGCTCTTAGGTACTAGAAAGCATTGGGGTTACTTTAAGTGGCAAGGTTTCAATTTGAAATTTGAAATGTTCAATCTAGTGGAATAAGTCTTCTGGCTTCATTCAAGGCTAAATCTTCCCTCCTTCAGATGGAGACTTTGGCAGACAGGAAGCAGGAGAAGGAAGGTCTAGGCCTCTCCTCTCTACCCCACTTTATAATTTGAACCCTTGCTCTCCCAACTTGGTAATTACAGTTTCTCATCCGCCGAGTTCAAAACACAGGAGAGGCGAGGGGAATGAGCAGGGAATATCTCACTTGACCGGCATTATGGAAAGATAGCTTTACCTGAAAGGAGTTAAAGTTGATGTTTTCTTTCTGAGGACTTTGCTTTGGGTACTTGGAGACCCTCCCCATTTCTGGTAGTCTCCTGTTTGCAGTTCCCTTGAACTGGCTAAACAGACTCTTTCCTCCTTCCTCAGCCCCTGGGAATCTGGAAGTCTAGTTTCAATTTCTCTGCATAGACTTGTTTGCCCCTGTCTAAGCAGACATGTGAACAACTACCTACGATGTCCCTCCATCTCCCAGGCATGTGACCAATATCTTGTGCAAGAGACTCTAGTGCTTTCAGGCTCATTTTACATTCAGGGATATATGGAATTTTTTCCTTGTTTTTATAAGTACATTTTTCATTAATTTAATCCCTACCTCTATCCTTATGGCTTTCAAATTAATACCCCAGAGTTTCTGTCTAAGCTGCAAACGCTATTGTCAACTTTCTGCTGGACATCACCACAATAAAGCTGCTGCCTTATACTGCCCCATCTACATTCCCTGACTCAGAATCTCAGATAAAATATGCATAAATCAAACTTTATCAACTCCAGAGATAGCCATTAGGGCTACTGTGGCTACCGTAAGAATGTGCTATCTGCAGGCCTCCAGCCAACCAAAGTCCTGAGCTCTGTGCTCTCAACTCCACGGCTGCATTTGTACTGACACAGCTCTTCTCACAGGCTGCTCCCATCAATGATTGAGCACGACAAGGATATTAGGACAGGTTTCTTCTCAGAAACACAGGATTCCTCTGACAAACAACTAACTCTAAGACTCCCTGACAGTCTTGGGAGCTTTCCTTAGAAAGAAGAAAGATGTGAATTACCATCTGATGGCTCTCTCAGCCTTCCTTCTCATTTTCTCTCACAACCATTTGCCCAAACAAAATTTGCATGTTTAATCCCATCCTGGGGTCTGCTTCTCCAGAGACCTGACTAACAAGCTTCTCACTCACACCCCTCTGCCATCTTCCTTTCCTTCTGAGGACCTGTAACACTCAACTTGCAGCCAGTCCCCAAGTGGTTGTGGTTAGTTTGGTCAATGAGTTGTGACTGGAAATGACATATATCACTCCCAGGTTGGAATATTTACTTGCTGGTGTAAGACCCACCTTCGCTCTCTTTCCTTCTGCCACAGTAACTGGCAACTTTCCAGACTGTGGCTGATCTGTCAGCTTGAGTCCCCAGGATGAAGAAAATGTGGAGCAAAAACCCCAGCCAGGTCCAAATAGGCAAGTGACAACATCAAGAAATGAAACTGCTATTTTAATCCACTGAGATTTGAGGGTTAACATTAACCCAACATAACCTAGGTCATCCTGATGGATAATCCTGTTCTCTACTTTTCTTCCTCCTCCTGTGCTGTCTCTCTTGATAAAAGTCTCTCTCAGGCACTCAGGCCTGTCATTTTTATTGCATTCCTATCCCCGTGACTCTCACCAACCACTAGATTCTATCGATTAATTCTCCAAAAGGGTTCCAACAACTGTGTGCTCTCTTTTTTTATTTCCAAAGTAGCTCTCACTGTGATTCTTATCGTCTATTGCCAACTATAAATTATATTCATATCTGGTCTCTGAATCTCCATTCACTTATTTGTGTAGCTAATCTTTTTTTTTGGCACACTGACCTGCCATGGGTACGATGGCCATTAAGTCATTCAGCTAATCAGAACTGAGGCAGGAAAGACAGGGCCAGGCCCAAAGACAGTCTCCTCATGTACAGGCATTAGGTGGAAGGCAAAGCTACCTCCTTGTTTTGTACTTAATAAGGCCATGACACATGAAGGAATGGCATCTAAAACAGAAACTCTGTAGTATCTGAGCAAGAAAATCTGACCATGAAAACCACGGAGCATGCACAATAAAAATGCACAGGTTGTTGATGACCCTGTATGACCTTCCATGTGTGGCACTCAACTAGTAAGGGAAAATTTAAGGGAAAACAGCTCTTAGAGCACATGTAAGATGGTTTCAGGAGACAAATGTGCAGGACTGGGAGCTGATGCAACCTGGTGCAATCCAGGCCACACCTCAACCACCCCCTCAATGAATATTCCACCCCTAATCAAAAAGACCCCACCCATTCAAAAGGCTAAAAATAAGATTAAAAAAAGGGGGATCAACAACCCTCCAGGGTGCCCCTCACTCGTGAAGATGCCCACACTCTTTTCAGAGTGTGTCCTTTCACTTCTGCCCTGAATAAACTGCTTCTTTGTTCTTTTTGCTCGTGTGTGTGTGTGTGTGTGTGTGTGTGTTTTCCTTTGTGTCTTGTGTTCCTCACCCCAATTTTTTTTGGATGAGTTAAACAAGAGCCTGGACCTTTTTTTTTTTTTTTTTTTGAGACTGGACTTTTGATAAACCTTCTCCCGTATCACTACTGCTAATTAAAAATTCAAATTCCTTAGGAAAACTTTCAGTACTATATCCCCAAACTAACTTCTCAACTGTGTCTGGCTCTCAACTTTACAATCTCATATATTTCAGGCAGCTTCTTCAGTGAAGAATTCAGCTTTCAGGAAAATGTGAATAGTGATCACAATCTCAGATAAAAGAATTCCATAAGTGCTAAGAGCTATAAATCCCCCCAAATACTATGTATGGGACTGATAGGATCCAGCCATCCATGGAGAGAAGTCCTCAAGATTCTTTCCTGCAAGACTCAAGCCAAATGAGATGATAATTTCACTTGTTAAATTATTATATATTATAAAGCAGCTATAGGGAATCTCGAAACTAGTGATCCAAGGGTCTTCCATCTTAAAATATCCCAACTGCATATATTTTCTTTATAAGAACTCCCAAAAGGAGTGTTTTAAAATATCTTCCCCTCATTCTGTTCATCAGATTTTCTAGAAGTACATAGTCTTTAAGATGACGGCATACTCATTATCAGTGACTGAGAACTTAGACCTCTCCCTTGTCATTCCATCACTCATATATTTAATAACAAAACAAGTGCAAGGACAATGTCTTTTCATATTTGTGTCCCAAGCAAATAGTATCCTGCACAGAATGTTCAATAAATAAATGCTAGTTATTGCTAAGCTTTGGGAACACAAGATCAATTACTCATAATGTCCTTCCAATCTTTGGGAGAGACAGTGAAATAAGCATCAAATGAAAATACAAGCATTGTGCCATGAGAGCTTGGAGTAAGAAAAAAATGCATCCTAACTGTGAGAATCCAGGAAGGTTTAAAGAGAATGTTTCATTTGAGCAATACCTCCAGTTTTTACTCTAAGGGAACATGGGGAAAAGCATCGCAGAGTGAGAAATCAGTATAGGCAGGAAAAGAAGATACAGAACTAGCTGACATGAAAGGGAAACAGAAAATACAGCAGCATGCTAGATCAGAATACAGAGTGGAGCAATGGGAAATTTAGCTGGAGAGGTAACTTGTGGTCATATTATATAGAGCCTTGAACACTAAATTAAGTGTTTGAACTTAATTTTTTAGGCAACTGAATGAATACTGTAGTAAAATAGTGTAACCTAATACATTTTAGAAAGGTAATTCTGATGGCAATATCCAGGTTTACTAATATTTTAAAATGTTATCTCACAGGAGGCTAAATTTCTCTAGTGACAGTATGTTCATTATTCACTCCCTTAAAGGTAACTGAATTACACTGTACTCTCCCAGAAGATCTCTGAATGCCATTATAGGAATGAGCAGATAAGTGCATTTTTATCACATAGTCCTGTTTGGCATGCCAACTGTTTGACTTTGAGTAAAATGTTTTTATATAAGTTAATTACTGCCAAATGATCTTAGTTCTATTCAACAGGTTTATGAGTCATTTAAAATGATTAAGGACGAGAAACCGTAAAATTGTTCTGGCTGATTAAATACTTCAAGGATAATGGTTATTGCTTTATCAACAGTTTTCCCATTGATTTGTCATTTCTATGCTCAGCAAAGTTCTCTCAAGGCCAAAGCCATTTCTTTTGGGTTGGTGAGTACCAGTGTTCTCCAGTCTTGGCAGCCTTGGTTTCTTGCTTCACTGTGATGAGCCCAGGTGTTCATAAGGCTATTTTCATGCTTTCCAGATTAATATCCTGTGGCAGTGCAGTGAAGAAGGTCCCTTTACCAATACAGTTATGCAATAAGAGTTATTAGAACTTCTTTCCGCTCCAAAGGTCAAAAGCTGGTTGTACTGCTTTGATGCCCCCGAGACATACAATAAGACAGCACATATTCAAATTTGGCTTTAGTATAAAGCTGGTATCGTCTCATAAGTATAACATATGTCTTGTTATGTAGCAACTGAAATACTATAAATAATTTGAAAAGATGGAATTTATGAACAAAAGCTACATCTACAGACAAAGAAAAGAGAATGCTAGCAGATAAGATACTGTAGTTCCTTAGAAGTGGAAATCATAAATCATAGGAAATATTAATTATGCTCTAGCTCCATAAGAATATGGCAAAACTCCACAAAGCACAATGAACCAAAAACCTCAAAACCCATGAGTCTTTTCCACCTTTATGATGTTTCCAATAGGTAAGCATAATGTCAAAAAGAACACACCATTTTATACGAACCACATATGATCTGAATGAGAAAGTAGCATAAACCAATTCAAAGCCAATTCAATTCAATGTGGCATTTAGTTTAGCAGAGAGGGTAAGGGAGTGTAATTAATTGCTTAATCATTTGCAAAAGGACATGTACTGGGATGGAAGACATTTTGGCAACATTTCAGTAAAAGACACATTAATAATGGCTATTTCAATGCCTCTTCCTCTAAAGGAACAAGACTGCCATTTTAGGCCATCATCAAAAAATCTACGAACAACAAATGCTGGAGAGGGTGTGGAGAAAAGGGAACCCTCTTGCAGTGTTGGTGGGAATGTAAATTGATACAGCCACTATGGAGAACAACATGGAGGTTCCTTAAAAAACTACAAATAGAACTACCATATGACCCAGCAATCCCACTAAAGGCATATACCCTAAGAAAACCATAATTCAAAAAGAGTCATGTATCACAATGTTCAATGCAGCTACAGTAGCCAGGACATGGAAGCAACCTAAGTGTCCATCAACAGATGAATGGATAAAGAAGATGTGGCACATATATACAATGGAATATTACTAAGCCATAAAAAGAAACGAAATTCAGTTATTTGTAGTGAGGTGGATGGACCTAGAGTCTGTCATACAGAGTGAAATAAGTCAGAAAGAGAAAGACAAATACCGTATGCTAACACATATATATGGAATATATTTTAAAAAAAGGTTCTGAAGAACCTAGGGGCAGGACGGGAATAAAGATGTAGACCTACTAGAGAATGGACTTGAGGACATGGGGAGGGGGAAGGGTAAGCTGGGACAAAGTGAGAAAGTGGTATGGACATGTATACACTACCAAATGTAAAATCAATAACTAGTGGGAATCAGCCGCATAGCACAGGGAGATCGTCTCCGTGCTTTGTGACCACCTAGAGGGGTGGGATAGGGAGGGTGGGAGGGAAGGAGATGTAACAGGGAAGAGACAGGGGGATATATGTTTATGTATAGCTGATTCACTTTGTTATAAAGCAGAAACTAACACACCATTGTAAAGCAATTATACTTCAATAAAGATGTTAAAAAAAAGATTAGCGCACAGGAAAAAAAAAGACTGCCATATTAACACCATATATGTTTATTATGATCACATGCAATTCTATTCTTTTTTTTTTTTAACCTCTTTATTGGAGTATAATTGCGTTACAATGGTGTGTTAGTTTCTGCTTTATAACAAAGTGAATCAGTTATACATATACATATGTTCCCATATCTCTTCCCTCTTGCGTCTCCCTCCCTCCCACCCTCCCTATCCCACCCCTCCAGGCGATCACAAAGCACCAAGCTGATCTCCCTGTGCTATGCGGCTGCTTCCCACTAGCTATCTACTGCAATTCTATTCTTGTGTATCAAAATAAAAGTATTCCTCGGCTTCCCTGATGGTGCAGTGCTTGAGAGTCTGCCTGCCGATGCAGGGGACACGGGTTCGTGCCCCCGTCCGGGAGGATCCCACATGTCGCGGAGCGGCTGGGCCCGTGAGCCATGGCCGCTGAGCCTGCGTGTCCGGAGCCTGTGCTTCGCAATGGGAGAGGCCACAACAGTGAGAGGCCCATGTACCACACACACACACACACACACACACACACACACACACACACACACACACACAAAATAAATAAATAAATAAAAGTATTCCTTAGTTTTGGTATGTGAACTCATGGAAATTATAGAATAACATATACAACTTTATACCAACAAGCTAGAAAAAAACTAAAAAAAATTCATACATTTTATTGATGAAATTATAAGGAGAAGTAAACATATCCACAGTTACAATAAGACATTTCTCATTCCTGAAGGTAAAGCACACTTTTGTCAGTAACTGATAGATCAAGAAAAAAAGTTAAGAATATAGAAAATTTGAATATAATAAACAAAATTGACTGAGTGGACATGTATAGACTCTTATAAACAGAAACTATAAAATAAACATATTTTTCAAGCACACATAGAACATTTAGAAAAAATACCAAATGACACGTCAGAAGGCATATTTCAACAAATTTCAAAGGATTGAAGTCATACATATTTCTTATATGTGTTCTCTAACCAAAGTGCAGTTAAGCTAGGAATCAAAAACCAAACAGAGGGGCTTCCCTGGTGGCACAGTGGTTTAGAATCTGCCTGCTAATGCAGGGGACACGGGTTCGAGCCCTGGGCTGGGAAGATCCCACATGCCGTGGAGCAACTAGGCACGTGAGCCACAACTACTGAGCCTGCGCATCTGGAGGCTGTGCTCCACAACAAGAGAGGCCGTGATAGTGAGAGGCCCGCGCACCGTGATGAAGAGTGGCTCCCGCTTGCCACAACTAGAGAAAGCTCTCGCACAGAAACGAAGACCCAACGCAGCAAAAATAAATTAATTAATTAATAAACTCCTACCCCCAACACCTTCTTTAAAAAAAACAAAACAAAACAGAAAAAGGTATAGTAAAAGAAAGAAAAGAAAGTCCGTACATTCAGAAATGAAAAAGAAACAGACTGCTAAACAGCCCCCTTGGCTGGTTTGAAAACCAGTGGGGCTTAAGAGAGAGCTATAGGAAACTGAGACTCTGCTCTTGAAGAACACACACAAATACTTGTTTGCTCCTGGTCCCAGTGCAAAGGCAGCAGACTGAAAACTGCGTGGTGCTCTGGCTGGCCTGCTGGGATACCCCAGCATGCCCCTAGCCCACACCAGGCTCTGGTTCCAGCTTCTCCTGCTCCTGCCCTGCTCTCCACCAAGGTGGCTAATGCCATCATGCTGGGGAGAAGCCAAAGCTTGCATTCAGCTGCTGCTCCAGACCTTCCGGCCCCAGCCCCACCTCCAGCCAAGGCAGCAAATGTCACCGGGCTGTGTGAGAAGCTGCAGCTGGCACCAGGCTTAGGCTCCAGTCCCTCTGGCTCTAACCTTGCCCTTGCCAATGCCATGACATCCATCATCACAGGGGAGAGGTCCCAGCTAGAACTGGGCCCTAGCTGTAGCCCTCAGGCTCCAGCCCTCCACCCCCACCCCCCCGACCAAGGCAATGTTGCCCAGTGCACTCTGAGAGAAGACTCAGCCTGTGCTTGTTCAGATCCAGCTCTCCCACCAAAGCCACTGGGCACATGGAGACTGCACAAAGCCACCCCCAAACAAGGATACACCTTCAAGACTGGGATAGGGAATACTTTCCCTTAATTTCATAGAGAGGTAAAACAAAATGAGAAGACAAGAGTAATATGTTTCAAATGAAAGAACAGGATAAAACTGCAGGAAAAAACCCTAATGAAACAGAGATAAGTAATTTACCTGATAAAGAATTCAAAGCAATGGTCATAAAAATGCTCACTGAACGTGGTGGAAAACAGAACGAAGAACTAGAAAGTATTAAAGAAGAACAAATTAGAGCTGAAAAATACAATAACTGAAATGAAAAATACACTAGAAGGAATTAACAGCAGATTATATGATACAGAAGAATGTAAGAGACCTATGAGACAGGACAGTGGAAATCACCTAATCAGAAGAGCAAAAAATAAAAAACAAATTTAAATGAGGATAGTTTAAGGGACCTCTGGGACAACATCAACCATACTAACACTCACATTATAGGGGTTCCAGAAGGAAGACAGAAAGAAAGAGGCAGAAAATGTATTTGATGAAATAATGGCTGAAAACTTCCCTCACCTGAAGAAGGAAGCAGACATCCAGATCCAGGAAGCATAGAGTCCCACACAAGATAAACCCAAAGAGGCCCACACCAAGACATATCATAATTAAAATTATAAAAGTTAAAGAGAGAATTTTAAAGGCAGCAAAAGAAAAAGAGTTACATTCAAGGGAACTCACCATAAGCCTATCAGCTGATTTTTCAGAAAATTTTCAGGCCACAAAGGAGTGTCATGATGTATTTAAAGTACTGAAGGAAAGAAAGAAAAAATCCCCCTACAACCAAGGATACTCTACTTGGTAAGGTTATCATTCAGAATTGAAGGACAGAGAAAGAATGTCTCAGACGAGCAAAAACTAAAAGAGTTCATCACCACTAAACTAGCCTTACAAGAAATGTTAAAGGGTCTTCTTTAAGTGAAAAAGAAAGGGCTATAACAAGAAATAAGAATATATATGAAGGAAAAACCTAACTGGCAAAGGTAAATATACTATAAAAACAGTGGATCAACCACTTAAGCTAGTATGAAGGTTAAAAGACAAAAATTGTAAAATCAACTATAACTACAATAAACAGTTAAGGAATATACATAAAGATGTAAAATATGAACCAAAATATAAAACGTGTAGGGGGCTAAAAAAGTAGAGGTTTTAGAATGTGTTTAAAATTAAAGACTATCAGTTTGAAACAAGTTGATATAGATATATATGGACCTATAGTAACCACAAATCAAAAACCTACAACAGATAAACAAAAAACAAAACAAAACAAAAGGAACCTAAACATAACAGTAAAGAAAATCATCAGACCACAAGGGAAAAGAGACTGAAAAAAGAAGAAAAGAACAGAGAAGAGCTACAAAAACAACTAGAAAACAAGTAATAAAATGGCAATAAGTACATACCTATCAATAATCACTTTAAGTGTAAATGAACTACATGCTCCAATCAAAAGACACAGGTTAGCCAAATGCATTAAAAAAGAAAAAAGACCTATCAATATGCTGCATATAAGAGACTCACTTTAGACCTGAGAGACACACACAGATGAAAGTGAAGGGATGGAAAAAAATATTCCATGCAAGCAGAAATGAAAACAAACCTAGGGTAGCAATATTCATAGTAGATAAAATAGACCTTAAAACAAAGTCTATAACAAAAGACAAAAAAGGGCATTATGTAATGACATAGGAGCCAATCAAAGAAGAGGTTATAACATTTGTAAACATATATGTACCTAATATAGGAGCACTTAAATATATAAAGCAAATACTAATAGACATAAAAGGAGAACTTAACTAATATAATAATAGTAGGGAACTTTAATACCCCACTTATGTCAATGGACAGATCACCCAGAAAGAAAATCAATAAAGGAACAGTGGCCTTAACTGACACATTAAATCAGATGGACTTGATAGATATCTACAGAATACTCCATTCCCCTGAAACAGAATACATATTCTTTTCAAGTGCACATCAAACTTTCTCCAGTATAGACAACATGCTAGGCAACAACACAAGTCTCAATAAATTTAAGAAAACCGAAGTCGAATTAAGCATCTTTTCCGACCACATGGTATGAAACTAGAAATCAAGTACACAGAGAAAACTGGAAAAAAATGAACAGTTGGAGACCAAATGACATGCTACTGAAAAAACCAATCAACCAATGAAGAAATCAAAGAGGAAATAAAAAAATAACTTGAGAAGAATGAAGATATAAACACATACTTCCAAAATCTATGGGAGAAAGCAAAAGCAGTACTGCAAGGGAAGTTTATAGTGATATATAGGCCTACTCAAGAAATAAGAAAAATCTCAAATAAACAATTTAACTTTCTACCTAAAGAAATCAGAAAAAGAAGAATAAACGAAGCCCAAAGTCAGCAGAAGGAAGAAAATAAGCAAGATCAGAACAGAAATAAATAAGAGACCAAAATAACAACAGAAAAGATCAATGAAACTAAGAGCTGATTTTTTGAAAAGATAAAGAAAGTTGATAATCATTTAGTTAGACTCATTAAGAAAAAAAAAGAGGCAGCAAAATAAATAAAATTGGAAACAAAAGAGATTAAGTAATAAGCAATACCACAGAAATACAATCATAAGAGAACCACAAAAAGTTATACACCAACAAATTGGACAACTTAGAAGAAATGAATAAATTCCTAGAAACATGCAATCTTCTAAGACTGAATCATAAATAAATAGAAAATGTGAACAGACCAATTACTAGTAATGAAATTGAAACAGTAATTTAAAAAACTTCCAACAAACAAAAGTCCAGGACCACATGGCTTCACAATTCTATGAAACGTTTAAAGAAGAGTTAATGCCTATACTTTTCAAATGATTCCAAAAAACTGAAGAGGAGAGAACACTTCCAAACTCATTCTAAGAGAAGAGCATTGCCCTAATACAAAAACCAAACAATGACACTACAAATAAAGAAAATTACAGGCCAATATCCCTAATGAACATAGATGCAAAAATCATCAATAATATACTAGCAAACCAAATTCAACAATACATAAAAAGGATTAAACATCATGATCAAATGGGATTTATTCCACGGATGCCAGGATAGTTCAATATGCACAAATCAATCAATGTGGTACACCACATTAACAAAACAAAGGATAAAAATCACATGATTACAGATGCAGAAAAAGCATCTGACAAAATTCAATATTCATTCATGATAAAAACACTCAAGAAACTGGGTACAGAGGGATCATACTTTAACATAACAAAGGCCATTTATGACAAACCCATAGCTAACATCATAGTCAATGGTAAAAAGCTGAAAATGTTTCCTTTATGATCAGGAACAAGACAAGGATGTGCACTCTTACCACACCTATTTAACACATATTAGAATCTCTAACCATATAATCTGACAAGTAAAAGAAATAAAAGGCATCCAAATTGGAAGGGGAGAATAAAACTGTCACTCTTTTCAGATGACATGATACTATATAGAAAAAACCCTAAAAATGCCACCAAAAAAACTTAGTAGAACTAATAAATGAATTCAGTAAAGTGGCAGGATACAAGATTAATATATAGAAATCTGTTGCATTTTTATACAGTAATAATGAGCTATCAGAAAGATAAATCAAGAAAACAATCCCATTTACAACTGAATCCAAAAGAATAAAATACTTAGGAATAAGTTTAACCAAGGAGGTAAAACACCTGTATTCTGCAAACTATAAGACATTGATGAAAGAAATTGAAGATGATATAAACAGTTGAAAAATATCCTGTGTTCATGGGTTGGATATGTTAATATCGTTATAATGTCAATACTACCCAAAGCAATCTACAGATTCAAAGCAATCCCTATCAACCCGTGGCATTTTTCACAGAACTAGAACAAATAATCCTAAAATTTATATGAAACTACAAAAGACCCCAAATAGTCAAAGCAATCCTGAGAAAAAAGAACAAAGCTGAAGGTATCACACTCCCTCACTTGAGACGCTACTACAAAGTTAAATAGTAATCAAAACAGTATGGTACTGGCACAAAAAGAGACACATATATCAGAGAGCCCAGAAATAAACCCAAACACATGTGGTCAATTAATCCATGACAAAGGAGGCAAGAATATACAATGGTAAAACAACAGCCTCCTCAATAAATGGTGTTGGAAAACTGGACAGCTACATGCAAAAGAATGAAACTAGAACATTTTCTCACATCATATACAAAAATAAATTCAAAATAGATTAAAAACTCAAATGTAAGACTGAAATCATAAACTCCTAGAAGAAAACATAAGCAGTACACTCTTTGACATCACTCTTAGCAATATTTTTTTTATCTGCTTCCTCAGTTAAGGATAACAACAAGAAAAATAAACAAATGTGACTAATCAAACTTAAAAGTTTCTTCACAGCGAAGAAAACCATCAACAAAACAAAAAGCAACATACTGAATGGGAGAAGATATCTTCAAACAGTATGTCTGATAATGGGTTAATATCCAAAATATACAAAGAACTCATAAAACTCAACATCAAAAAAACAAACAGCCTAATTTAAAAATGGGAAGAGGACCTGAATAGACATTTTCCATCTGTTTTCCACAGATGGCAAACAGGAATATAAAAAGATGCTCAACATGACTAATCATCAGGGAAACAAAATTCAAAACCATGATGAGATATCACCTCACACCTGTCAGAATGGGTATCATCAAAAAGACATGAAATAACAGGTGTTGGCACGGATGTGGATTAAAGGGAACCCTCAGGCACTGTTGGTAAGAATGTAAATTGGTATGAACACTATGGAAAACAATATAGAGGTTCCTCAAAAAAATTAAAAATAGAACCACCATATGATCCAGCAATTCCACTCCTAGGTATTTATTCAAAGAAAACAGAAACACGAATTCAAAAAGATGTATGTGCCCTAATGTTCAAAGAAGCATTATTTATGATAGCTAAGATACAGAAGCAGCCTAAGTGTCCATGAACAGTGTGTATACACACACACATACACACAGACACATACATACATATAATGGAATATTACTCAGCCATAAAAGAATGAAATTTTGCCATTTTTGACAACATGGAGTGTATTACACTTAGTGAAATAAGTCAGACAGAGAAAGAAAATACTCTTCACTTATATGCAGAATCTGAAAAATAAAACAGAAGAACAAATATAACAAAACAGAAGCAGACTCATAAATATGGAGAATAAAGTAGTGGTTAACAGAGGGGAGTAGTGTGTGGGGAGGGGAAAATAGTTGGAAGGGTATAAAGAGGTACAAACTAGTAGGTATAAAATAAATAAGTTACAAAGATATAATGTACACCACAGGGAATATAGTCAATATTTTATAATAATTGTGTGTGCAGTGTAATCTATAAAAATATTGAATTACTATGTTGTATACCTAAACCTAATATAATAGTGTAAGACAACTATACTTCAATTAAAAAAAAAGAAGACTTCTAAATAACCTATGAGTCAAAAAATGAAAATAAAAAATATTTTGAACCAAATGGAATGTAGGGTATAATAAAAATCTTTTTAATCAAAACTTAGGGGATATGGGTACAGTAGGGCATTTACATACTTAAATGCATATTAGAAAAGGAATAAAACTCAAACTCAGTGAGTTAAGTATTTCAGGACAATGGAACAGAAGATTAAATCCTGATAAAGTACAAGAAAAAAATGAGTAGAGATTAATGAAAAACAAAAATTAAAAAATAGAGTTAGCTAAAGCTAAAGTTGGTTCTTTGATAACACTAATAAAAGTGATAAATCCTTGCTTAGACCAATATAAAAAAATAAAATATAAAAATATAAAAAAAAGAAAATACAACTGCTATCAGATGTCTCCAACCAGCCAATTCCAAGAAATTTTTAAGGTAGAAATAATGTCAATCTTAAAAATACTTTTTGAGAGAAATGAAAAATTTTTAAATATCCAAATTATTTTATAAGGCCAGCATAAAGGAAATTATAAGAAAGGAAATTTCAAGGCCAATTTCATTCCTGAACATAAATGCAAAAATTGAATCCAGAAATAAATGAAAAGAACAACACATGACAATATTTGACATATTTTAAAGTTTTTTCAAATCTACCCTACTTGGTACAATGGGAAAAAGCCTGCAAGGACTGCATCAATGAACTCTTCCATTAAGCTTTTGTCTGAGTTTGGCCAATGGTAAGCACTAGTCAGAGATTAGAAGAAAGAAGGAGACTAAAGCAGGTTTATCAATTTCTCAGCTTCTGTCAGGCATCCCTCTCCAATCAGCACCTTTTTCTTCTAGTTCTGTAACCACTCTCAACACTCATGCCTGCAGGCCTAGGGAGACTAAGAGGGCTGCACTATTATTCTTATGGTTTCTTCATTTTCTAGTCCATATCCCTTTAAACCACCCTTTTCCTTAAATATCTTCAAAATACTCAATTTCATTGGATCATTGCTTTCCTGCCAGGATGCAATGACAAAATAAGGATTATTCAAAGAATGCAAGGTTGACTTACTTCCCTAAAGTCAACCAATGTGTTCATACACATTACCACAATCAAGGAAAAATATCATAATATCAGTAGATGCAGAAATAACATTTTCTCAACATCGCTTCTAATACGTTATATGTTCTAATATATATATATATATATATATATTCCGTAAATTAAAAGATAAAAGAAATTTCTTTAGTCAGATAAAGGATACCTACTAAAAGATCTACAGAGAACACCATTCAAAATAGTGAATGTTGAAAGTTTTCTCTCTAAATTGGGAATGCGACAAATATGCCCAATGTCATCATTATTCATCATTGTACTGGCAGTTCCAGTTAATTTAATAAGAAAAAATAAAATGTAAAAGGATTAGAAAGAAAGGAATAAAACTGTTATTATTTACATGCAATTCAGTTGTGCATGTAGAGAATTACCTAGTGAAGATGGCGGAGCAGGAAGACCCTGAGCGCACTTCCTCCCACAGGCACACCAAAATTACAGCTATTTAGAAAGCAACTATTTATTAAAATGGCCCGAAGACTACAGAAAGAATCATCTACAACTAAAGAAATAAAGAAGGAACAACAACAAGAAGAATAGGAGGGGCATAAGACCTATACTCCCAGGTAAGTGACCCAAATGGGAGGATTATTACAATTGCAGAAGTTCTCCCCAAAGGAGCGAGGGGTCCAAGTCCCACACTGGGGTCCCCAACCTGGGGGTCCTGCTTTGTCAAAACAAGCTCCCCAGATGTTTGGCTATGATGGCCAGTGAGGCTTACTTTGGGAGAGCCAGAGGACTGTAGGAAATAGACACTCTACTCTCAAAGGATGCACACAAAATCTCACATGCTCCAGGACCCAGGGCAGAAGTAACTTGAAAGGAGCCTGGGTCAGACCCACCTGCTGATCTTGGAGAGTAACCTAGAGAGTCAGGAGGTAATTGCAATTTACTCTCTGGACATAGACACTGGAAGCGGCCATTTTGGGGAGCATTTTCTACCACAAGGACGCTGGTGTTGGCAAGTGCCATTTTGGAGTCCTCACTCTAGCTTATTAGCACTGGGACCTGGACTCACCTACCAGCCTGTCAGCACCAGTGCTAGGATGACAGGCCAAGCAGCTAGACAGGTGGGGACACAGCCCCATCCACAAGCAGGCTAGCTGCCTTAGGACCCCCTGACCCCTCAGCTACTCCAGGACCTAAGTTCACCCACCAGAGGTCTCAGGACCTGGTCCCACCCACCAGTGCACCAGCACTAGCCTCAGGACGCCCAGGCTCTACAGTTAGCAGTTGGGATTTGGCCACCCCCCCATCAATGGGCTGACATCAACTTTGCGATCTCAGGAGCCCTGCAGCCAATGATCCCAGGACTCAGCCATGTTAGAGTCTAGCCTTCCCACCAGCAGGTTGGCTCCAGCTTCAGGACCCTCAGTGTGCAGCAGCCAGAGACCTTGGGACATGCTTCCACCCACAATGAGCCAGCACTAGCCCTGGGACCCCCTGGGTCCCAGCCCAACCCACCAGTAGGTGGACACCATGCCTGGGATCCCCTGGGCCTTGGCCCTGTCAACCAGCAGGCTGACACCAAGACCCGGAATGCCCCAGGGTTACAGCTCTGCCCACCAACAGGCTTGGAGACCTTGGGCCCTTCAGCAAGGCACAATAGGATCCAACCTCACTCATTAAAAAGTCTACAAATAACAAATGTTGGAAAGGATGCAGAGAAAAAGGAATCCTTGTACACTGTTGGGGGGAATGTAAATTGGTGCAGCCACTATGGAAAACAATATGGAGATTCCTCAGAAAACTGAAAATAGAACTACCATATGATCCAGCAATTTCATGTCTGGGTATTTATTTGAAGAAAACAAAAACACTAATTTGGAAAAATACATGCAACCCTTATGTTCACTGCAGCATTATTTACAGTAGCCAAGATATGGAAGCAACCTACGGGTCCATCAAGAGATGAATGGATAAAGAAGGTGTGGTGTATATACACACACACACACACACACACACACACACACACACACATATATATATATATATATATATATACACACACAGTGGAATATCAGCCATAAAAAGAATGAAATCTTGCCATTTGTGACAACATGGATAGATCTAGAGGGTTTTATGTTAAGTGAAATAAGTCAGACACAGAAGGACAAATACTGTATGTTTTCACTTACATGAGGAATCTAAAAAACAAAACAAATGAGGAAATATAACAAAAGAGAAAGAGCAGCATAGATACAGAGAGTAACAGGTAGTTTCCAGAGGGGAAGGGGGTGGGGGGAGGAGAGAAATAAGTGAGGGAGATCAAGAGGTACAAACTTCCAGGTGCAAAATAAATGAGTCATGGGTAGGAAATGTACAGTAGGAAATACAGTCAATAACTAAGTAATGTATTTGTATGGTGACAGATGGTAACTAGACATATTGTGGTGATTATTTTGAAATGTATAGAAATATTGAATCGCTATGTTGTATACTAGGAACTAACACAGTGTTTTAGGTCAGTTATACTTCAAAAACAAACAAAGAAACAAACAAAATCATAGAAAAAAAATCAGATTAGTGGTTACCAGATGCAGGGGTTGGGAAGAGTGAGAACTGAATGAAGGCCATCAAAAGGTACAAACTTCCAGTTATAAGATAAATAAGAACTAGGGATGTAATGTACACCACGATAAATACAAGCAACACAGCTGTATGTTATACATGAAAGCTGTTAAAGAGAGTAAATCCTAAGAGTTCTCATCACAAGGATAAAATATTTTTTTCTATTTAATTCTGTATCTATTTATTCTGTATCTATATAAGATGATGGATGTTAACTAAACTCATTGTGGCAATCATTTCATGATGTATGTAAGTCAAATCATTATGCTGTACACCTTAAACTTGTACAGTGCTGTATGTGCAACTAGAAGAAAAAAAGCAGAAAAAATAAATATTTGCAAAAAAATTGTGCGGGCAAAAATCCAAAAAGAAGCTAAAGTTAAATCATTAGAATTAGAATTAATAAGTGGTGATAAAGTATTAGAATTATCAAGTGATTTTTGGAAATTTACAGGAAAAAAGTCAATTTACAAAGTCAACTGCATCTCTTTATATCAGCAATAAATATTAGAAAATAAAAAAATTTAAATGAATCTATTCAAAGTAGCCATAAACATTTGAATATCAAGGAATAAAACTAAGGGAAAATATAAGATTTCTATGCAGAAAATTGTAAAACTGAAGAATTTTTGATGCTCAAATAATAAGTAAACAAAATGGAACTGGCAAAGTCCAGAATATTGAGACTCATGATTATATGGAAATGTGGTTTATGATAGAGATGACACTAGAAGACATTAGGAAAACCATGAACTGGTCAATAAAGAAAGTTTGGGCAGGGCTTCCCTGGTGGTGCAGTGGTTGAGAGTCTGCCTGCCGATGCAGGGGACATGGGTTCGTGCCCCGGTCCGGGAAGATCCCACATGCCGCGGAGCGTCTGGGCCTGTGAGTCATGGCCGCTGAGCCTGCGTGTCTGGAGCCTGTGCTCCGCAACAAAGAGGCCACAACAACAACAACAACAAAAAATGTTCAGGCAACTGCCATTTGGAAAAATAAAATGTTTAATGTTTCCTTTATTACTCCATTTACCAAATTAAATTCCAGGAAGATTAAAGTCCTAAATTTTTATTTATTTATTTTTTATTGGTATATAATTGATATATAACATGTTAGTTTCAAGTGTACAAAATAATAATTCAATATTTGTATATATTGCAGAATGATCACTGCAATAGGTCTACTTAACATCCGTCACCCTATATAGAGATTTTTTTCTTGTGATGAGAACTTTTATGATCTACTCTCTTAGTAACTTTCAAATACACAATAAAATATTATTATCTATAGTCACCGTGCTGTATATTACCTCCCCAGGATTTACCAAGACCTAAATTTTAGAATAAAAGATATCAGAGATAAAGATATGCAACTGCATGTATAACCTTGGGTGAAGGAACGAAAGCCTCAAACATCTTCAAAAGCTAAAGCTAGAAAATGAGAAAGTCAGGAAAGGAACAACTGACACATTTAACTACAATAAAATTTAAAACTTCTGAAGGGTAAAAAACAAATGACTCGTGAAATGTGAGTAATAAAGTGGGAAGTACTTCTAACATATAAAGTAGACACTATCCCCTAAAATCATTTAAAAACAAACAAAACACAAACAATGGGGTGTGGGTAAAGAATATAAACATATGACTCATAAAAATGTAGATACTAGTGTTCAATGAAATACATGTAAAGATATTTGACCTCAGTGATACTGAGAGAAATACACATTTTGGCTGAACTAATTTCTCTACTGTCTGAATATGGACTCTGAGGACTGCCCACTCCACCCGCCCCTCTCCTCAGTAAACCAAAGTGCACAACGCTATGAATGGCACATTTTCACACTATACACTCCCAGACCGGGCAAATGAATCTGAGAAGGGTCCCAAGCACCTTACAACCACAAAGGCACTTCAAGAAGGAAGTATCCTGAAGATAAGTGACTCACAAGCTATGCCTGCCCCCAGGTACTCTCACCCAGGTATCCACAGCAAAGATGAGCCTACAGTAGTCAGAACCTACATTCACTGCAAAGCCCTCAGAGACACTCATGAGTACCAAAGAAATGCTCCCTGCCTTTCAAACTGCAGTCTAGAATCTCCTAAGAATTTTCAGATATTCAGAAAAAACAACAAAAGCTTGGTGGGGGTTAAGGGGGCTGGAATTGCCAAATCTAAATTTCAAGAAAATTAATATCACAATTAAAGAGACATAACAGAGAAAAACAGAATAAAAGTTGAAATAAGTATAATTAATATCCTCAAACAGACTTTCTTGCCCATGATAACAGAAACATGCTTCTCTAAAATATTTTGTTTAGGGATTAAATATAAATATATAATTCTTATTAATACATATTTAGTATATTACCTATTTCATATAGTTTAAATATAAATAAATATTACACAATATAAATATATGTAAAATATTTAATGTATGTAGATACACATTCATACATATAGGTTCATAAATGAATGCTGAAATTTTAAAACATAAAACAATAATGAGCTAAAAAATAAGAACAAATAAAATATGATTTGGTGAGATGGTAGATTGGACAAAAGGACTTATTAAAAGCAATTATACTCCAATAAAGATGTTAAAAAGAAAACGAACTGCAAAATGGCAAAATAATGGAAAATATGTAGAAAATTTGACAGGCACAGATATATACAAATATGCCCATTGTATCATTGTTGTAATAGTGAAAAGTTAAAAATATTCTAAATGTCCTTTACCTGTTGAATAGTTAACTAATTTATGATGCATCTATATATATGAAAGAGTGCATCCTAATATTTATTAAATATTATATATTGCATATATTATATTAAAATATTGTGCTTCCATTCTTATTATTATATATGCCACAAGAGTTACAATTATAAGTAAGCAGTGGCTTTAAAAAATTTGGGTTTTTAAAAAAACTTAGGTTTTTTGCTGTTCCAATTTTATTGTAGTATGATTGACAAATATTGTGGTATGATTGTATATATTTAAGGTGTACACTGTGATGTTTTGATATACATATACATTGTGAAATGATTACCACAATCAAGCTAATTAACACATCTATCAGCTCACATAATTACTTTTTTGTGAGAACACCCGAGACCTACTATCTTAGCAAACTTCAAGTATACAATACATAACAATAGTCACCACGCAGTGTGATAGGTCTCCAGAACTTATTCATCTTATAGCTCAAATCTTATACTCTTTGACCAATATCTCCCCCTTCCCCTGCCCCACCCCCTCAACCCCTGGTAACTACCATTCAACTTTCTGTTACCATGAGTTCAACTTTTTTAGATTCTGCATATAAATGAGATCCTTCAGTATTTGTCTTTCAGTGCCTGGTCTATTTCACTTAGCTTCATCCACCACGTTGTTGCAAATGGAATGGTTTCCTTATTTCTATGGTTGAGTAATACTCCATTGTATGTGTGTGTGTACATACATATAAACACACATTTTCTTTATCCATTCATCTATTGATAGACAGTTTGTTTCCATATCTCAGCTATTGTGAATAATGCTGTGATGAACATGGAAGTACAAATGCCTCTTCAAGATAGTGACTTTATTCCTTTTGGATAAAATCCCGGAAGTGGGATTGCTAAATGATATGGTAGTTCTATTTTTAATTTTTTGAGGAACTTCCATACTGTTTTTCTTAATGGATTACAAACGTCAACAGTGCACAAGGGTTCCCTTTTCTCTACATCTTTGCCAATACTTGTTGTCTTGACTTTTTGATAACAGCCATTCTAACACATGTGAGGTGATATCTCATTGTGGTTTTGATCTGCATTTCCCTGATGATTAGTGATGTGGAACATCGTTTCATGTGCTTGTTGGCCATCTGGATGTCTTTGGAAAAATGCCTATTCAGGTCCTCTGCCTATTTCCTAATTGGATTTTTTTTTTTTGATACTGAGTTGAATAAGTTCTTTACCTATTTTGGATATTAACCCCTTATATAATTTGTAAATATCTTCTCCCAATTAGTAAGTTGCCTTTCTGTTTGTTGATCGTTTCCTTTGTTCTGCAGAAACTTTTTAGTTTGATGTAGTCTCACTTGTTTAGTTTTGCTTTTGTTGCCTGTGCTTTTGGTGTCAATTCCAAAAACTCACTGCCAAGACCAATGTCAAGGAGGTTTTCCCCTATATTCTCTTTTAGTTCTATGGTTTCAGATCTCACATTTAATTAATTAATCTATTTGGAGTTGATTTTTGTGTATGGTATAAGATAAGCTTCCAATTTTATTCTTTGCAAATTAAGGGATTTTATCTGTAAGTAGAAGGTTACAGGAACAGTTTAGGAATGTCAGGTCAAGGTATTGGTGATTCACTTAACCCTTCCCTCATGATGGAATTATGGCCCCTGCAGCTCCAGCCATTACATCCTTATTTCATGCAGTAAGAAGGAGGAAAAGGACAAAGAAAGTAGGGGCAGTATCTTTACTGAGAAAACAAAAGTTTCTCTGAAATCCCTAGAAGATAACTCTACACTCATTGGCCAGGATTGTGTCAAATGGCTATACAAGCTGCAAAGGACAATGGTAAATATAGTTGATTTTGTGTTTTAGCTGGGTACACTTCTACTTTCAATAAAACTGGATTCTATCAGAAAGAAAGGGATATTGGATACTGAGTGGGCTTCTAAGAGCCACTCAAAACTGTAAAGAAAAAAGAATGATAATGATGTATATAGATTAATACAATATTCCGTTGTCACAGAAATATATGGATATCATATGTAAAATAAAAAACCCTTAAATTATATTTTTGCTTTTATGTGGATTTATGTGTATTTACTCATGAAAATGTATACACAAAGGTATTGCATTTCATGTCAATTTGGGAAAAAAGTAACCAGGGGAAAAGCACAAAAGAACATCCTACAAAATATCAAAGTTGGTTATAGCTGAGGGAGGAGAGCATGGATAGTTTTAAAATATTTCTTTGCGCTTTTCTGTATTTTTTCCATTTTTTTCTACACTAAGCATGTTGATTTTGGTAATTAAGAAAAAAGCAGCAAATGGATATGTATAAAGGATGGCATTAGCTAAGAGTTTTATGTATCTTGAAGAGTGGGCAGCCAGAATAATTTCAGTGACTGATGATTTCTTTTAGGATTTTTCCAGTTGTTTGCTTGCCTTGTTTCATTTCTTTATTTGTTTGTTTTGTTTGATTTTCAACATCAAAACTATTTCATATTGAAAATGTTCATAAATGGGGATAGAATTTTAAAGACACCCGTTTACTTTCCGTTTTCTTTAATGAATTCACATTGATTGCCAGTGTGCCAGCTTGATTACCATCTCCCCAGGCACAGAAAGACTTTCCTGCAGAAAGTCAATGTTATCTAAAGCTAATACTTTCTACAACTTTTTATATTAATATTTAAAATCACAGATGCTAGTCTGAACTTTTATCATGTGGGTGTTTTCTCCCTCCACTATCTTCTTCCCACACCCTTTTTTAGCCTACTGTTTAATTATCAAAGAAGCAGAGGCATGATCCTGCATAGAAAATAAAATCTAATCAATCCATTTCCTCCCAAGGCTCAGCTTCTAGGATGTAACATTTTCTCTAGGCCCCTTCATTTTCAGTGCTGCTTGTTTGATCTTCAGCTTACTGGTGTCTTATTCCTCAATCAGAGACAAGAAAGTATATAAACTGAGGCTGTGGGGAGCATATCAAACATTTGATGCCCTGGAGCTGCCATCTAATTCTTACCAACTCCTTGAGGTGATTTACCTCAAAGCAGTGAATTTTGGAGGAATTTGATTTTCTTTTCTGTGATAGTGCCAACTCATACTTATTTCACTGCATTGATATAAAAAAAATAAGTGAATTAGTTTAAATTGAAAGAATTTTAGAATAATAAAGAGCATGAATCCAAAAGAAAAAAAAATCTTCTAATAGTATTTGTCTACAAGACACAAGAACTAATTCTGATTCTAGAATATGCAAGAATCCTAGATAATATTTTTAATTTCCTTAAGTTATTCCATATTTTAAGCATTTCCTATTTTCTGGTCATCAACTATTATTAATCTAAAGGATCATCAGTTAGAAATACACTTCATTGATTCAGGAAAATTACTTGCATTCTCAGTGAGAAGGAAGCTCCTTCCTTCTATTGGGTAGGATCTTGCCCAAAATTTTGACTCTCAAAAGTCAACTTTAAGCAGCACATTTCAAGATCAAGAATATTGGTAAGGGGTAAGAGTGGAATAACTAAAAATTTAGTCCTCTGATTTTTCTGACATCTATCCTTTAAAGGGGAAAAATGAGGTATTTTTTCAACATTTCTCTGGATAAGCAGTTTCCATGACCATAAATTTGAAGCAAAGCACACACATGTCTGCCATGTTTGACAATTCAATGAGGCCAAAGACAATAAAATAAGTATATGTATATGGTTCTAGGTGTTTTATTAGAATTCCTCTTTTCTTCGTAATTGTGAATTTCAACTCTCATTTTACCAGATTACAAGAACTAATTAATTAACTGACCTTAAAACATAGCACATTACATGAGGGACAGAAAAAAACTGTCTTTTTCAATTAAATTATACAAATACGAGGTATGTTGCCATACTGGGAAATCTAGACTAAGACAAGAGAGTACTTTAAGAACAGGCACATATTGGCTTAAGTTGTGAACAAGAAACACTTGTCTAAAAGCAAATGATTCTGTCCTAAATGAGTAACAAGATCTGCAAGGATGAGAAGGCCAACAAAAGTAACAGGGACTGTAACTTTATGGGACACAGGGAAAGTGGAACAGAGTGAATGATCAGGCTGATGTGTCATTTTTCTGGGCTACAACCTGAACAGTTCATGGATGGATAAAATGGGGTTAAGGCAAGAGGAGAGGCAGTTATCACACACCACCAGATCTCAGCAGCAGAGCTGTGACATAAAGGACTTGGTGTGTCGTAAAGACTGCTAAGACACTGAAAGTTGAGATCAGAGGTGTCCCAAGGCAGAGGAAATCACACGTCTTCCTAGAGGGTTTTTAAGATGAGAAACGTAAACCTACAGTGTTCCAACTCACATCACCTCCACATCTACCCAGTTATCTAGCCATATTCTTCAAATAATTTGACCCATTAAAAGCAGAAGAAAAAAAATTAAATACGTATAGATAATCCAAAAAAAAGTAGGGAGGGAAAATAAAATTCAAGCAGGTAAAGAAAATACATTGCAAGAACCATTGCCTGATAGATTAGGAGCTCAGAAAAATAATTCTCCATAGTCTCAAATAAATTTCAAAAAACATTACCTGTCCATAAAAAAAAAGTTCACAAGAGAGACAAATGAGTTGCTAAGACAGCAGAAGACAAAAGGTGAGCTGGTTGAGCACAGGGATAAAATGAAAAAGAAATATATAAAGAGAAAAAAGATACATTAAAAACAACTGAAAGTTGTTTAACTTTCAGTTTTAACTGAAAGTTTTAACATCTACATTCAGGTAGATGTTAAAAGCCTAGATGAAATTATAAATAAAGTATAATGGAAAAGAATAAATATATAGGAATGAATATGGAGAAAGTGGTAGATTGAAGGCCACACAGAAAACCATCACATGTATAATTAGTGCTTTGAAGCAGAATTTATAATGAATGGAGCTGAAAAACCATTCAAAGACCAAAAGAAATCTTAAAAAATTTTAAATTGTAGCAAAGTATTAATCTGCATATCTAAAGAACACTCTGTCTCCCAGAGGTCTTAGGAAAATTTGTTTAAAAAATGATAGATACTAAATTATATCCTGTTTGTACCTGAGCAAAGATTTCACCTGTAGAAAAATTTACCTGTAGTATATGGTCATCCAAATAGTAAAGGAAGCTATGTATAGAGGGAAAAGTCAGGTTGCTTTAGACATCTCTGTAGCTACTTCTCATGCCAAGAGTCACGGAAGGCATATCTACAACATTTTAAGAAAATAAAGTATCATCCAATCATTTAAAACAGTGAAGTTACCCTTCAACTATAACAGCAACTGACATGTTACCAAACATAGAAGAACTTAGCACACATCAAAACAATCCTCAGGAGAATAAACAAACTCCTGAAAATAAAATCCATCCAAATAAATGCTGAATCAAAATACAAGAATAAGGAATGCATGAAAACAAGATTGACATCAGATTTCTCATTGACAAAGCCAAACTCAAGAAGACAAAAAAGTAATAGCTCAAAAGTTCTGAGAAGCAGTAATTCTGAACCTAGATACTTCTGTACAAATAAACTATCATTTGTGAAGGCAAAATCTCAACAATTTCTGACAAGTAAGAACTCAGTTTACTACTCACAGACTTCCTCTGAAAGAATTACCTTACAATGTATTTCAGCAAAAAGAAAAGAGAATTCATAAGGAAAAATTGGGATGTAAAAAATAATGTTGAACAAATAAAGCAGTAAAGAATATTAATTGTCTTATTTGTTTTCAGGGAAAGATAATTGACACTGACTGATTATAGATGGTATTCATAAAATACAAGTAGAAATATATGTATCAGTCAGCTTTTACTAGGTAATATTGTTACAAACAACCTCAAACATCTCAGTCCTTTACAGAAATATTTTCCTTTTACTCAGATTCATGTGGTCTACGGATTGCTAGAAGTTGGACTTCCATTGAAAGAGCTCCATAATATAATGTTAAATGGACAAAACCCAAAATATGGAGAAATATGTATATTATGATAAAAAGTATGTACAACAGTGCTGTACTCAAAATATAGTCTGTTGACTAGCATTACTCATCCATGATAAGGTAAGTACAGAGAACTGAGTGGCAGAAAGGAATGGGAGGAGCTTAATAATCTCTCAGGGTTTCAAGCCTGAAATGGAAAATCCACATTAAACAACTCTGCAGAACCGCCCCCCACCCCCCCACATTTTACAGAGTCTGGGCTATTAAGAGGAGGAGCTGGCTCTGTTTGGGTGAGGAGGGCATGGAGACTGTGCAGAATCACCAACAGAAGAGGGGCAAGACTTCAGCCCAGAGTATGGCAACCTTCTTAACTAGGGGTTGAAGAGATGAAGGCTGCAACTTGGTGTTAGTTTGCAAACTCAGGAATTTCCTGGGTGAAACCTGAAACTGGCCCCTATAGATGGAGGTCAAGGGAAGATCAAAGAAAGAGGCAGAGCACTCCAGATAGGTAGGTAGCAGGTCTAATAAGCAAGGGAACTTACAAACAAGGCTTGTCTTTCGGTTGCAAGACGAGCAGTCAGTCACACATAACACTCAAGTGGTCTGCATACCACATTGCTCTCTCAAGGCTGCATCCTTGAAATGGTGCCCACTGTGAAAATGGTGGGCAGAACGTACATTTGCTCTCCTGCACAAGGACAAAGGAGGAGCCATCAATTACTTGAGTCCAGACCGAGGGTCAACAAGCAGTCATGTGCTCTCAATGACCTCCTCCATCACTTGGGTCCCTCTGGCTCCTCAGAGCTGGCAGACAGCTACAGTAGCTGGGGACAGCTACATGAGTGACGATGTGGGCTGTGAACTAGGAAGCTCACTGCAGTGACACTGGGCACTCCAGTGGCATTCCCATGTCTGAGGCCAAGAATATGGCCTCCCTGCAGCCTCAGCTGTGCAGGGCACTGCATAACACAAGGGGCAGGCATGATGGCCAAGAGAAACAGAATAACATGCCCCTTACCTTTTTTTTTTAAACTGAGTAAATTCTGGAACTTATTTCCATATAATGAAGGAGTGATCGGAGCCTTAAATTTTACTGATATTGGAGATATAGCAAACCCTGACATACAGATGTTAACTCAAGATTTAATTTCATTTAGACTAATGTAAAATGAGACATATTTTAGACTGCCAGTGTCATGGAAAGATTGGCTGACTTTCAATTTGTTAGGCATGATTCAATTTGTTAGGCATGATTCAATTTGTTAGGCATGATTCAATTTGTTAGGCATTGATTTCATGCAAATTAAATTATTTAATCCTTAAGCCCTATGAGCTAATCATTACCATTATCCCCATTTTATAGATGAGCAGACTGGGGCTTCGAGAGATTTGCCCCAAAATTTGCGGCTAGATTCTGGCAGAGCTAGCACAACTCAACAACTGTCAGATCTGTTAGTAACTTCTATGGGACTGGTGTAGTAGAGTGGGAAAAAAATTGGCCTCAAGGTCAGAAAATGGCTTTTGGAGATTAAGTCTTGTGGTTACTATTAATACCCTGCACACAGTAAACACCTAAAACATTAATTTCCATTCTCTTTTTATTCCTCCATTCTTTGTTGGCATACAAATCTTTGTTGGCGTACAAACCTTCCTATATTTGGAAGTCTCAGTCAAAGTTCACATATATTTTGCCAAAACGTATACTGCAAATGGAATTTGGAAATGAGAGGAACAGCTGTCTTAAATATCAGCTTTGGATCGCTCACTTAGGAAAATCAAAGTTTACCTTATCTTTTATCAGTGAGCAATTCGCAGTAAGTCTTGAATACATTAACCTTCGAATAAGAGTACTTGTCAAAGTTTCTGGCTTATTAGAGGCATGTACCTAGTGCCTGCCTAATTTTCTTGTGTTTCAGAAAGACTGAAAACCAATGGAAGGAACGTGGGCTTTGGAATTAAATGAAACAGAGCTGCAATCCTAGTTTCTTCCCTTACTAGCTATGTAACTGCAAAAATTATTCACCTGTGGGGGCTTCAGTTGCTTCATTGTATCTTCATAGAATGATGTAAGAATAAAGTCAGGTAAAACACGCAAAGCACCCTGAAGAATACTAAGTGCAATGTAAGAACTCAATAGCTCAGTAAGTGGTTATTTTTATTTTAGTTCTCTCGTCTCATCTGTCAGATCAAGATGATGCTTCCGTTAACTCAAAGGGAAAGAGTTGAGATATACTTTTAAAGCACTTCTGGTACTACAAAGGAAGATTTCTTGATTAATTAATATGACATTTTTCTTATGAATAACCCACTGCATTAGGTAATGCACATTTTTATTCCCATAAGGCAACTTTGCATGCTTCATTTCAATAACTATTTCCTGGGCATTGACTGGCCCTGTACCAGGTCCTAGGGGGTTAAAATTCCCCAGAAGTTACCTCTGCTCTCAAGGAGAGGACTCCTGAGTAGTAAGGAACTCAGTCTGATCATAAATTCCATAAGGACACACAGGGTCTTCCTTACCTCTGATGGCACCGAGCACAATGCCTGCACTGAGCTTAGCAATGTTGCCGAATTTAACTGAATTTCTGCGAGGGTCCCATGTCCTCATAGCTTAACTCGAAATTTCTCCTACAATATTACATAATCCTTCATCTGTGACATGTAAAGATGTCTGGAATAGTTCCAGAGCTTTTTTTTTCTTATTTTTCTCATTTAAGCTAATGCCAGTCTTCTAGATTTAAATGTGGCATCCACATCTCTACAAATCCTATGATCATATTCCAGAGAATCCATCTTTGCATAGACTACACAATAAAAATCAAAAAAGGAAAGGTTAAAAGTATGAGGAGGTGGAGGAGAAAGAGAATTACAATAAGAAGATACAGAAAACAAGTTCTTGGAAGAATTATCAGTGAAGAGATAATTATTATGCATTAACAGCTGACAGCTAGCATTAGTCCAAGGAAGCTGTCTGTATTCTCTAAGAACTTCAGACAATGCGGTATTCATTTATAAATTCTTGACAGCTCTTTAGATAAAGTGTGTATAAAATTTTGCAGCAACCCATTATCTGCCTGAATGTACTTAAACTTTAGAGTTAGAATATATTTGAAATAATTTCCCCAAGTCCTAAACACACTTCCCTTCAAGTATATGACCTACAGTTACAGAATCATTAAAAGGATTAAAATGAGTCAAAAAGTTCCTCTTTTCCTTCTTTGGTTTTCCCCTGTTCTACCTATAGATCTTTGAACAGTGTTTCTGGCTTGATCAACTGAATCTATATAATTGTTTTGAAAACTACATTCAGCCCTCAGGAAGGAACGTTTACCATCATCCTGACCAAGCTGAGGCTGTCTGAATGTGCCGAGAAATTCTGATGAGGAAATGGTACAGACCTGGGTTAACAACTAAGGGAAAGGTAGCAACGGAAGCACGTTGGTAGACAATACAAAGAGACACCTTACATCTTCAAAGTTTTTCAAAGAATCCATAAACAACTGAAATTGGCTTTTTGATTTTTTTATGAGATGACCCCACCAAGCCTGCTCAAGAGCAGATTGTCCAGAGTAGCCTCTTTACTAGCTGCCAGGGAATCAGTTTTACTCCCATCACCGTAACTCCCCAAATGCAAAAACAAACCTCACTGATCCCAGAATCACTGTAGGTTTTTGTTTTGTTTTTAACCTCTACCCAGTTTCTTATACATCATGTTCTTTGATGACAGTATAGTAGTTATTGCCTTTACATTTGGATAAGCTGCTATTTTGCTTGCAGCTAACTAACTAAAATGCCTGAGTTGATCTTCAAAAGTCCCAATACAAGCAAGCACTATAAGGGCAAGTTCCAGGAGGGTTTTCTCAAAAGCCAGAAAATGGTTAATTCACAATCATGTAATGACAAAAAAGACTGGGTTGCTGCAAACTATGCAGCACGTTAGTAAGGACTCAATATTTCACTTTCTGGTTTTACTTGCCTTTTTGGTTGAAAGCAAAAGCCATCAAAAGGCAAAATAAAAACAGTAGCAAGATAGTAAAATAGAGTCATCATAAGAGCAACAACCATTGGGGGAGTCATCTTACGTTCAACTAAACATTCAGACTCACAAGACTATCACAGGTCTTCTTGGCCTCAGCTGACTCTGTAAGAGATAGGACAGAGCCCCACTTACTAGCAGGTAAGAGCAGCATCGAGCCTCTTCTTTAGAGGAGTCCTTGAAGCAGTCCACACAGCCACCCAGCTCCCTCAGCTCACCTCTGTAAAAGAAAAATTGTACTGGTCACTTGTGAAAAACAGCAAGCAAGACTGTATTCAAGACTACTGTAGTAGGGGAGAGAGGTTGAATGCAACTCTCCTGAAACAAAAGGTGAGAAGATTTTCAAACGCTGGCGTGAGTTAAAGGGACAATACTGGATGATCTTAGCTGGGAGGTTACTCAATGGGATTAGGCCATCTCTGTTTGTTAACTGTCCCTTGTTGCTTATTGAAGTTAGGCTCCTGACCTGCCAAAGAGAGAGGGGACAGGGGACCTATCTTTCTTGATGATTACATTTCAAAGGGAGGGCTCCTAGGTCCTTGAGAAAGACATTTCTCTGTTGTGGAAGATGTACATTTCAAAGGGGCAGAGAAAGAATTTACAACTGCGAGTTTTCTAAGGTTAATGCTCTAAGAAAAGGGAGGTCTGGGGCCTATCATCAGGAAGAACTCTGTCAAAAGTTTAGGGAAGCTGAGGGGAGGGTTAAGGTCATCTGGGTCACCCGAGGTAATAGTTCAGGTGCAAGGGAATGAACCACACTGGTTTAAAAGCCTCCTGCCCCATGTGATCCTGGATTTCTAGAAGAGTTCCATAGGTCCCCACAAGGGACATGTCTAACTGTAAGGGTCATCACATCCAGGGAGGCCCAGAGTTATGGTTCCCTATCAGATCTTTATAATTCTTCCAGTCCAGGTGCAATTTACCAATCAAAGGTCATTTTTTCCCACAAGCAATGTTTCCTAATAACGCAGTTGACATTTTATCTTTATCAGGTTTTCAGAAGGGAAAAACACAAATTTGACTGGGAGTTAAATTCTTTTGTGGAAGGGGAATGAATTTTTGTTATCCTTCATTCTTAATAGGTATCATAAAAATGTTGTATTTTACCTTTTTTTCTCTAAACACCCTCTCTAATCCTTCAAAAACACGCATATGCGTGAGAATGTACACAACTACGCACACACATCTACACATGCAATCTGTCATCCTGTCCTTCACCATTCAAAACTGGCTAAAATTCCTTCTTAGTAAAAGCTGTCTTCAGTTTAACTATTCCGTAATTCTAGTAAGTTAAGCAAGTGTGTGATGCACGTTACTGGTTATGAACATATTCTTAGTTCTCTCAGCATTCTAATTTTCTATTTCCTCTTCTTGGGTTTCTAATTCATTTATACCACCTTGGAAAGCAAGCCTCTGTGAGCCCACATCTTTGTGTATTGATTATAGACCTTGTCCATGCAATCTATATTTATCCAGTTAGTACTCACAATGCCCAGGCTCTCTTCCATGCATTAAATAAATATATGTCCCTTCAGTCATGGGGATTGTCAGTTGGGAGTACAATAGACCTAATTTCTAACATAATTTGACAAAAATTATTTTTGATATATACCTGGGTAACAAAATAGAAATTGAAAAATGAAAACCAATGAAAAATATATTCAAATGTGTTAGAGGGAAGGTTCAATATAATTGCTATAATTGTACCTTAGGTTTAATTCTGAGTCTCCTAGGAGTTAGCTAAAAAAAGCAAACAATTCTTAAAACAATCCTGAATAAAAACTTGAGCAATATATGAATGTACAAGGTAGTGAAAATAATTCTATAAACAGCTAAGTGGATAATGTCCTGATATATAGCTGTCCCATGTCTAAAGTGAGCCTAGTCTAGGACCAATAGCACCAAAAGGAGATGAATGGTATCTCCCCTTCTAATCCCTTCCCCAAAAGGAATCCATTTCAGCCAGATGAAGAGCAGGTTATGTGACACTGGATATATGTTTCAATGATGTGATGAGTGTAATGGAGTTGCTTATTGCTACTTGAGAGGAAATCTATGTATTTTGGAGGCCAACAGAGCAGGTAGTAGGGTACACATGGTTTTGCTAAGTTAAAAAAAAACCAGCAACAATTAGCTGGTGTTCTCCCACAGAAGAATGTCTATATGGAGGTACAACCCTGGAGTAATTGCATGCATGACCAAGATTTTCTTTTGGGAAAAGCTTTGGCCCTGCTTTAGCATTTGATCAACCAAGTGTTCAAAGGAGTTCTCAGAAACCTGCCTCGTGGGTAATGAACCAAGAAATGTTTTCATGTGGGGTGCCACCAGTCACAACGCCCCAGACGGGGTCAAACATTAATTGTTCCCCTTTGGTACATATTTCTCATCTCCATGAATTCTGGCCTTGCACACCATATATAAAATGTATTTTTCTGATCAGAAAACTAGTTTCCTTGCAAGGCAGAGTTATTCATTATTGGCATTTCATACTTTGAAGAATACCCGGCACAGGAAATATTTGTTTGTTTAATTCATTCTATGGAATTCTTTGTGGCAGTAGGTGGATGGCAAGGTCAGTTATCTTTTGACTTTACTCTTGGCCCATGATAGTAAACATGTACTGCAAGTACATAGCAGTGAATCTGCTCTTCTTTACGGATTGAGGGCATAGGTCCAGTGCATCTAAAAGGAGTATCAAAAACAAAGTTATAAGATAAAATTAAGGGTGAGAATAGTGCCAAGAGTCATTCTTCCTTGCCCTAATTCATGTAGTGTTATAAAAATACATATTTTACAACATGCAACAACCTGGTCTTATATATTAAGGCCATAAACCTTGTCTGCTGGTTAATACCAGCAGAGCCAAACTGGGTGAAAAAGAAAATTATCCTATTCCTTACATGAGCTACTCGTTTGGAATACAAAGAAATCATTTTGCATTAAAACATGGATCACAGTCACTGGAGAGGAAAGCTGATTTTGTCTGGTGGACTTGGGACAAATAAATCAAGGAATAATGTGAGGAAAAAAGACCTAGATTAGCCACAGCTGATCTCCCTCTGCAGTGAATTTAATTCATTCAGCAATGTAATTCTCAGTAACCCTTTGAAAATAGCTACTTTCATCAAAATGCGGTTCTGCATTTTATTAACTTAGTTACCTAACTTATGCAGGATAATAAAAATTATTATCGCTTAGATAAAATTGAGGAAAAACACAACAGGATTTAAGAGTCTTGTCCAAATAAAGGAAGAGGCATTTTTACTTTGAATTTTGTGGTGCTTCCATCAGTGAAGTTGTTGTATCTTCTTGATGTGTTGATTTTCCAACTTCTAATTTTTGGAAAGCCCTTATTATGCAGTAGTCATTCTGCATTGTCAGTGTTGTGCATGAATTGGAACTCCCACTGTGCTCTAAACAAGGGACTGTGGTTCATTCCTTTCCCCATGATTCTCTTCACCCTGATTAACAAACAGGAGAGAGATGGTTCCAGAAATCATTTGGTAACTTATTTGTTTACTTGTTTGTTCTACAAGTATTTGGTGAGTGCCTGCCATATACCAGACACTGTGTCATTTGCTAGGGATAAAGCAATGAATAAGACAGATATTTGTCTTTGTCTGCATGGAGCTTAGAATACAGTGAAATGAAAGAATGAATCCTCAACCAAACATCATCAAGGTGGTGAGGGCTACATATAGGGAAGTTCGAGGCACTCTGCGCACAGGGGGGCTCCTTGAGGAGGCTGACATGGAGGCTGAGCTGAGACTTGAAGGATCAGCAGAAGTTTTGAAATCACCTTATTCTGTAGTCTACATTTATGTGAAGAGGCCTCATCTGAGAAAAAAATTAAATGTTTCTATTAGTTTATGCTTCTGAGTGTCCTGACCCACAGAGATGTTCTAGCATAAACAATAAAGCAACAGGGTCAGTGACTTCTTATTCAGAGGTTTAGCTCTCCTAAGGCCTCTGAGCATTTGAAATATTTGTTTTCCCTTTATTCTTTTTTTTTTTTTTTTTTTTTGCGGTACGCGGGCCTCTCACTGCTGTGGCCTCTCCCGTTGCGGAGCTCAGGCCCTGGATGCGCAGGCTCAGCAGCCATGGCTCATGGGTCCAGCCGCTCCGCGGCATGTGGGATCTTCCCAGACAGGGGCACGAACCCGTGTCCCCTGCATCAGCAGGTGGACTCTCAACCACTGCGCCACCAGGGAAGCCCTTTCCCTTTACTCTTGACCTAAGCTCCTTACTTTGTCTACAAAAAAGCCTAAAGTGTCACTTGTGTTTATTGAGAACTTTTTGTATTACCTCTTTCCTACAACCTCTCTCTTCAAGGAAAGTCAACACAGGAATTCACACCTTTGCCTTAGAACAGCAGTTCTTCACCCAAGATACAATTCAGGGAACTCATAACTTGGATAAGAAAAGAATTACTTCTTTACCTCAGTCTTAATTTTACTTCTCTAACCTCTAACTAAAATGTACCATCACTTTTGTCCTCCCACCCCACCGCCGTATATACCATGTATTGCTGATACTGTACACCAAAGTTGTTACAAGCAGCATCCAGCAAAGACTGAGCCCCGAACCTGCCACCAGGGCTCACACTCTATAAAACCCTGGGGTCCTAGAAATCTCTAAATGTGTCACCAAGCACCTGGAACTACTGAAAATGCAGCATTACTTTCATTAGGAACACAGACAACAAAGCATCAAAGTGTCATTAGTACCTGTGACTTTATAGACCAATAGAAACAAAAGATATTTACAGTTGTTACATATCTTCAAATTTGTTTTTTTCCACTACTATTTAGAATTACAGTGGCTATTAGACCTGCTGCTAGATCATATGTGATTGTGATCTTTCTACCTACAGCTGCTCATACTGTGGGCCTGGACAACTACATGGCACTGAGTAGTCAGTCTTGCCATCACCAAGTGGTAGCAAGTTCTCATATAGTGACCCAGGTGTCCACACTGATCTCTGGTATTCCATATCTACGACTGTTCACTCATCAATACATAGTTGAAGATAGGTCATCCACCTTGTCTGACTGGATAGTTCAAATGAGATTTCTTAACTCCCTGTAAAAACACATATCTGTTTGTAATGTGGCATAGGACTGTATAAACAGCCTTCACTCTGATATGATATGTCTTTTGAAAGACTTTAACTTGTCTGCATTCTAAATGTGCTGTCTTGTTATTTAATGTGTTAATGAATATTCATTTTTAATATTTTGCTAATTATTCTATAATGGGTTTCCTTTATAATGTTAGGTGTATGATTCTTATTTTGTGCATTTAAGAACATTTTTATGAGAAGTAGTTTATAGGTCAAACCAAATTGGCCAAGGAATAAAAAAAGGCTAAGAAACCCTACGTTAGAGTAATGGTCTCCTGGTTCCATTGCAATTATAGTACTGAATGGAGCCCTTGTGGAGCTCCTAAAGGAGAGCAATGGCCTTACACTGGTAAAACTTGTATGCTTATGTAAAGAACATGGTAAAGGCGACCTCTTCTAACTTGTGTATAGTCATATCTCTGCCACGCCAATATGTAATCATCAGCTTGGATTTTTAAAAACATTTTTACTGAAGTATAACACACATATAGAAATGTCCACAAATCACAAAATATAAACTATCACAAAGTGAATGCACAATAAACTGCCATCCAAGTCAAGAAACAGAACATCCTAGCACCCCAGACTTCACCTTTCATGCCCCTTCCCAATCACTACTCCTCTAAGGTTACCACTCTTTTAACTTTTGATACCATAACTTAGTTTTGGCTGTTAGTGAACTTTACATAAATGAAAACAGCTATAAGATTCAGCCATATTTACCTGTATAGTTACTGTCCATTCATTCTTATTGCAATATAGTATTCCACTGTATGAATATACTACATTTTATTTATCTATTCTACTGTGGATGTACAATTACATTGTTTCCAATTTGGGGACATTACAAATAATGTTCCTATGAACATTACCATCCACGTCTTTTGGCACATATGAGAACTACTAATTAATGGGTATGCAAAGACTCAATTTCAGTAGCTGAGTCAAACAGTTTTCTGAAATTGTTGATATATATGACCAAAAGCAATGTATGCAAGTCACAGTGCTTCCACATCCTCACCAATTCTTGACAATACTTAGTGTCAACCTGCTTATTTTTAGCTATTCTGAGGTGTATCTCACGGCTGTTTTTTATTTATTTTTTCCGCAAACACCAGCTTTATTAAATCTTAATATTTTGCCTTACTTGTTTCAAATCTTTTTTTTAACATCTTTATTGGAGTATAATTGCTTTACAATGGTGTGTTAGTTTTCTGCTGTATAACAAAGTGAATCAGCTATAAATATACATATATCCCCATATCTCCTCCCACGTGCGTCTCCCTCCCACCCTCCCTATCCCACCCTTCTACGTGGTCACAAAGCACTGAGCTGATCTCCCTGTGCTATACGGCTGCTTCCCACTACTTTTCTATTTTACATTTGGTAGTATATATAAGTCGATGCCACTCTCACTTATCCCAGCTTACCCTTCCCCTGGTCCATGTCCTCAAGGCCATTCTCTACATCTGCATCTTTATTCCTGTCCTGCCCCTAGGTTCTTCAGAACCATTTTTTTTTTTTAGATTCCATATATGTGTGTTAGCATACGGTATTTGTTTTTCTATTTCTGACTTACTTTACTCTGTATGACAGACTCTAGGTCCAACCACCTCACTAAAAATAAATCAATTTTGTTTCTTTTTATGGCTGAGTAATATTCCATTGCATATATGTGCCACATCTTCTTTATTCATTCATCTGTTGATGGACACTTAGGTTGCTTCCATGTCCTGGCTATTGTAAATAGAGCTGCAATGAACATTGTGGTACATGACTCTTTTTGAATTATGGTTTTCTCAGTGTATATGCCCAGTAGTGGGATTGCTGGGTAGTATGGTAGTTCTATTTTTAGTTTTTTAAGGAACCACCATACTGTTCTCCATAGTGGCTGTATCAATTTACATTCCCACCAACAGTGCAAGAGGGTTCCCTTTTCTCCACACCCTCTTCAGCATTTATTGTTTGTAGATTTTTTGATGATGGCCATTCTGACTGGTGTGAGGTGATACCTCACTGTAGCTTCGATTTGCATTTCTCTAATGATTAGTGATGTTGAGCATCCTTTCATGTGTCTCTTGGCAATCTGTGTATTTTCTTTGGAGAAATCTCTATTTAGTTCTTCTTACCATTTGGATTTGGTTATTTGTTTTTTTGATATTGAGCTGCATGAGCTGCTTGCAAATTTTGGAGATTAATCCTTTGTCAGTTGCTTCGTTTGCAAATATTTTCTCCCATTCTGAGGGTTGTCTTTTCATCTTGTTTGTAGTTTACTTTGCTGTGCAAAAGCTTTTGTTTCATTAGGTCCCATTTGTTTATTTTTGTTATTTCCATTTCTCTAGGAGGTTGGTCAAAAAAGATCTTGCTGTGATTTATATCATACAGTGTTCTGCCTATGTTTTCCTCTAAGAGTTTATACTGTCTGGCCTTACATTTACATCTTTAATCCATTTTGAGTTTATTTTTGTATATGGTGTTAGGGAGTGTTCTAATTTCATTCTTTTACATGTAGCTGTCCAGTTTTCCCAGCACCACTTATTGAAGAGGTTGTCTTTGCTCTATTGTATATTCTTGGCTCCTTTATCAAAGATAAGGTGACCATATGTGTATGGGTTTATCTCTGGGCTTTCTATCCTGTTCCATTGATCTATATTTCTGTTTTTGTGCCAGCACCATACGGTCTTGATTACTGTAGCTTTGTAGTATAGTCTGAAGTCAGGGAGTCTGATTCCTCCAGCTCTGTTTTTCTTCCTCAAGATTGCTTTGGCTATTCGTGGTCTTTTGTGTTTCCATACAAATTGTGAAATTTTCTGTTCTAGTTCTGTGAAAAATGCCATTGGTAGTTGGATAGGGATTGCACTGAATCTGTAGATTGCTTTGGGTAGTATAGTCATTATCACATTGTTGATCCTTCCAATCCAAGAACATGGTATATCTCTCCATCTGTTTGTATCATCTTTAACTTCTTTCATCAGTATCTTATAGTTTTCTGCATACAGGTCTTTTGTCTCCTTAGGTAGGTTTATTTCCAAGTATTTTCTTCTTTTTGTTGCAATGGTAAATGGGAGTGTTTCCTTAGCTTCTCTTTCAGATTTTTCATCACTAGTGTATAGGAATGCAAGAGATTTCTGTGCATTAATTTTGTATCCTACTACTTTACCAAATTCACTGATTAGCTCTAGTAGTTTTCTAGTAGCATCTTTAGGATTCTCTATGTACAGTATCATGTCATCTGCAAACAGTGACAGCTTTACTTCCTCCTTTCTGATTTTGATTCCTTTTATTTCTTTTTCTTCTCTGATAGCTGTGGCTAAAACTTCCAAAACTATGTTGAATAATAGTGGTGAGAGTGGGCAACCTTGTGCTGTTCCTGATCTTAGCAGAAATGGTTTCAGTATTTAACCATTGAGAACGATGTTGGCTGTGGGTTTGTCATATATGGCCTTCATTATGTTGAGGTAAGTTCCCTCTATGTCTACTTTCTGCAGGGCTTTTATCATAAATGGTGTTGAATTTTGTCGAAAGATTTTCTTCATCTATTGAGATGATCATATGGTTTTTCTCCTTCAGTTTGTTAATATGATGTATCACACTGATTGATTTGTGTATATTGAAGAATCCTTGCATTCCTGGGATAAACCCCACTTTATGATGGTGTATGATCCTTTTAATGTGCTGTTGGATTCTGTTTGCTAGTATTTTGTTGAAGATTTTTGTAACTATGTTCATCAGTGATATTGGCCTGTAGATTTCTTTCTTTGTGACATCTTTGTCTACTTTTGGTATCAGGGTGATGTTGGTCTTGTAGAAGGAGTTTGGGAGTGTTCCTCTCTCTGCTATATTTTGGAAGGGTTTGAGAAGCATAGGTGTTACCTGTTCTCTAAATGTTTGATAGAATTCGCCTGTGAAGCCATCTCATCCTGGGCTTCTGTTTGTTGGAAGATTATGAATCACCATCTCAATTTCAGTGCTTGTGATTGTCTGTTTATATTTTCTATTTCTTCCTGGCTCAGTTTTGGAAGGTTGTGCTTTTCTAAGAATTTGTTCATTTCTTTCCAGGTTGTCCATTTTATTGGCATATAGCTGCTTGTGGTAATCTCTCATGATCCTTTGTATTTCTGTAGTGTTAGTTTTTACTTCTCCTTTTTCATTTCTAATTCTATTGATTTAAATCTTCTCCCTTTTTTTCTCCTTTTTATTCTGGCTAATGGGTTATCAATTTTGTTTATCTTCTCAAAGAACCAGCTTTTAGTTTTATTGATCTTTGCTATCGTTTCCTTTATTTCTTTTTCATTTATTTCTGATGTGACCTTTATACTTTCTTTCCTTCTGCTAACTTTGGGGGATTTTTGTTCTTCTTTCTCTAATTGCTTTAGGTGTAAGGTTAGGTTGTTTATCTGAGATGTTTCTTGTTTCCTGAGGTAGGATTGTATTGCTATAAACTTCCCTCTTAGAACTGATTTTGCTGCATCCCATAGGTTTTGGGTCATCATGTTTTCATTGTCATTTGTTTCTAGGTATTTTTTGATTTCCTTTTTGATTTCTTCAGTGAACTCTTGGTTAGTAAGTAGTGCATTATTTAGCCTCCACGTGTTTGTATTTTTCACAGATATTTTCCTGTAATTGATATGTAGTCTCATAGTGTTGTGGTCTTAAAATATACTTGAAACAATTTCAATTTTCTTAAACTTACCAAGGCTTGATTTGTGACCGATGATATGGTCTATCCTGGAGAATGTTCCATGAGCACTTGAGAAAAATGTGTATTCTGTTGTTTTTGGATGGAATGTCCTATAAATATCAATGAAGTCCATCTTGTTTAATGTATCATTTAAAGCCTGTGATTCCTTATTTATTTTCATTTTGGATGATCTGTCCATTGGTGAAAGTGGGGTGGTAAGGTCCCCTACTATGATTGTGTTACTGTCGATTTCCCCTTTTATGACTGTCAGCATTTGCCTTATGTATTGAGGTGCTCCTATGTTGGGTGCATAAATGTTTACAATTGTTATATCTTCTTCTTGGATTGATCCCTTGATCATTATGTAGTGTCAATCTCTGTCTCTTGTAATAGTCTTTATTTTAAAGTCTATTTTGTCTGATATGAGAATTGCTACTCCAGCTTTCTTTTGATTTCCATTTGCATGGAATATCTTTTTCAATCCCCTCACTTTCAGTCTGTATGTGTCCCTAGGTCTGAAGTGGGTCTCTTGTAGATAGCATATATATGGGTCTTGTTTATGTATTGAATAAGCCAGTCTATTCCTTTTGTTTGGCATTTAATCCATTTACATTTAAGGTAATTATTGATATGTATTTTCCTGTTACCATTTTCTTAATTGTTTTGGGTTCGTTATTGTAGACCTATTCCTTCTCTTGTGTTTCCTGCCTAGAGAAGTTCCTTTAGCATTTTGTGTAAAGCTGGTTTGGTGGTGCTGAATTCTCTTAGCTTTTGCTTGTCTGTAAAGGTTTTAATATCTCTGTCGAATCTGAATGAGATCCTAGTTGGATAGGGTAATCTTGGTTTTAGGTTTACTCCTTTCATCACTTTAAATATGTCCTGCCACTCCCTTCTGGCTTGCTGAGTTTCTGTTGAAAGATTAGCTGTTAACCTTACAGGGATTCCTTTGTATGTTTCTTTTTTTAAATAAATTTATTTATTTTATTTATTTTTCTCTGTTTTGGGTCTTTGTAGCTATGAACGGGCTTTCTCTAGTTATGATAAGCAGGGGCTCCTTTGTATGTTATTTGTCGTTTTTCCCTTTCTGCTTTTAATATTTTTTTCTTTGTATTTAATTTTTGATAATTTGATTAATATGTGTCTTGGCATGTTTCTCCTTGGATTTATTCTATATGGGACTCTCTATGTTTCATGGAATTAACTATTTCCGTTCCCATATTAGAGAAGTTTTCCACTATAATCTCTTCAAATGTTTTCTCAGTCCCTTTCTTTTTTTCTTCTTCTCCTGGGACCAGTATAATTTGAATGTTTGTGCGTTTAATGTTGTCCCAGAGGTCTCTGAGATGGTCTTCAATTCTTTTCATCCTTTTTTTTTTTATTCTGCTCTGCAGTAGTTATTTCCACTATCTTATCTTCCAGGTCACTTATCTGTTCTTCTGCCTCAGTTATTCTGCTATTGATTCTTTCTAGAGAATTTTTAATTTTTAATTTCTAATTTTTTTTAATTTTTATTGTGTTGTTCATCATTGTGTGTTTGCTCTTTAGTTCTTCTAGGTCCTTGTTAAAAGTTTTTTGTATTTTCTCCATTCTCTTTCCAAGATTTTGGATCATCTTTACTATCATTATTCTGAATTCTTTTGCAGGTAGACTGCCTATTTCCTCTTCATTTGTTTGGTCTGGTGGGTTTTTACCTTGCTCTTTCATCTGCTGTGTGTTTCTCTGTGTTCTCATTTTGCTTATCTTACTGTGTTTGGGGTCTTCTTTCACAGGCTGCAGGTTTGTAGTTTCCGTTGTTTTTGGTGTCTGTCCCCAGTGGGTAAGGTTGGTTCAGTGGGTTGTGTAGGCTTCTGGGTAGAGGGGACTAGTGCCTGTGTTCTGGTGGATGAGGCTAGATATTGTCTATCTGGTGGGCATGACCACATCCAGTGGTTTGTTTTGGGGTGTCAATGGCCTTATTATGATTTTAGGCAGCCTCTCTGTTAATGGGTGGGGTTGTGTTCCTGTCTTGCTAGTTGTTTGGCATAGGGTGTCCAGCACTGTGTTTTATCGGTCATTGAGTGGAGCTCGGTCTTAGCATTGAGATGGAGATCTTTGGGAGAGCTTTCACCATTTTATATTACATGGAGGCCGGGAGGTCTCTGGTGGACCAATGTCCTGAACTTGGCTCTCCCACCTCAGAGGCAGAGGTCTGACACCCGCTTGGAGCACCCTGTCAGCCACACAGCTCAGAAGAAAAGGAAGAAAAATAAATAAATAAAATAAAATAAAGTTATTAAAATAAAAAAATAATTATTAAAGATTTTTCATTAATTAAAAAGTAATAAAAAAAGAAAGAGAGCAACAAACCAAAAAACAAATCCACCAATGATAACAAGCACTAAAAACTATACTAAAAAAACAAACAAAAAAAGTGGACAGACAGAACCCTAGGACAAATGGTCAAAGTGAAGATATACAGACAAAATCATACAAAGAAGCATACACATACACATTCACAAAAAGAGAAAATGTAAAAAAATACATATATCATAGCTAACAAGGTCCACGGCCTCAATATTGGGATTATTCATTGTCTATTCATGTATTCCACAGATGCAGGGTACATCAAGTTGACTGTGGAGATTTAATCCGCTGCTCCTGAGGCTGATGGGAGAGATTTCCCTTTCTCTTCTTTGTTCGCACAGCTCCTGGGGTTCAGCTTTGGATTTGGCCCCGCCTCTGTGTGTAGGTTGCCTGAGGGCGTCTGTTCTTCGCTCAGACAGGACGAGGTTAAAGTAGCAGCTGATTAGGGGGCTCTGGCTCACTCAGGCTGGGTGGAGGGAGGGGTACGGAATTCCGGGACAGCCTGCGGTGGTGGAGGCCGGTGTGACATTGTACCAGCCTGAGGTGTGCTGTGTGTTTCCTCGGGGAAGTTGTCCCGGATCCCAGGACCCTGGCAGTGGCGGGCTGCACAGGCTCCTGGGAAGGGAGGTGTGGACTGTGACCTGTGCTTGCACACCGGCTTCTTTGTTGCTGCAGCAGCAGCCTTAGCGTCTCATGCCCGTCTCTGGGGTCTGCGCTGATAGCCATGGCTCGTGCCCGTCTCTGGAGCTCCTTTAAGCGGAGCTCTTAATCCCCTCTCCTCGTGCTCCCCGAAACAATGGTCTCTTGCCTCTTCGGCAGGTCCAGACCTTTTCCTGGACTCCATCCCAGCTAGCTGTGGTGCACTCACCCACTTCAGGCTGTGTTCACGCAGCCAACCCCAGTCCTTTCCTTGGGGTCTGATCTCCGGAGCCCGAGCCTCAGCTCCCAGCCCCACCCACCCCGGCGGGTGAGCAGAGAAGCCTCTCAGGCTGGTGAGGGTTGGTAGGCACCGATCCTCCATGCAGGAATCTCTCCACTTTGCCCTCCGCACCCCTGTTGCTGCACTCTCCTCCGTGGCTCTGAAGCTTTCCCCCCTCTGCCACCCGCAGTCTCTGCCTGTGAAGTGGCTTCCTAGTGTGTGGAAACCTTTCCTCCTTCACAGCTCCCTCCCAGAGGGGTAGGTCCCATCCCTATTCTTTTGTCTCTGTTTTTTCTTTTTTCTTTTGCCCTACTCAGGTACGTGGGGAATTTCTTGCCTTTTGGGGAGTCTGAGATCCTCTGCCGGCGTTCAGTAGGTGTTGTATAGGAGTTGTTACACATGTAGATGTATTTCTGATGTATTTGTGGGGAGGAAGGTGATCTCCATGTCTTACTTCTCCACCATCTTGAAGTTCTCTCTCCTCATTGCTGTTTTAAGAATATTAAGTATATAAGTTCTATGAAAGAAATTTACATGCCAAATTTCTGAAAAACATGTTTCAACTTAATACAACCATCAGAGACAGGAGACAAGTTTTGCGTTAAATATATGGAAGCTTATGTAAAAATTAAGACCATTCTTCTCTTACATTTTGCATAACTGAAAAGAAGGAAATAAATTACTGGGTTTCTGTCTGCTACTCTCTGAAAGGACTTAATGATAATTAAGACCTACATGATGCCTCATCCTCGGGATCTCACAGTCAGAAGGAGGATGTGAACAAATGAACAAGTGTTAATAAGGCAGCATGATAAGAGCTGAGGGAAGCACATAAGATGGCACTGATCCTGTTTCAGGAGGTCTGGAAATTGAGCTCTAAGCTTATGTCAAAGGATGAAGACACTCTATACAGGTGAACAAATGAGGATTAGGGAATTAAAGACAAAGAAAACCATTTTTAAAAAGGCCCAGCACCACCATCAACTCCCTGAGGGACTGATATAAGTCAAATTAAAAAGATGGTAACTGGAGGTATCTAAAGTGCACTAAGATCAAAAGTTCTAGAGAAGTGGCACAGGGGACACTGTTGCCAGCACAGCGGGAAGGATGCTATAAGACTGCTTAACACTTGTGTGCACAGGCATATCACCTATTCACTGTTTCTCTACCCACATCATGCTTGGTTTTGCTAGGTTCCCTGCTGCCACAGCCTAAGAAGGATAAATTCCCCAGAGGTGTCAGGCCTGCAGATGCTTTGGAGCAAGCAGTGAGGCAGGATGAAGCTGGTGTCACCCCCTTCTGCCAAAAGCCAACCTGAATGAAGACATCTCAGTGGATCACAGTGTAGGTTTCTGATAATTCAACGAAAAGGTTCTCTTCTCCCTCCCCCATCCCACTGACTTTTATTTTAGCATGTGTAAACCCCTTGAAAATTAGATACAACTTCAGGACAAGAGGGGGGATAACTAAGTTGACTAAGATATAATTTCTGTCACCCAGTAGACTGGGAATTTAAAGTAGAAGCTTATTTGTTGTGGCAGAATAGTCACTTCTACTACACACTAAGTTAGGCGAGTAAGACTTGCATCTTCCACAGTTTGAGTGTATGTTCTCCTAAGTGCTTGGCAACCTATACGTGGAGTGGGTTAGATACTCTCTAGGGTTAGATATATTAAGGGAGAACAACAGGAAAGAACGTGAGAGAACTTAGCAAGCAGTCCACAGAATCTAGACCTAATAGGAAAGAAGAGGAAAAAGAGAGAAGCTAACCTGTCGGAGAGAAGCAGGCAGGCCAGGGAGCTCTTAGACTCCACCATGAGATTAAGGGCCAGGAGTGACAGCACTGAACAAGGGTGGCAGAAGAGAGGGTCAGAAAGCAGAATGTTTATACTGTAGGAGTTGAAAGCTTGAACTGCGGGCAGACATCTTTATTTTTAATCCAAGTTCTACCATTTACTTACTGTATGACTTTGAACAATTTACTTAAACATTGGGAGCCTCAGTTTCCCTCTCAGTAAAATGGGGGTCATTATGGTATCTACCTCACAGAGTTGAGTTCAGAATCAAATGAAACAATAAATCTAAAGGTGATAGCTTTGTGTCCTGGCACATGCTAAGTGCCTAATCCATGGCAGCTATGATCATTGGCAAAGCAGTTCTTGTTATGGAATTCAGAAGGATACAGCGTCTACATTGTGGACAAGGGCTGAGGTGGAAAGACAGTTTAAGGCTTGGGCATGGAGGAGGTCAAGAATATCGTGTTGGATGGCAATCTCTATAAACTCTGAAGTCAGTGCAGTGACATGATTTGGGGTAGAGAGGAGTTCTGTGAGCCAGATGACAAAATGTACAGCAGCCAACAGGGAGTGACCAGACAGTCAGAAACAATCATGCAGAGGAAGGTAATGAGCATCAGAGCGCAGGAATGCTTTTCAGGGAAGTGGAAGAATGGGAGTTCAGAAGTGACACTGAGGAGGGAAAAGGTGTGAGCTTTACCGCCGAGTGCCGATATAGGTGATATGAGAAGGAGCAGCAGTGACTTGAAAAAGATGCAAGAGGAACGGTCCCCGGGGAGAACCAGGTTTTAGTTAAAGCAAAAATGGGACAAAGAGTTCCAGAAAGTGGGAGAAGTGTAGTAGAATTTGTTTATTGTGGAAAAAATCCTCAGAGGGCACCTGGAAAGGTTTGGGAGGAAGAGAAGCACAGGAGGTTGGAGTGATCGAGGGAGCCCTTAGCAGTGGCATCCATCAGAAGCTCCTACTGGACCCTACAGGATCCTATGGGTGACCTGTAACCCCTTTAAAAGACCTTTTGAAAAGACTCAGTTAGACTTCTCTGTGCTGTCAGGGTTGAAAGGGCAAAAATGCGTAAATCAGAAACAGGTACGCACAGATTAAAAAGAAATTTGGTTCGAGAGAACCCAAAGTATTAGCAAATTACTTTATTCGATAATACTTGTTCATAACTCCCATTCTACAGCATCCTAATAAAACCCTAGAAATTATCCTAATGAAATAACTGCATCGTTCTGTCTCAAAAGCACCAGAAAATTACCTAGGCATATCCTATTCAAGACAAGCACTAGCTGCTTTACTTGGCAAATCTCAGAAACTGTGAGGCAATGATTGGTTTTTGGGGAACCACTTTAGATATTTCACTTGCTTCAGTTTTAAAATTTGGTGTTTAGACTGTCTTTGAGCATGCCTCACATCTATTGAGAGGTCTTTGTATTGTCCAGGACATGGTCTCATCTAGTGCCCTAGACACTTTAGGGAAACTGGAGAGGTCTGCTGTCTGAAAAACACAACTGCCAAGGTCAACTCTGACTGTGGCTCTGCTTCAAGTTCCAAGAGCTTTTCAAACAGTAGGGTTGATGCTGCCAATGCTAAATACTGCATGTGAAATAAAAGAAACATCCATAATGAGGGACACAAATGAAGATAAAATCACTGTGTCAGGAAAAATAAATAAAAGTTATGGAGGAGAGTAGTGATAGGATATGTTTCCTATTTAAATTCATTGTTTTGCTGTTTCCAGGTAAACAGCACAAGGTGAGAAAGATTTGTAAGCCTCTGTGGCAGAGACAAATTTTGTTAAAAAGTAAGAAGCAGTGCAGACTTCGGTCTGCCAGGACAAGAAACGTCAGACCAGAGGAAACTCTCTTCAGCTCATTCAGACATTTGGAATAAATCACTGGTTGCCGGCTGGAAATAACTTGTTGGGAAGGATTTCCTGAGACGCTAATATTGTGCTCGGAAACTCAATGTGCTGAACAAAGACAGCACTGTTGCGGAGTTCTGCTACGAATCGGTGCACTTGGGCACTGTGCTGGGATGCCAAGGGCCTTGTAGCCACTATTTGAAGTTGCAGGGGTTTCCCTCAGTGAGCGCCAGGAGCTGCTGCATTTGCACATGGTTTAGAAGCAAGAGTGTGGCAAGAACATGGAGCTGGGAGTCTGGCTGAACTGCAAATGAAACTCTATTTTGTCACTCACAATGTGTGTGACCGTAGTTTAGTTGCTTACTCTCTCAGAGGTTTAGTTTACTATATATAAACTGAGGTTAATACCTAGTGATAATTACATGAGATAAAGTATGTGAGGCATCTGGAAAAGTTCCCAGTTCTTAGAAAATACTCAGTAGTATTTATCATACAAATAAAGCCCCAGATCCATACGCTTAATGGGGAAAGGAAGAGTATATCCATTATAAAACAACTTTGCTGTTAGTTCATCATGTATTGACAACAAGTTCAGTAGAGTTTTCAAAACAGTTCTCTAATTCAGGTTCCAGCACCAAAAACCACGTGGGGATAGAGGTTCTGGAATGGGATCCCTTAGGCTGTTCAACAAAAATTCAGGCCCTCAACCAGTCCAAGTCCCTCACACTAGACTCTGAAGCTCTCATATGACTACCATCTTCTCTAGCATCTAAAGAAACAAACGCTTCCCAAAGAGGAATTCTCTTTCTCTCTCCTCTTTACTCCTCTATTCCAAAAGCCCCATTTCTTAGCCTCCTGTAGAGGTTGTCAGTTGAATGAATCTAGTTGATTTCATTATGAATATAACCAAGTGAGAGTGGTAAAGCAGGTTCAAGAGTCCCTGGAACTTAAGGAAGTAACCAGACTTTTTAGACAATCAAGATGGACCATTCTCAGCAGTTCTCCTGTGAGTTAAAATATTTAAAGATTTCAATCTCTTCCTCAACTACAAGAGACCCTTTGCCTCCCTGGCTTCTTTCTTCCATGCTATGTATGTGTATGTTGGAAAGGGTGAGTGTTAGGAAAAAAATCACATCCTGCTATAGTCCCTTTAATGGATTTCATGGAGCTCTTACAAAGGTAGGTTAATGGTTAAAGATTGGCTGAGGTGTTCTTCTGTGCCCCAATACCAGCAATAAGTGTAACAGGGAAGAACGAATCTGACTCTACATATTGGATCTGTTTCTTTTACTTTAACCTTTATATTCTATTACTTTTGCTGCAAGTTGAGAATGTTGCCTATAGCCTGACATATGCAGGATAGCCTATTTTCAAGGCTCTGATTTTTAAAGGTATAACACTTTTCCATTCACATAGAGATAAAAAGGTGCAGAACAGAGAATAATATTTGTCTTGTTGGAGGTTTACAGGAACATCATGACCTGACCTACATGGACAGCTCCAACAGGATTTGCACACCAAGAAGTTTGCAACAACCAACCATATCCCCTCCCCTTTTAGTATAAAAGGAGCCTGAATTCTAACTTGGAGAAGATGGTTCTTTGGGACACTAGTCCACCATCTTCTCGGTCTGCTGGCTTTCAAATAAAGTTGCTATTCCTTGCCTCAGTAACTTGTCTCTTGATTTATTGGCCTGTCATGCAGCGAGAAATATGAGCTTGGACTCAGTAACATAAATCTCTTGGCAAGTTCAACTCTTAAGAGGATGCGCTGTAGGATCTTCCACTTACTTCTCCATTTTGGAGTTCTTTAAAGTCTTCAAATACCAATCTCCATTACCTTGGCCAAGATATACTGGCTGGTCCCTTGGGTTCTTTTGCCACTGTCTCCTGCTCAAGCACCGTGAAAGGGGCTATCTCTGCCTTGCTGTATTGAACTTAGAGCTTTCCCATTCCTATCCAAGATCTCTTCCTAAATCTCCTACCATCATCCTACCCTCTTTTTCAGAGAGAATAGAGTGGGTTTTTTTTTCTCTCATGACAGAGAAGTCAGCCTGTTAATCTGGGTATGAGTATTAACAGAAGTGTCCTATGAAGAATGGATCTTCCATTCTTCACTCCTTTAAGTGCCCCATCCCAGACCCCTGATTCATTCATAAGTGACAGGGAACTTAACCAACCCACTATAGAATATAAGGAAAATTCTGACAGTAAGCTACTTCATGCCCATCAGGAAGCCTAAATTCTGTAGCAAAATTCAGGTCTCCAGGCCATTGTTCCTGGTGTCATACTGCTTGGTTTTCTTTTTTTTCTGCTGCAAATTGTTATGCCAACCCACAATATACAACAACTAATATGCCACTTGGAGATGACTGCTGAAGTTAGAGGTATATACTAAAGGAAACTGGTCCCTTTTGTTGCCTTGTTACATACCACAAGCCAGAGTTTGGGTAGCCAGGGGTCCTTCTTAAACTTTGAAAAATGAGACTCCAGTGGTGGCATTTCTAGTAGCCTTGTATACATGAAAAGAAAATTGGTACACAGGCTTCATTGAGATGCCACTTCATGACCATTGGACTGGCAAGCCTGAAGAGAACTTGAACAACTATTTCTGGTATGGTTGTGAAGAAAATGGTATTTTCATACATTAATGATATAGGTATGAACTACTACACTGTAAACATTTATTAGAGAATTCCGCACCACGAAGCCAGCTTTACAACAAATGCTAAAGGAACTTCTCTAGGCAGGAAACCCAAGAGAAGGAAAAGACCTACAATAACAAACCCAAAACAATTAAGAAAATGGGAATAGGAACATAAATATCAAGAATTATCTTAAATGTAAACGGATTAAATGCACCAACCAAAAGACATAGACTGGCTGAATGGATATAAAAACAAGATGAGTATATATGCTATCTAAAAGAGACCCACTTCAGACCTAGGGACACATACAGACTGAAAGTGAGAGGATGGAAAAAGATATTCCATGCAAATGGAAATCAAAAGAAAGCTGGAGTAGCAATTCTCATATCAGAAAAAATAGACTTTAAAATAAAGACTATTACAAGAGACAGAGATTGACACTACATAATGATCAAGGGATCAATCCAAGAAGAAGATATAACAATTGTAAATATTTATGCACCCAACATAGGAGTACCTCAATATATAAGGCAAATACTAACAGCCATAAAAGGGGAAATTGACAGTAACACATTCATAGTAGGGGACTTTAACACCCCACTTTCACCAATGGATAGATCATCCAAAATGAAAATAAATAAGGAAACACAAGCTTCAAATGATACATTAAACTAGATGGACTTCATTGATATTTATAAGACATTCCATCCAAAAACAACAGAATACACATTTTTCTCAAGTGCTCATGGAACATTCTCCAGGATAGATCATATCTTGGGTAACAAATCAAGCCCTGGTAATTTTAAGAAAACTGAAATAGTATCAAGTATCATTTCAGACCACAACACTATGAGACTAGATATCAATTACAGGAAAAAATCTGTTAAAAATAGAAACACATGGAGGCTAAACATTATACCAATAAATAACCAAGAGATCACTGAAGAAATCAAAAAGGAAATCAAAAAATACCTAGGGACAAATAATGAAAACACAACAACCCAAAACCTATGGATGCAGCAAAAGCGGTTCTAAGAGGGAAGTTTATAGCAATACAATCCTACCTCAAGAAACAAGAAAAATCTCAAAAACACAACCTAACCTTACACCTACAGCAATTAGAGAAAGAAGAACAAAAAACCCCAAAGTTAGCAGAAGGGAAGAAATCATGAAGATCAGATCAGAAAGAAATGAAAAAGAAATGATGGAAACAATAGCAAAGATCAATAAAACTAAAAGCTGGTTCTTTTAGAAGATAAATAAAATTGATAACCCATTAGCCAGATTCATCAAGAAAAAAAAAAGAGAAGACTCTAATCAATAGAATCAGAAATGTAAAAGGATAAGTAAAAACTGACATGGCAGAACTATAAAGGATCATGAGAGATTACTATAAGCAGCTATATGCCAATAAAATGAACAACCTGGAAGAAATGGACAATTCTTTGAAAAGCACAACCGACTGAGACTCAACCAGGAAGAAACAGAAAATATAAACATATCAATCACAAGCACTGAAATTGAAACTGTGATTAAAAATCTTCCAACAAACAAAAGCCCAAGACCCGATGGCTTCACAGGTGAATTCTATCAAACATTTAGAGAAGAGCTAACACCTACCCTTCTCAAACTCCTCCAAAATATAGCAGAGGGAGGAACACTCCCAAACTCATTCTACAAGGCCACCATCACCCTGAAACCAAAAGCAGACAAAGAAGTCACAAAAAATGGAAGCTACAGGCCAATATCCCTGATGAACATAGATTCAAAAATCCTCAACAAAGACTAGCAAACAGAATCCAACAGCACAATAAAAAAGATCATACACCATGATCAAGTGGGGTTTATCCCAGAAATGCAAGAATTTTTCAATATATGCAAATCAATCAATGTGATAAGCCATATTAACAAACTGAAGGAGAAAAACCATATGATATTATCAATAGATGCAAAAAAAGCTTTTGACAAAATTCAACACCCATTTATGATAAAAACTCCCCAGGAAGTGGGCAAAGAGGGAACTTACCTTAACATAATAAAGGCCATATATAACAAACCCACAGCCAAGATCGTTCTCAATGTTGAAAAACTTCAACCATTTCCACTAAGATCAGGAACAAGACAAGGTTGCCCACTCTCACCACTATTATTCAACATAATTTTGGAAGTTTTAGCCACAGTAATCAGAGAAGAAAAAGAAATAAAAGGAATCAAAATCAGAAAAGAAGAGGTAAAACTGTGACTGTTTGCAGAGGACATGATACTATACATAGAGAATTCTAAAGATGCTACCAGAAAACTACTAGAGATAATCAATGAATTTGGTAAAGCAGCAGGATACAAAATTAATGCACAGAAATCTCTGGCATTTCTATATACTAATGATGAAAAATCTGAAAGAGAAATTAAGAAAATGCTCCCATTAACCACTGCAACAAAAAGAATAAAATACCTAGGAATACACCTACCTAAGGAGACAAAAGACCTGTATGCAGAAAACTATAAGACACTGATGAAAGAAATTAAAGATGATACAGACAGACAGAGAGATATATCATGTTCTTGGATTGGAAGAATCAACATTGTGAAAATGACTATACTACCCAAAGCAATCTACAGATTCAGTGCAATCCCTATCAAACTACCAATGGCATTTTTCACAGAAGTAGAACAAAAAATTTTACAATTTGTATGGAAACACAGAAGACCCTGAATAGCCAAAGCAATCTTGAAAAAGAAAAACAGAACTGGAGGAATCAGGCTTCCTGACTTCAGACTATACTGTAAAGCTACAGTAATCAAGACAGTATGGCACTGGCACAAAAACAGAAATATAGATCAATGGAACAGGATAGAAAGCCCAGAGGTAAACCCATGCACATATGGTCACCTTATCTTTGATAAAGGAGGCAAGAATACACAATGGAGAAAAGACAGTCTCTTCAATAAGTGGTGCTGGGAAAACTGGACAGCTACATGTAAAAGAATGAAATTAGAACACTCCCTAACACCATATACAAAAATAAACTCAAAATGGATTAAAGATGTAAATGTAAGGCCAGACAGTATAAACTCTTAGAGGAAAACATAGGCAGAACACTGTATGACATAAATCACAGTAAGATCCTTTTAAACCCACCTCCTAGAGAAATGGAAATAAAAACAAAAACAAACAAGTGGGACCTTATGAAACTTAAAAGTTTTGCATAGCAAAGGAAACCAAAAGCAGGATGAAAAAATAACCCTCAGAATGGGAGAAAATATTTGCAAACGAAGCAACTGACAAAGGATTAATCTCCAAAATTTACAAGCAGCTCATGCAGCTCAATAACAAAAAAACAAACAACCCAATCCAAAAATGGGCATAAGAACTAAATAGACATTTCTCCAAAGAAGGTACACAGATTGCCAACAAACACATGAAAGGACGTTCAAGGTCTCTAATCATCAGAGAAATGCAAATCAAAACTACAATGAGGTATCACCTCACACCAGTCAGAATGGCCATCATCAAAAAGTCTACAAACAAACAAACAAACAAAAAAAGTCTACAAACAGGGGCTTCCCTGGTGGCACAGTGGTTGAGAGTCCGCCTGCTGTTGCAGGGGACACGGGTTCGTGCCTCGGTCCGGGAAGATCCCACATGCTACAGAGTGGCTGGGCCTGTGAGCCATGGCCGTTGAGCCTGCGCGTCCGGAGCCTGTGCTCCGCAACGGGAGAGGCCACAACAGTGAGAGGCCCGTGTACCGTAAAAAAAAAAAAAAAAAAAGATCTACAAACAATAAATGCTGGAGAGGGTGTGGAGAAAAGGGAACCCTCTTGCACTGTTGGTAGGAATGTAAATTGATACCGCCACTATGGAGAACAGTATGAAAGTTCCTTAAAAAACTAAAAATAGAACTATCATACGACCCAGCAATCCCACTACTGGGCATATACCCTGAGAAAACCATAATTCAAAAAGAGTCATGTACCACAATGTTCATTTCAGCACTATTTAAAATAGCCAGGACATGGAAGCAACCTAAGTGTCCATCGACAGATGAATGGATAAAGAAGATGTGGCACATATATGCAATGGAATATTACTCAGCTATAAAAAGAAACAAAATTGATTTATTTGCAGTGAGGTGGATGGACCTACAGTCTATCATAGAGTGAAGTAAGTCGGAAGGAGAAAAATACTGTGTGCTAACACACATATATGGAATCAAAAAAAAAAAAGGTTCTGAAGAACCTAGGGGTAGGACAGGAATAAAGACGCAGATGTAAAGAATGGACTTGAGGACATGGGCAGGGGGAAGGTTAAGCTGGGACGAAGTAAGAGAGTGGCACGGACATATATACACTACCAAATGTAAAACAGATAGCTAGTGGGAAGCAGCCGCATAGCAAAGGGAGATCAGCTCGGTGCTTTGTGACCCCCTAGGGGGGTAGGATAGAGAGGATGGGAGGGAGACGCAAGAGGGAGGAGATATGGGGATATATGTATATGTATAGCTGATTCACTTTGTTATAAAGCCGAAAGTAACACACCAATGTAAAGCAAATATACTCCAATAAAGATGCTAATAAAAAGTACTTATACCATTTACTCTAGTATTTCATCTCCTAAGAACCTATGCCATACAAATAAAATATTCCATTCTGAAGGGATATTTGTAGAGGATATTTGTTATAGTATTCATTTTGGACAAAAATGGAAGACAGATTTAATACTATCAGTAGGAAAATGACTGAATACATTTTTTACACCCACTCCATGAAATACGATACAGACATGAAAACAAATAAATTAGAGTTGTACCAAATTCACACTTTTCCCTGAAAAAAATGGGAAGTTGTTAAAATACATTATTTGTGGGAAGGGGAGGCATGGGGTAGCATGTTGATATGGGAAAAGCAACAAGAAAGTCAAAATAAACAGCTTATATAATCTTGATCACAGTTGTATGTAAAAATTTTTTTAAAAATCATTATACATATGAATTATTCTACATCCATCAATGTAGACCTCTCATATTCAATGTCCTGGCTGCTGACTCACAGGAGGGAAGGCTCAGTACTGATAAGGTATGCTTGAGGCAACTCATCAAGACATTTTTGTTTATCTGGAAACTTCTTTGATGCAGGATATCTACTGAGTCCCATAAACGGCTTTACTTCTCTAGTGCTGTTCTGGAACGGTGCTTTTTCTCAATTAAAAACTGCCTGTTCCCTGCATAGCTCCCAGACACAGAGCAGCAGCAATGACCTACTTCTCAGAGCTCCCGGTGCATTCACTTGTTTCTCCCAGGGCTCCTTCAGAGTCTCGAGTACACGTGTTTTATCTAATTAGACCAGCACTTCCAAAAAACTGTAGAGTCCAACATTCCTCTTTCTCAACTAATGAAATATAACTTTGATTTAGAAAAATCCTATGAAATTCATTCCACTGAGATAAATCTGAAGGAAAACTGCCTTACCTTCCTCAGCCAAACATAACTGCTAGTATGTGGTCCCCAAAGAGTGAAAACTGCCACTCCTCACTCCCTGGTAAAGGGTTAAGTTAGCTATAACAAATCTTACTCCTTTCTCTCAGTTTTAGAATAATCCACATTTACCAGGTACATACTAGGCTTTTGAAACACCAGTATAATATGGTTTCTTAATTCATAGATTAATGATAAGTGATCCTCTGAAGAATGGTCTAGAAAATTTCATGGCATTACATTTCTATTCAGTGCTTCCCGTCTTTTGCACAGCTCATGTCCCATTTATGGAGACAGGCCATCCTCCTCTTTTTTGAATTTAATTCATAACCTCATCTCCATTCCCTACTTCCGGAGTGAGCACGTGAGAAGCCCTCTCCTTTTCCTCTTCTATCTATAGCTTCATGCTAGTACATGGTTAGTATTTAGGAAAGTAGCTACACACTGCTCCTCAGTCTGTGGATGGCAAAATGGGCTGACTATCTAGAAGAGGCTCCTGTTGTGCCCAACGAGCTCACCTATTCCTGACTGGTCTGTGGAAATCTGAGCACATCATCTCATATGTGTACTTAATTATCTCAATACCACAATTTCCTTTGGAAATTCTAGTCCACAGTATGCCCAAGATACAGGTTGATCTCTAATTTTAAAAATGTGATGTGATTGGAAACCACTGTCTGATACTACTTAGTACACGACTTAGTTTAAGCCTGTGGCTCCACTGGTCTTTCAAGAAATATCCTGGGGCTTCCCTGGTGGCACAGTGGTTGAGAGTCTGCCTGCTAATGCAGGGGACACGGGTTTGAGTCCTGGTCTGGGAAGATCCCACGTGCTGCGGAGCGACTAGGCCCATGAGCCACAACTACTGAGCTTGCACATCTGGAGCCTGTGTTCCACAACAAGAGAGGCCACAACAGTGAGAGGCCCGCACACCACGATGAAGAGTGGCCCCTGCTTGCCACAACTAGAGAAAGCCCTCGCACAGAAACGAAGACCCAACACAGCCAAAAATAAAAATAAATAAATTAAAAGAAGGCTCAATATTTAAAAAAAAAAAAAAAAAGAAATATCCTGAAACTTCTGGGCCATAATTCCAAGCAAACAGCCCAGGTAGTTTCGTAAGGTTTAATCAACACAGCAGGGCTCTGAAAATGCTACCTCTAGGCTAGGACCAAGTTCACTTTCCAAATGCCCCTAATTCTTCTATTACCTTAAATAAAACCTTTTTTTTTTCTAATTTCAAAAACTAGAAGTCTTTTATCTCACTCTGCTGGATAATGAAAATACTGGCATGCATTCTCTAAAATCCTAAGGACTTTTTCACTTTTGCCCAATAGATGGTTGAAAAAAGGTCCTCACAGTTGTTATATTTTCTATTTTCATGTTTAGGCATGAGAACAAGCATAATATCATATGTTTACTGGCCATGATGTTTATTTTTCTCTAAGTGATTATTCAGAGACTTTGCTGATATTTCTGTTGTGTAGCCATATTTGTTACTTTGTAAATTTATTTATTTTTAAAATTTTTATTTATTTTTGGCTGCGTTGGGTCTTCGCTGCTGCACGAGGGCTTTCTCTAGTTGGGGCGAACGGGGGCTACTCTTCGTTGTGGTGCAGGGGCTTCTCATTGCGGTGGCTTCTCTTGTTGCGGAGCATGGGCTCTAGGTGCGGTTTCAGTAGTTGTGGCATGCAGCCTCAGTAGTTGTGGTGCATGGGCTCTAGAGCACAGGCTCAGTAGTTGTGTTGCACAGGCTTAGTTGCTCCGCGGCATGTGGGATCTTCCCAGTCCAGGGCTCAAACCCGTGTCCCCTGCATTGGCAGGCAGATTCTTAACCACTGCACCACCAGGGAAGTCCCTATATTTCGTACTTTGAATGAGTATATGAATTGCTGGCCAGAGTGTAGAAAAACTAGAACACACGTATACTGATTGAGAGAGTAAAGCTGTCACAGCCATTTTGGAAAGCAGTTTGGCCATGCCGTCTAAAGTTAAAACATGAGAATATATTATGAGCCAGCAATTCCATTCTTACAATCTGTTTATGGAAAAATCTCCCTCATGTTTTTAAGGCGCTATATAAAGAATATTTATTGCAGTAGTCTTTGGATGGCAAATGTTTGGAAATTAACTAATTGTCCCTATTTGTAAAGTAGAGCAAAATAAATTATTTTCTCTACATAAAGACAAAAATTAATACCTGGAATATATAAAGAACAAATAATTCATGAATATATTATCCTTATGAAAAACATCATAATGCTATAAACAAAACTAAATCTCTCTTTTATTACCACTCCAAATCTGAGGTCCCTCCTGAGAGGCAACCATGATTATCAACTCCCTATGCACCATGTTCATAGCCTTTTTTCCACCTTCCTACTTTTATTTTCTCTTTTCTTTTTGAATTTTAGAATTTTAATATACTCTTGAGATGAAACTAATATCTGTTATAAATACTGCAAATACTTTATTCTAGTCTATTGTTTATTATATCATAAAGAAGCTTCTAATCTTGACATCAGATTTATCAGCCTTTTTCTTTATGGCTTTTGGGCATGTCTATAGAGTTTATGCTATCCCAAGTCATAAACATAGTCATATGTTTATTACTATTACTTTTATAGTTTTGGATTTTGATATAAAGTCTTTATTACATGTAGGATTTTTTGTGAGTAGCATGTAGTATAACCTTATTTCTTTCCTAATAGTTAATGAATTTCCTCAGGACTACTTATTAAATAATTTATATTTTCTACAGGGATTTGAAATGCCAATTTCACAATACCATATATCCTCAAACGTGTCTGGGATAGTTCCGATGTGTTATCTTATCTCTCTAATCCACTGAATTCATAGAAACCAAATAAAGATCTCATAATAAGCAGCAAAACATTAGCTAGATTTCAAAATCCATTCATGCGCAAAACAATCTTAAGTTTTTACTAGAATAATCTCTTATTCCATATTATTCATAGTAGTTCCACTTCTCTGATTGAACTGCAAGTGATACAACAGTTTTAATCATGTCCTGCTTTTTGCGATTACCCTATTGTACAAACACTATATATTGAACTCTATCATGAAAGACATAAGGAACCAATGAAACTGTAACACATATTAAAAAGAGTAGACCGATTACTATAAAGTAGACCAATTAAGGAGAGGTGGTTGTTTCTGTTCTACAGATGAGAAAACTGAGGTATACAAAAGTGACGGGATTTTCCCAAAGTCATATAGCAAGAAAGTGGCAGAGCATAAACTTAAAATATAAGCAGTTAGTCAGAACCCATGTACTCAACCTAAGCAACTACAGTCCAGATCCCACGTACTTTACTACTCCCTAAAGTGACTTCCAACTGGAATAAGATTAAATAGTCATGAGTCCCTAACAGTACTTTAAGTGTTCCTGCAGTGTTTATTCCAAACAAGTTTGTTTACCTGCATTTCCTTATTTAGCCCTATAAGAACAATCAAGCAATTTCTGCATAACTACAATTTTAAATGTCATAGAATGTTGTTTCCAGGCAGTTAAAAATAGCCAGACGAAGAGCTTAAGAAAAACTGTTTTAAAATGTAACAGAATAATCCTCTCTTATTAATGCATGATTATGCACCAAAAGTTATTCCAAGACTTACATAAAAGGATAACTTAATAATGATAAAAATTATTCTATTTCCAATATCACATAGATTTTCCACTTACAGTAATGGCACAATTATAAAGCAATATTTTTATATACTTATCAGCACATACCTAACACCTATGGAATAATAACCTTGACCTTTGACAACTGAGATGGTGGCACTGTCCATTATATAATGTGTATAAAGTAGTTAGCACAGTGCCTAACATACACGTCAGTTAGGATACAGTAGCTGTGATTATTATAAATCAAATTACTCTAAAAGATAATTCGAGCTTATAAAATAGGATATGCTGTTTTTAAAAATGAAAACTGGACAAATATAAAGTTAGAATGCAATCACCTTTCCCTTGATTTTGTAGAAGCAATTTACTTTTTAAACTGACATATAACATTATTTTATTTATTTATTTATTTATTTATTTATTTATTTATTTATTTATTTATTTGTGGTATGTGGGCCTCTCACTGTTGTGGCCTCTCCCGTTGCGGAGCACAGGCTCCGGACGCGCAGGCTCAACGGCCATGGCTCACGGGCCCAGCCGCTCTGCGGCATGTGGGATCTTCCCGGACTGGGGCACGAACCCGTGTCCCCTGCATCGGCAGGCGTACTCTCAACCACTGCACCACCAGGGAAGCCCTATATATTTATTTTTAAACATCTTTCTTGGAGTATAATTGCTTTACAATGCTGTGTTAGTTTCTGCTGTATAACAAAATGAATTAGCTATACTTATACATATATCCCCATATCCCCTCCCTCTTGCATCTCCCTCCCACACTCCCTATCCCACCCCTCTAGGTGGTCACAAAGCACCGAGCTGATCTCCCTGTGCAATGCGGCTGCTTCCCACTAGCTACCTATTTTATATTTGGTAGTGTATATTTGTCCATGCCACTCTCTCACTTTGTCCCAGTTTACCCTTCCCCCTCCCTGTGTCCACAAGTCTATTCTCTACATCTGTGTCTTTATTCCAGTCCTGCCCCTAAGTTCTTCAGAACCATTTTCTTTTTTTGGATTCCATATATATGTGTTATCATATAGTATTTGTTTTTCTCTTTCTGACTTACTTCACTCTGTATGACAGACTCTAGGCCCATCCAACTCACTACAAATAACTCAGTACCATTTATTTTTATGGCTAATGTTCTGTTCTTTATATGAGCCACATCCTCTTCATCCATTCATCTGTTGATGGACACACAGGCTGCTTCCATGTCCTGGCTATTGTAAACAGATGTAAATAGAGCTGCAATGAACATTGTGGTACATGACTCTTCTTGAATTATGGTTTTCTCTGGGTATATACCCAGTAGTGGGATTGCTGGGTCGTATGGTTATTCTATTATTAATTTTTTAAGGAACCTCCATACTGTTCTCCATAGTGGCTGTATCAATTTTCATTCCCACCAACAGTGCAGGAGGGTTCCCTTTTCTCCACACCCTCTCCAGCACTTATTGTTTGTAGACTTTTTGATGATGGCCATTCTCACTGGTGTGAGGTGATACCTCACTGTAGTTTTGATTTGCATTTCTCTAATGATTAGTGATATTGAGCATCCTTTCATGTGTTTCTTGGCAATCTGTATATCTTCTTTGGAGAAATGTTTATTTAGGTCTTCTGCCCATTTTTGGATTGAGTTGTTCTTTTTTTTGATATTGAGCTGCATGAACTTCTTGTATGATTTGGAGATTTTTTTTGAAGATTTTTAATCACAGTCTCAATTTCAGTGCTTGTGATTGGTCTGTTCATATTTTCTATTTCTTCCTGATTCACTCTTGACACGTTGTGCATTTCTAAGAATTTGTCCATTTCTTCCAGATTGTCCATTTTATTGGCATATAGCTACTTGTAGTAATCTCTCATGATCCTTTATATTTCTGCTGTGTCAGTGTTTACTTCTCCTTTTTCATTTCTAATTCTATTGATTTGAGTTTTTTCCCTTTTTTTCTTGATGAGTCTGGCTAATGGTTTATCAATTTTGTTTATCTTCTCAAAGAACCAGCTTTTAGTTTTATTGATCTTTTTGTTTCCTTCATTTATTTTTCATTTATTTCTGATCTGATCTTTATGATTTCTTTCCTTCTGCTAACTTTGGGTTTTTATTTGTTCTTCTTTCTCTATTTGCTTTAGGTGTAAAGTTAGGTGTTTATCTGAGATGTTTCTTGTTTCTTAGGGTAGGATTGTATTGCTATAAACTTCCCTCTTAGAATTGCCTTTCCTGCATCCCATAGGTTTTGGGTCATCGTGGTTTTTTTTTGTTTTTGTTTTTTTTTATATGTTGGGGGCAGGAGTTTATTAATTTATTTATTTTTGCTGTGTTGGGTCTTTGTTTCTGTGCGAAGGCTTTCTCTAGTTGTGGCAAGCGGGGGCCACTCTTCATCGCGGTGCGCGGGCCTCTCACTATCACGGCCTCTCTTGTTGTGGAGCACAGGCTCCAGACGCGCAGGCTCAGTAGTTGTGGCTCATGGGCCTAGTTGCTCCGCGGCATGTGGGATCCTCCCAGACCAGGGCTCGAACCCGTGTCCCCTGCATTGGCAGGTGGACTCCCAACCACTGCGCCACCAGGGAAGCCCCATCGTGTTTTCATTGTCATTTGTTTCTAGGTATTTTTTGATTTCCTCTTTTGGTTTCTTTAGTGATCTCTTGGTTATTAAGTAGTGTGTTGTTTAGCCTCCATGTGTTTCTATTTTTTTTTACAGATTTTTTCCTGTAATTGATATCTAGTCTCATAGCATTGTGATTGGAAAAGACACTTGATACAATTTCAATTTTCTTAAACTTACCAAGGGTTGATTTGTGACCCAAGATATGATGTGTCCTGGAGAATATTCCATGAGCACTTGAGAAGAAAGTGTATTCTGTTGTTTTTGGATGGACTGTCCTATAAATATCAATTAAGTCCATCTTGTTGAATGTGTCATTTAAAGCTTGTGTTTCCTTACTTATTTTCATTTTGGATGATCTGTCCATTGGTGAAAGTGGGGTGTTAAAGTCCCCTACTATTATTGTGTTACTGTCGATTTCCCCTTTTATGGCTATTAGCATTTGCCTTAAGTACTGAGGTTCTCCTAAGTTGGGTGTATAAATATTTACAATTGTTGTATCTTCTTCTTGGATTGATCCCTCAATCATTATGTAGTGTGCTCCTTTGTCTCTTGTAAGTCTTTAAAGTCTATTTTGTCTGATATGAGAATTGCTACTCCAGCTTCCTTGTGATTTCCATTTGCATAGAATATCCTTTTTTACATCTTCACTTTCAGTCTGTATGTGTCCCTAGGTCTGAAGTGGGTCTCTTGTAGACAGCATTTGTATGGGTCTTGTTTGTGTATCAATTCAGCCAGTCTATGTCTTTTGGTTGGAGCATTTAATCCATTTACATTTAAGGTAGTTACCAATCCATATGTTCCTATTACCATTTTATTAATTGCTTTGGCTTTGTTATTGTAGGTCTTTTCCTCCTCTTGTGTTTTTTGCCTAGAAAAGTTCCTTTAGCATTTGTTGTAAAGCTAGTTTGTTGGTACTGAATTCTCTTAACTTCTGCTTGTCCATAAAGATTTTAATTTCTCTGTCGAATACGAATGAGATCCTTGCTGGGTAGGATAATCTTGGTTGTAGGTTTTTCCCTTTCATCACTTTAAATATGTCCTGCCATACCCTTCTGGCTTGCAGAGTTTCTGCTGAAAGATCAGTTGTTAACCTTATGGGGATTCCCTTGTATGTTATTAGTTGTTTTTCTCTTGCTGCTTTTAATATTTTTCTTTGTTTTTAATTTTTGAGAGTTTGATTAATATGTGTCTTAGCGTGTTTCTCCTTGGATTTATCCTGTATGGGACTCCCTGTGCTTTCTGGACTTGATTGACTATTTCCTTTCCCATGCTAGGGAAATTTTCAAGTATAATCTCTTCAAATATTTTCCCAGTCCCTTTCTTTTTCTCTTCTTCTTCTGGGACCCCTATAATTCGAATGTTGGTACATTGAATGTTGTCTGAGAAGTCTCTGAGGAGTCTCTGAGACTGTCCTCAATTCTTTTCATTCTTTTTTCTTTATTCTGCTCTGCAGTAGTTATTTCCACTCTTTTATCTTCCAGGTCACTTATATGTTCTTCTGCCTCAGTTATTCTGCTATTGATTCTTTCTAGAGATTCTTTTTTCTAATATTTATTTATTTTTGGCTGTGTTGGGTCTTAATTTCTGTGCGAGGGCCTTCTCCAGTTGCAGCGTGTGGGGGCCACTCTTCATCGCAGTGCAAGGGCCTCTCGCTGTCATGGCCTCTCTTGTTGCATAGCACAAGCTCCAGACGTGCAGGCTCAGTAGTTGTGGCTCATGGGCCTAGTAGCTCTGCGGCATGTGGGATCTTCCCAGACCAGGGCTTGAACCTGTGTCCCCTTCATTGGCAGGCAGATTTGCAACCACTGCACCACCAGGGAAGCCCCTCTAGAGAATTTTTAAGTTCATTTATTGCATTGTTCATCATTGTGTGTTTGTTCTTTAGTTCTTCTACGTCCTTGTTAAACGTTTCTTGTATTTTCTCCATTCTATTTCCAAGATTTTGGATCATCCTTACCATCATTACTCTGAATTCTTTTTCAGGTAGACTGCCAATTTCCTCTTCATTTGTTTGGTCTGGTGCGTTTTTACCTTGCTCCTTCATCTGCCATGTGTTTCTCTGTCTTCTCATGTTGTGTAACTTACTGTGTTTGGTGTCTCCTTCTGACAGGCTGCAGGTTCGCAGTTCCCGTTGTTTTTGGTGTCTGCCCCCAGTGGGTAAGGTTGGTTCAGTGGGTTGTGTAAGCTTCCTGGTGGAGGGGACTGGTGCCTGTGTTCTGGTGAATGAGGCTGGATCTTGTCTATCTCGTGGGCAGGACTGTGTCTGGTGGTGTGTTTTGGCTTGTCTGTGAACTTATTATGATTTTATGCAGCCTCTCTGCTAATAGGTGGGGTTGTGTTCCTGTCTTGCTAGTTGTTTGGCATGGGGTGTCCAGCACTGTGGCTTACTAGTCATTGAGTGGATTTGGGGCTTAGAATTGAGATGGAGATGTCTGGGAGAGCTCTCGCCAGAGATTGATATTATGTGGGCCTGGGAGGTCTCTGTTGGACCAATGTCCTGAACTGAGCTTTCCCACCTCAGAGGTTCAGGCCTGACACCTGGCTGGAGCACCAAGACCCTGTCAGCCACATGGCTCAGAAGAAAAGGGAGAAATGAAAAAATGAAGAAAGAAAGAAAAGAAATAAAATTAAGTTATTAAAATAAAAAGTAAAAATATATTATTAAAATAGAATATTAAAGAAATAGAGCAACCAAACTAATAAACAAATCCCAAATTCACCAATGATAAAAAGGCGCTAAGAGCTATACTAAACAAAAAAGACAGAACCCTAGGACAAATGGTAAAAGCAAACCTATACAGACAAAATCACACACAGAAGCATACAGATACACAGTCACAGAAAGAGAAAAATGAAAAAAAAATCTATATATATAAAAAAAGGAAGAGAGCAACCAAATCAATAAACAAATCTACCAATGATAATAAGCTCTAAATACTAAACTAAGATAAACATAAATCTAGAAACAAATTAGGTGCAGAAGCAAACCCCAAGTCTACAGTTGCTACCGAAGTCCACCTCCTCAGTTTGGGGATGATTCGTTGTCTATTCAGGTATTCCACAGATGCAGGGGACATCAAGTTGATTGTGGAGATTTAATCTGATGCTCCTGAGGCTGCATGGAGAAATTTCCTCTTCTCTTCTTTGTTTGCACAGCTCCTGGGGTTCAGCTTTGGATTTGGCCTCGCTACTGCACGTAGGTCACCCTCTGGCATCTGTTCTTTTCCCAGACAGCAGGGAGTTAAAGGAGTGGCTGATTAGGGGGGTCTGGCTCACTCAGGCCGGGGGTGAGAGGGGTATGGAATGTGTGGCAAGCCTGCAGCTGCAGAGGCCAGCATGACATTGCAACAGCCTGAGGCATGCTGTGTGTGTTCTCCCCGGGACATTGTCCCTGGATCACGGGACCCTGGCCATGGTGGGCTGCAAAGGCTCCCTGGAGGGGAGGTGTTGATAGTGACCTGTGCTCGCACACAGGATTCTTGGTGGCTGCAGCAGCAGCCTTAGCATTTCATGTCCATCTCTGGTGTCTGCGCTGATAGCCATGGCTCGTGCCCGTCTCTGGAGCTCGTTTAGGCAGTGTTCTGAATCCCCTCTCCTCGTGAACCCTGTAACAATGGTCTCTTGACTCTTAGGCAGTTTCAAACTTTTTCCTGTACTGCCTCCCAGCTAGCTGTGGTGCACTAGCCCCCTTCAGGCTGTGTTCACGCAGCCAACCCCAGTCCTCTCTCTGGGATCTGACCTCCGAAGCCTGAGCCTCAGCTCCCAGCCCCCGCCTGCCCCGGCGGGTGAGCAGACAAGGCTCCCGGGCTGATGAGTGCTGGTTGGCACTGATCCTCTGTGTGGGCATCTCTCTGCTTTGTCCTCTACACCCCTGTTGCTGCACTCTTCTCTGTGGCTCCGAAGCTTCCCCCCACCCACCCCCCATCTCCACCAGTGAAGGTGCTTCCTAGTGTGTGGAAACTTCCTCCTTTACAGCTCCCTCCCAGAGGTACAGGTCCCGTCCCTCTTCTTTTGTCTCTGTGTTTCCTTTTTTCTTTTGCCCTATCCAGGTACGTGGGGAGTCTGAGGTCTTCTTATCTTTTGGGAAGTCTGAGGTCTTCTGCCAGGTCTTCAGTAGGTGTTCTGTAGGAGTTGTTCCACACGTAGATGTATTTTTGATGTATTTGTGGGGAGGAAGGTGATCTCCACATTTACTCCTCTGCCATCTTGAAGGTCCTACCATTACATTATTTTAGTTTAAGGTGTACAACAGAATGATTTGATATTTTGTATATACTATGAAATAATCACCATAATAACTCTAGTTAATATCCATCACCACATAAAGTTACAAATTTTTTTCTTGATGAGAACTTTTGAGATCTACTCTCTTAGGAAATATAAACTATGGTATTATTAACTATAGTCACCATGCTATAGTTGACTATGGTCACTACCATTTATTGAAGAGACTGTCCTTTCCTCATTGTATTTCTTCGTTCTTTTTTCATAAATTTAATTGACCATATATGTGTGGGTATAGTTCTAGGTTCATAATCCTGCTCCAACTCCACCCCTGCCCCCTGCTTCTGGCAACCATCAATCTGTTTTCTGTATCTATAAATTTTTTTTTCAGATTACACATATTAGTGAGATCATACAGTATTTGTATTTCTCTGACTGACTTATTTCACCTACATAATACCCTCTAGGTCAATTCATATTGTCACAAATAGCAATATTTCATTCTTTTTCAAGAATGTATGTATATATTTGTATATGTTTGTATACACATGTATACATGTCTTGACTACTGTAAATAATATTGCAATGAACATGCAGGTACATATATCTTTTTGAATTACTGTTTTCATTTTCTTTGAATAAATATCCAGAAGTGGAATTGCTGGATCATACAGCCATTCTATTTTAAATTTTTTGAGGAACAGTTAAACTATTTTCCATAGTGGTTGCACCAATTTACATCCCCACCAACAGTGCACCAGGGTTCCCTTTTCTCCACATCCTCACCAATACTTGTTATTTCTTGTTTTTTTTCTTTTTTTTTTTTGGTTATAGCCATTCTGAAAGGTGTGAGGTTATATCTCATTGTGGTGTTGATTTGCATTTTCTTGATGATTAGTAATATTGAGTATCTTTTCATGTGCCTGTTGGCCATCTACATGTATTCTTTGGAAAAATGTCTATTCAGATCCTCTGCTCATTTTTCAATCAAATTGTTTTGTTTTTTTTCCCCTGCTATTGGGTTGTAGAAGTTCTTTATATATTTTGGATATTAACCCCTTATCAGATATATAATTTGTAAATATTTTCTCCCAATTGATAAGTTGATAAGTTGCTTTTTCGTTTTGTTGATGGTTTCCTTTGCTGTACAGAAGCTTTTTAGTGTGACATAGTCCCATTTAGTTCTGCTTCTGTTGCCTGTGATTTTGGTGTCAATTCCAAAAATTCACTGCCAAGACCAATGTCAAGAAGCTTACTGGTTATGTCTTCTTCTAGGAGTTATATGGTTTCAGGTCTTACATTCAAGTCTTTAATCCATTTTGAGTTGATTTTTGTGTATGGTGTAAGATAATGGTCCAGTTTAATTTTTCTGAATGTGGCTTTGCAGTTTTCCCAACACCACTTATTGAAGAGATTGTCCTTTCCTCATTGTATATTCTTGATTCCTTTTTTTAATACATTAATTGACCATATATATGTGGGTCGATTTCTGGGCTCTATATTCTGTTCCATTGATCTAGGTGACTGTTGTATTAACCTTTCTTAAATCACTATTAGCATTGAAATGTAGAACATCTATAGGCAAGAAGAATAACAACAGCAATAGTATATACAGTTAAATTCTGTGTGATCTGATAGTAGAAAAAGATAAAAATCTCGTTCAACTGTAAACTCCTAAAGGACAAAGAATGCAGCTGAAGAAAGTTCAGAATATAATTTTAATATCAGATTATTGTAATCTTTGTTTTTTAACCCTTTTATTACAGGGAGAATTATGGAAACATTTAAAATATAATTAGGTTCAACGTGGCTCTGGAAGAAGTAAAGGATTTTCATAATATTAAGAAACCATTTTATTTACAACCATTCAAAATTAGCCAACAATCTCTAGGCTGGGTAGACAATGGTGACTTCATAATGGAGGAATCTGAAGGATCAGATGGCCAATTGCTTTATGTACAGTTCTTGAATACCACAACGAACTGAACATTAAGTCATCAGAATTGTCTCATTAATACAAGAGAGAATTGTAAAATAGGCAATAATGTCAAATAATTTGAAAACATGAAGAAAATTGGAATATTGTGGGTTGTGGGAACACCTTCTTAACCATGCCAATGATGCGTCATATAAAAATTCTGTTGGTTTTCATGAAAAGATAAATATTAACACTTCCATTTTATTAACAGAGTGCTCAAAAGCTCAAATGACTGACTTAAGATCATGAAATGAGCCAGAAATAAAAATAGAAATACATACTGTCTTCTCAGCACTATTTCTTAAGTGAAAAAACAAAAATGCCATCTTGAGTTAATTAAAACTGGAAAGCTATAAAAATGAAAGAAATTATCAAGGAGCATGATTTTGCAAAAGGAAAAATTCATTTTATAGCATATATAGATTTATTTTTTGGCATTTTAACTTATAGGGATATGGTTTTAATTTAGGTTTGAAAATTTTTCTGAAAGCAGCAGCAACACTTTTCCACCTGGGTAAGTAAACATGCCAGGGCCCACCATTCATCTCAGTCATTCTTTTCTGCAATAAATGGACATGAAAGAACTGAATGAACATTAAAACAAAGGTTGTCATATTCAGCAAATCTCTCCAGGGTCTTACAGATGGATTGAAATCAAGCACTATCCAGATTAATTTCATGCATTAACCAATATAAAATAATTAAATAGCAAAAACTCTAGGAAGCCAACAGGCCATTTTAAACAGATCTTTAAAAATTGAGGGGAAAATATTTGAGAGTGGAGACAGGAATTAACCACAGAATAAATTATTTCTGAGTACTAAAGGAGAATCTTTCAGATAGCCAGGTGAGTCCATCCTGCCCCAGAAGCACAGATGGGAGAAAACATTTTATCAGAGATGGCAGCAGCAGTCGTAAGTGTAACACTGAACCATTTGAGCAAGAACAGATGGAAGAGAAATAAGTAGAGGTGTGAACATAAACTCAATAAAGATTCTGTGCTCAAACACCAAACTCTGAGAAATTACTGGTATGAGGGAGAGAAAGTCTTCCAAAGGTCACATTAGTCCTGAGGAGAGTGACCAATTGTGACATACACAAAATTAGGGTGCATCTTGACTCATAGCAATGCCAACACTACCATATTTGTGCTATTCCACTACTGTTCTAACTATATCTGATGGATAGAGAGGTAGAGACACTAGAAAATAAAACCATATGAGTCAGTGCCTCTCTCCTGAGAATCTGGAGTTGGAAGAGAAAGACACGGGGCCCCACGGAGATGTGTGCTGAGTCAAGACAAAGGTAGCACTCTAAAAGAAGCTCCACTAATGCCAGTTACTGAGGTCCCAGACCCGCCTCTCATCCCTGCCTCCCCAGAAGGATGACTGCTTAGCTTTCTTTGGATTGTGTATAGCTCCCTCCAGTAACTCCATTTTCTCCTTGAGACACTGAGAATCATTTTCTCTCTGTTGGTTGCAATAAAGTAAACCTTGCCTAATTTATCTGTCCAGTGTAAAATGTCACAGCATGATGTGAGATGTGAATGAGTGTGAGCCACATAAAAGGAATGAACAAATGATGCTAAACAAAATGCTCCCCATCCAATAACAAAGTACCAAACATAAACAGAAAACAGACATTAGTCTTATTCACTCTTAATTAAGAGATAGTTAGTAATGGACCAGTAGAAATGTAGAAGATATAACTATTTATGGTCTTTTTGTATGTGCACTTAAATTAATAGTTTACATATTTTATGCACATTATTCCATGGTGTGTGTCTAGTTCTCCTTGAAAGGTTAACCAAATGAATCCTTCAATGCCTAGAAAGTCCAGACCTTACAAAATGATGCCTAAACAAGACTTACTGCTATCTGGAGTTTCTATAGTTATGCAGATAATATATATGTATAGTAAATCAGGTAAGCTCTAACAATAAAGATCATGGCATGGGGGGAGGTGGGGAGGGGACACAATGAAATTAGTTGTGCCTTTATATTGAAGCAATCTGGACAGATGATGCTTATCTTCGAGAAAAGTGATATGGAGAACCAAGATGGCAGTGATTTAATTGATATATATTTCCAAGGTGGTTCTCTTGGACATATGCACCACTTCAGTGTACATTATAAAAAATACATTTTACAGGATTACTAAGTTTCAAAAGTAAGTTACAAGGATATCAATTATCCTATGCAATTGTGCTTTCCCATAATTTTTATGGGAAAGCTGACTGTTTCATTGCACTGGACAGGATAAAAGTATAGTCAGATTCTTGGAATTCATTGAAAGAACAGTATCAGTACTATGAAACTGGAACTCAACAAAACTCATATTTAAGAAATTTCTGGGTTTATTCTTTTATTAGATCCTTCTTGTATTTGTTTTCAAGTGACCTTTTCAATATAATTGCTGGTGAAATATAAGAGGTCTGCCCACCTCTCTATGGTTTATATTCTGTAACCTAATTAAAAGTAATTGTCTTGAGTCCTAATTTCATTTAACACATTCTGAATTATTGACATTGCTGAAGTGTACTTATTGTTCATTTGGTGGAACTTAATTATGTTTTATTATGATAAAGATTTAATACATAATTATTTTTATAACTTAGATAAGCCAAGAAAGGAAGAGAAAACAACTGTAGTTGTTTAATTCTATGAAAATGCAGATATAATATTTTGTTTATTGCTCACATTTTACTTCTTGTAAAAATGAGGAATTAGAAAATGATTTTTACTTTGCTACTTGCTTAGTGAAATTAATAATATTTCATTTAAAATACCCTACATAATACTATAGAATGACATAACCAAACCATATTTCTGAAAGTCCAGATGGTGTAATATGGTGTAAAACATGAGATGTTTGCGTATATTGTTTAGTTTTTGAAATCTTACCCAATACTGTCCACAGCTAGGATTCATACTTTAGTTTTCTGGTTCTAAATTCTGTTTTCCCCCCACAATGTCACAATAGAATACATAACGTTGCCACTGTTCAAAACCTTTTTTTTTGAACTATCTTTTTGCAATTTCCTTCAGAATCAATTTATGAGCTATGAATGAAAGCTAACTCACTACAATATACCAAACATCTCTGAGACTTTTGTGAGTAGTAACTATTTTTCACTTCCAAAGAGCCTTGAGATTGCAGAGATAGATGGGTAAATTATCAATGACAGAAAAATTCCACGGTCACAGGGAAAGTCAGCTCACTTTTTTCATCCAGTCATCCAGTCACTAATTCGGTGAGTGTTTATTGTTTTTCCTACGCTATACAAAATACTGCATACAGAGGTGATAATTAGTAGTGAAGAGACAAAAATTATCTGAGTTTACAATCAGTGCAATGGCAGATAGGAACAAAAAAAATCAATTAAAATAAAAATGTGATAAGTAATCCGATAGAGATAATACTGTTTCTAGCAGATAATATTGGAAGTGCTTTTAAACTATGGAAAGAATCAATGTGCCATCATCCCAGCCATATAAACTGCAACAAGAGAGTAGAGTGTCCAAGCACATAGATCTTGATACACTCTTTGGACTTCAACGTCTTGATTCTTAGCTGGGCGACTCTGTAGTTTGGAGAAGTTGATTAATTTTACAAAACCTCAGTGTCTTCTTATTAAAAAAAGGGGCTACCTCAAAAGAGTAAGGAGGGGAAGAATGCACTGAGAAGAGATCAGTGCATTCAGAGGATTCGAAAAATTCTCTGTGTTGGAAAGTGAGGAACACCTAGAGCATAGAGTTGCCTGGGCCTCCAACCATCCTAGAGTGTCATCTCTTAGCCACCAACAGGCGGGAGTGGAAGTTCTGTTCTCTCTCACAAGGATACGATGCAAAGTATTACAGAGGGGTGAGGAAAAGAAAAAAAAGAAACTTGACTGGATATTTTAGAAATTTGTCAACTGCTGAGCTCTAAAGGATGCAAGAGATTGGAGGAGGAAGTGAAATTTAGGGAACTTTGCTGTGTTTAATTAGTGGTATCTCTGTTAATACTTAATTTTTAGAGACTTAATTAAAGGTTGGGTCTTGTGTTTAATTACATTTGTTGGCTGAACTATGTTTTTTTGAAGCTTACACTGTGTAAAAACTGAACCACTTTGGTCCCAGGATTTATTTGGATTTCACAAGTTGGTGTCACATAGGCTGATGTTGTAAAATGCTTAGCATACTGCCTCACACAAGGTAAGCACTCAAAAAGTTAATGTCCTTGTCATTATTAATAATGTACAGTTTATAAACTCTGATTTTGATTATTTATATGACTAATTTATATAAATATATTATATGACCGAATCTAATTTTAATTTGAGGAAACCTATAAAAGATGCACAGAAAAAGAAAGATCAAACCCAATAATACTGGATATACTTAAGAGAAACAGAGGTCAGAAGAAACTGTCTGCACAGATACTAAGCAGAGCTAAAACAGGTGAATGTAAAACAAAGGTCTTTTCTTTCTTCAGCTAACGCAAAAGAAAAATTCAGCGGAACACAGGTCCAGTCATCTAGTAAAGCAGAATAAATATTTTAAATGAAATTTATATGTGTTTATCTGGATTTGAGTGCTGAAATTAGTCACAAGGATCTTTATATCAGGACTGAACAGCATAATGCATAATATCCTTGACAAAATTCTAATGTAAAAAGTGCAAAGATGGCTCACATATTGCTATTTATTATCTCTCCTTTTGAAAGCTGAGAGCATAATATGTCTCTGCAAAGGCAATTCTACTGAAATGTAACTTTCTGGTGATTTACCTTATCATTGAGATACAGCTTGGGAATAATTTGGCCACTGAGCCTAAACCAGACCTTCTGAATCAATCTCCAGGGGGTGAGGCCCAGGATCACACATTTTTAAAGTTCCCAATGTGACTCTAGCAATTAGACAGTACCAGTGAGACTGCTAGTTGCTCCCCCCAGATCCATTCCCTGCTTTGCTCTTATAGGAATAGAACCCTTGATTTCTGTTGCCTTCTGGCTACCCAGAATAAGAACTAAATTTCCCAGCCTCTTCTCTTGGGTATTGCCATGTGGCTATGTTTTATGCAATAGACTATAATAGAAATTGACCCCTTCTGGACTTGTCCTTAAAGTAGAGGCCAGGCCACTTCTTTATCCTTCCCTCATCCAGCTGCTTGACTGATGGTATAAAGCCTGGAACTCTGCACTTACCATGAGGATAGGAACCATAAGCAGGGAAAGCTGAGAGAAATACTGGGTGGAGGCTGGTCGCTGGATGATCTCAAGAAGACAAGTGACCATATCAGCCCTGGACCACCTGCTTCCTGGCTATTACCGTGAGAGGGAAATAAGCTTTCATCGTGTTTAAGCCACTATTATTTGGCTAGTCACTAATTAATATAGACAGCTTCAGAGTCATTTTCTAAGATAATATATAAATTAAAAATATCAGTAGAATCCTTGATTTTGCCTTTATAGTTTACAGGCAAATTTTAAATTGTAACAGTCTTGATTTTGAAGGACACTCCTGTAATGTGAAAGTAGGATTACATTATTCTCTTCTGGTCTGCCAGAGCAGGTAGTGGCCATTTTGTCTGAAATCTATAGTAAGCCTTAGAAAGGGGAATGTTATGACTCATTCCTGACTTAGTCTTTTAAATACAGGAATATCCTTTATCAGAAGGTTCTTACTGTCCATTTGAATTCTTGTGGTATGTTTTTGTGAAAGTGTCTTAAAAGGTTCAGATCAAGGACAACATGAGGTGATTTGACCCCAGTCTACTTCTACTGGAACAAATTGAGTCAGAAACCAAAATACAATAAAAGTCAAGAGAAATTCCAAATCATATTTGAGTATTTTACTAATCAATACAGAGTAGATTAAAATTTAAAATCAGCCTCTCTCTCTCTCTCTCTCTCTCTCTCCTAGAGGAAGCACCATTCCAACAATTTATATAGAAGAAAGCCAATACTTGTGGAACACGTATAAAAGGAAAATTCTACCTCATCAGCCTAGGAGACATCTTGACTATTTTTTGACTATTTTCCACAGAACATAAGGAAAATGGATGGGGAACATGGCACTTCAAAACGTGGCCATTCCATTTCCAAGAGGTAATTTATGTTAGTTACATGTGGAGGGTGAGAAATTGCAGTTATTCTTCAAAATTCTTTAAGTGCTGAGAAATTTGATATGTTGGCTACTTTCTAGAACTTCTATGGAAAAAGAGTTATCCCAAATTAGAAATTAAAATATTATTGGATGTCACCACTGTCAATTAGTTTAGGTATAAATGAGGGAGAACAGATAGCAGTGACAAATGAAGGGTTTAAGGTAGGTGACCTCAATATGTTCCTTTCTAGCTCTAACTTTCATGATTCTGTGATTTACTTGAATGTATAAATTCTGATGTTTAAACTCAAAACAAATAAACAAAAGTAGTCTCATGACTTCACACCAGCTATCATCAACCTGAATCTTGCATATGGAATGAACAAGTAGTTGTTGAGCTTCCAAGCCTGTCTTCACAAAAGTAGGAGGTGAACATGTACACAGAATTCTATGCAGTTTCTACATAGGACAAAGATTGGGCCTCTCCAGCTTGGGGGAAGCCAGGCATACAACACACAACACAGTGCCTAGGAAGACTTTTGCATTCACAATGAAAACCAAGTTAATTTTCAAGCTTCATGGAAGTGCCTACTTATTATTATCTTTAGTCAGTCTAGTTAGTTCTAGATTAGATAACTCTAGAAACCTGAAAACATTTTGTGAATTGCTTTCTCATGAATTTACAAGGACATAACGTCGTCTCAGATTGCAAAGATCTGTATGTGATTTAGATCACACATCTGAGGAAACCATAGTCAATAACCCACTCAAGGGTCTTTTCTTCTTCTTTCATACTAAAACTCTAACTTTATGAATTCCCCAAATCTTCATTTAACTGTTTTGGTTTAATTTTTTGGCAGTCCAAGTCTCTTTGGAATTTAGAAACTAAAGAATCTATAATCAGAATGGCTATTAAATACTTAAATAGCTAACAAACTGGGAGGTAGAGAGAAGGTGAAATGGAAAAGAGAGCTCAGTTACAGGGAATCTGCCACGTAAGTTCCCTACATCCAAAATAAGGACAAAAATAGGAAATGTGTTTGACTCTCTAGTTTCAGAAAAAGTGGAGACAGATTTAGTGTAATTCATTTAATATTTACTCAACAGGACAAGTCAAATAATGGTTTTCTGATTCACTGCACTTTGAAAAATCATTAAAAATCATTTATCACTAATCCTACCACAAGGAACATTTATTCTTTCCCTGAAACATCGTCAATAACTTGGGCACTGGAAGCTTGCACTGTGCAAAAAACAGGTTTGCAAACAGGACAACTGTGAAGTGGAACGCAGGGCCATTGGGAATGACTGGGGTTATAGGAAAGATACTATGCTTGATTACGACTCACATTACAGAGCAGTTGCCCAGCTGATGATTTGATCTACTTCTCTAAAATCTGTTAATTATTTCTCAGATTCATTTTCCATCCCTATTTTCTTGAGGTGTCCAGTTTTAGCATTTTTTGGCTTGAGGCTGAGTACTAATTATTTGTTGTGCCCTCTTGCAATAAGAGTGAAGTTAGTTCAGATGATATGACAACTAGAAGCAAATAGAAGAACTACTTTACTGTGCTGGGTCTGTAATGCCTAGAAGATAGCTAAGCCAACTAAGCATTGTGTAGTGAAGAGTTACTTTAAGCATGATCAGACTCAGTGCTGGAGCAGTCATAGAGGATCCAGGCAAATGGGGTTCTAGGCTGATTCTGCCACTTCTTCACTGTTCGTTGGGAAAAAGCATTTAATCTCTTTGGGCATAAGGCTCTCCATCTTGGAAAATAAATATTTACTAGCATAAATATTTCCTAAAATTTTCCTATTATAAAATTATTAATGATTGGAAAATGCTTGTGTTTATTAAATAGCTTGATTGATACTTAGTTGACAAAACCAATCCTAAAAGCACACACTAAAAGGATCACTTGGATGTTCACATGCTGTGGTGTGGACATCCTTTGCCACCTTCTCTGCAGGGCATGAGGCTTCACCCCAATCTCCTTCCACACTCTAATATCCACATGTTCCTGGACAGAGGGTTTTGAAAACTTCTTCCCCTAAAGAAATACCTTGATAAATGTGCTTAAATTTCACAAGATCAAAGCAGATTTGTAGCATTCATAACAAATAATAGCAATGTAATATTTTTCATTATGAAAGGAAGATTTGTAAAAATTGTGAAAAATAGAAAAGTAGAAAGTGAGAACAGGTTTTTCACTTATGACTCAAAGATTTTGTTTGTTACTTTTTATTGTTTATCATCCCACAGTCTGGTATATATGAACAAATTTAGTTATGATCATCTGACATATTCAAAATGCTATAATACTGATTATTAAATGTCAGGTTTTCTTATTGTAAGAACAATATGTATACATTGTATGTGGTTTAGAAAATAAGAGGGCAATGCAAAGAAGAAAATAAAAACATCTAAAATCTTCTTAAAAAAGACAATTGTCTGTAGAGAGCTAGAGAAAGCTCTAGAAAAGGGACTCGTGAACACATTCAACCACTGGCCCCTTGATTCCATGTGTTGATTATGGCCGGGAGGAGGGAAATCCTGACTATAATTGTGGGCTCACAGGTGAGTCAGCTCAGCTACAAAGACCTATCATCCATGTGTTGTAGGACACTAGCTCTGTTTACTTTTCAAAAATCATGTCTCCCATTTGTACTTAGGCCCTATCTCCTCTTCTGCACAGCTGAATATTTGCAATTATGTTTGGTACTGGGCATTCTGCTACAAAACAATAAAAACATAGAATATACACAAAGTAGAAAGATATTGAACATATTGGCATATTTTCTAACCACTGTGTCTATATGCATATGTTTTACAAAGTACATATTATATTCCACAGACTGACCCAAGATGAGGGACTGGGACAGAAACTTCTAGAAGAGCTGTAACCTCAGCCCTACTAACACCTTTTCAGTTTCCAGGAAGATAATTTAAAGGTAGTTCCTTGACTCATGGATAATGTATCTCCCCAGTAGTTACATCAACACCATTGTCAGCACTTCAGACGCCACTTTTTTCAGCAGTTCCATGACCACCCACACATTTGGTACTTCCCTAGAAGGACCCACAGATCTCAGCATACGGTTGCACTCATGGCTAAGATATATTACAGCAAAACAGCTCAGCTACACAGGCAGATCAGTAGGGAATAAAGACATATTAGGCAGAGTCTGGAGCTTTCCTATCCTCTCCCTGAAGGGGCTACACACAGATCACTCTCCCCAAGCAGTGAACTATAGCTACATATCTGCAGTGCTTCTGTACAAAGAAGCCTGTGTGAGACTCAGATCCCACAGTTTTTAACTGGGGGCTCGTCACATAGGGACTCACTGCCCAGCCACAGCTACTAAAATCCTAGACTCCCAGACAGAAAGCTAGTGTCCACCATAAATTACATTGTTTAGGCAGACTGGTACAGTGGACTTTTCAGCATTGGAAACATTCTAAAGCCAATGCCAGCCAGATGCCAGGTCTGCCATTTACTGGATGCATGGCTTGATCTTTTTAAGATTGTTTTCTTACCTTTAATTGGGCAATATAAAAAGGAATACGGTGGTGAGATCACAATTCTCATGATGCACTTAGCACAATATCTGCCACACTGCATTGTATGCAAACTATCATTATTATCATCGAGTTAAAACAAAATTATATGAATGGTATTTATAATATCTCAGTGATTTAATAGGAGCTTCAAAGACACTGAGGGGGACTGGAGGAGGATGACGGAAGAGTAAGACGTGGAGATCACCTTCCTCCCCACAGATACATCAGAAATACATCTACAGGTGGAAATGCTCCTATAAAACACCCACTGAACGCTGGCAGAAGACCTCAGACCTCGCACAAGGCAAGAAACTCCCCACGTACCTGGGTAGGGCAAAAGAAAAAAGAAAAAACAGAGACAAAAGAACAGGGAGGGGACTTGCACCAGCGGGAGGGAGCTGTGAAGGAGGAAAGGAATCTAAGAGAAAAAAAAAAGGTCATGAAGAACCTAGGGGTAAGACGGGAATAAAGACACAGACCTACTAGAGAATGGAGTTGAGGATATGGGGAGGGGGAAGGGTAAGCTGTGACAAAGTGAGAGAGTGGCATGGACATATATATACTTCCAAACGTAAAATAGATAGCTAGTGGGAAGCAGCCGCATAGCACAGGGAGATCAGCTCAGTGCTTTGTGACCACCTAGTGGGATAGGGAGGGTGGGAGGGAGGGAGATGCAAGAGGGAAGAGATATGGGAACATCTGTATATGTATAACTGATTCACTTTGTTATAAAGCAGAAACTAACACATCATTGTAAAGCAATTATACTACAATAAAGTTGTTAAAAAAAAGAATAATATAAAAAAATAAAGATACTGAGAGCAGTATGTAAGCTCTCTGGTAACAAAAATTGGCATTATGTTGATTTATGCAATTCTGTATGTCTGCAGTGGTTTTCTTTGGGGGGGGTATTTTATTTAATAAAGCAATTCCAACTATTTGAAGGGTATATACATTATGAGCTAGTGTTGAAAAAGAACAACATAAGTTACTGATTTAAACGATCCTTAAATTTCCAAGAGATTTCATTTAAATTGTAGTGTGAAGGTCTGTTGTTCTTAACACTGGGAAAGGAGAAGCAGAAGAAAAATGAGTTGAGAAGTACTGCAAGGTCAGACAGCACCCCTGTACTCACTGGTGTTATTTCTGAGGAAATATGCCTTTTATTTACTGAGTGCTTTAACGTGTCAGGTACTGCATTAAATGCTAAAGCCTTTATTTCATTTGCGGATTAGGAATCATTGTCCCAATTGTACAGATGAGGAAACTGAGACCCAGAGAATCTAATAATATGCCCAAGGTAGCCCTAGAAAGTTCAGGTCTAGGAATTCAAACTCAGGGATGTCTGACTCAGAGCCAGAGCTCTTTCCCACTTTGTTGTTCTGTTTCTCTGGTCCTAAATGAACTTTGCATGTCTGAAACCACCCATGCTAATCATTCTTTCATTTTGCCCTTACCTGACTCTAAATATTCAAACTGTTGGATACAGAGGAAAGTAGAATCATATTAACTCAGGATTTAGGAGTCATTTAGAGATCATTTAACTTTCATTCTCATTTTAATAAGCTCCCGCAAATAACTTCATATAGATGAGTTTTCTTTAAGTGCCCATGCTTCAGCTAAAGTCATATAAAGATTTTATTAGAGGTGATCTATTAGGAAGCACATATTTTCAACAAAGGGAGTACATGACAATAATGCATCTGGAAAACCAGCAAGACCATTTTATCCATATTGCCTTTCTCCAGAGAGGTACATTCTTTGCATTGTTTTTCAAAAAAACTCAGCTTGATGCTATATTCAAGGTGCACAGAACACACACACACACACACACACACACACACACACACACACACAGAGTCAAAAAAGAAAGAATGCAGGAAATTCAAAGTAGCATGGTCCAAAGCCCCAGGAAACTTCAGTGAGCCAGTGCACTCCATGAACAGATTTCTTGGTCTAAACAGGGGAAAATGCACAAGATCTAAAACCTCTGGAGATCAGTGCTTCCATTTTAAGGTCACTTGTGTAATGCAGAGAAACATCATTCTGTTTGAAATAGTAAAAAGAGAAAATCAGGATTCAGCATGAAGGGTGTAGAATAGCAGTAGCTAGAGAATCTGCCCTCCAAAAATTAAAAATAGCGGCATAAAACATGCACAGAAGTTGCAGCCTCATAAAAGTGCAACAATGTAGCTGGTCCGTGACCTCAAGAAGTTGAAACAATTTCTGACTTCAGAGAAATACTGACATCTTTCTCTAGCTCTGTACTCCCCATGGGAGTTCACAGGAGCTAAGGCATGTGAAATGTTTCAGAAGTTACTAGTTTCAAATTGAAGCATCCTAGGAGGATCCTGGGGAATTCAGCATAATATTTAAAAGAATTCAATAATTGTGTGCTATCAATGTCACACCACAGAAAAATTCTGGGGGAAAACTTCTAACGTGATCCTCCCTCCCTCCCCGCCTCCCCATTGTGGTGCTCACTTTGAATTCCTCTTTGGTCTGTCACCAAAGAGTAGTTCTATCTAACTAGTGTGAGAGTACAGGCCTCAAGCAGAAATTCCAACCTACTTAGATCAAGAAGAGGTGAGACACTGGCATGGGCATATATACACTACCAAACGTAAAATAGATAGCTAGTGGGAAGCAGCCGCATAGCACAGGGAGATCAGCTCAGTGCTTTGTGACCACCTAGTGGGATAGGGAGGGTGGGAGGGAGGGAGACGCAAGAGGGAAGAGATTTGGGAACATATGTATATGTATAACTGATTCACTTTGTTATAAAGCAGACACTAACACACCATTGTAAAGCAATTATACTCCAATAAAGATTTAAAAAAAAAAAAGAAGAGGAAAAACAAAGATAAAAATAGAAATATAGGCATAGATGTAGCTACCAGGCTCTCCACTACAATTGAAGATGAAGGACATTCTTCCTGTAATATCTATTTCCCTTTAGAGAAGCGTGTCTTTAACTTTGAACTCCACAAAGCTGCTACAATCTTTTATTTATTTTTTAACCCACGCCCAATAGTGAGAGCTGTACGTATCTATAGTGTTAGGCAGCCAGTCATTGCCAGAGGCATATAAAGGTTCAGACACATAGGAAAACAGAGAAGGAAACCAGAGAAACCTTCAAATAAGAGCCAGGAGAGGGGCAATCTCACAAGCTTTAAAATCTTCCTTGTAGCATGAATGGATTTGATGTTTCTTGGTGACCACAGTCAGGGTGACTGAAGTTCTGGGGTGCTCTAGATCCGTTATCCTGGCAAAACTATTAATAGTGCTACCTATCATTCTCAAAGGTGCCCGTATATAGTGTCTTAACTATAGTGTTACCTTAGAAATTACTATAATTATACATAATATACCCAGAGAGGAATATGAATGTATAAACCTAATATTCTCATCTACAAACCTTCTCTAAAAACAAATTCAAAACTAGGTAGTGACTATCCAATGATAGATACCTTAGTAAGCCAATGGCATTGTAACTAACTTCAGTAAGAGCTTCAGCAAGAACTGACTCTGTTAAAGTTTGCCAAGAGGTTCTGGTTCAAGGCTATTATTTATTTGTCTTTTCAGTTTTGTTACTCTAGTTCCTTCTGGATTATGGTAGCTGTAGAGCACAGGAAGCAGCCCACACTGTTCAGAAGCTATCAAAAAGTGCCATTCATGAAGTTTGTTTATTGCCTATCAATGCTTCTCACGCCAATCTCATAAGGGCCAACAATTACATTGACTTAGTGTGTTAGTGATTCATAGGAAACAAATATGGTTTAGTTTAATTTCATCTGTTTTCTCTTTTGAAGTTGGATTCAACATACCAGGATTTTTTGTTTTAAATACTGTCGTAATTCTTGTTATGCTACTTTTTCGAGCTTTGGAAGAAAATAAGTATTGGAGAATATAAGAAAAAAAGAACAGCAGATTCCTTACAGCTGAATAATAAAAGGAGCTAAGATTTGCTGAGGGCTTATTAAAGGCCAGGAACTTTTCTAAGTAATTTATTCATTAAAACTCATCCTCAGAAGAATCCTATGGGGTAAGCAATATAATTTCTCCCATTTTACAGATGGGTAAGCTGAAGCACAAGAGTTCAAGTCACTTGCCCAAGTTCAAGTCACATAGCGACGGAGTAGCACAGTCAGGATTTTAAACCACATTTGAATCCAGAGCCTGCATCTCAGCACCTTCATACACTGCCTATCTAGACTGTGACCAATACCTAATTCAGCACACATGTGGGCACTGGGCTTTCCCAGCCATGAATCAAGTACCAGTGTTTGCAAGTCACTATTCTGTGACCAAGCCTGTGCTAAAAACCAGGAGGCATACAAAAAGAGTTTAACTCCTACTGCTGCCTGCCTGGAAATTACAGTGTACAGTTGGCCTTTGAAGGATGGAGGGGTTAAGGGCACTGACCCTCCATGCAGTCGGAAATTTGCACATAATTTATAGCCTGCCCGCCAAATCGTAGTTCCTCCAAATTCGAGGTTCCGCTGTATCTACCATTCCTCATCTGGGGATACAACCAACTGAGGATCATGTTGGACTGTAATATTTACTATCGAAAAATATCCATGTATAAGTGGGCCCATGCAACTCCATGTTGTTCAAGGGTCAACTACATATGTAGAGCAGTTGTTGCAAACTTGGCTGCACAGTGAAATAACCTGGAGAGTTAAAATACATGATGCAGGGTGGGAGGTGGGGGAGGGTGATGGAAAGTTCACTGCCAAAGATTCTAATTTAGTTGACCTGGGTCACAACAATCTTGGCATAGGGAGTTTTGAAAACTCCCCAGGTGATTCTAATGTGAAGCCACTGAGGCAAACCACTGACGGACAGCAAATATTAACCCAGGTTGAAAAGTCATTCCAAATATTTTTCTAAACAATCTAGCAGATGAAATAGATTTGAGTCATGCACCTAGGGCAGGCTGAAGTCGGAGAAAGCTGCATGGGAACATCAGGTTGGCGTTGAAGGCTAGAGGTTCGGGTAGGTGGACAAGAGGGCACAGAATAGAAAAGGAATGAAGGCAGGAATTAGCTTGGTTCTGGGTGGAGACAAGAGTAGGGCAAAGCATGTATCTTTCCTCTTGAGCACAGAAGCTCCCAGGAATTAGGCTCCAGCACGTTTCACCAGTCCCACTGGGTACACAGCTGCCCTGATAATTAGACAAGATTACCTCCTGCCAGAACAATATCATTCCTGCTGAGTAGGTGAGCTCAATGGCACAGCACCCTGTCAAGCCCTGAACCTGGGATCCACCATGAAAGGGCATCTGAACTCCAAGAGAAGCCTGGAACTCACCTAGTGCCTACCTAGCCTCACATCATCCATAGCATACCTCCTAGGAAAGTTCTAGAAGAAACTGATAGAGATTTTCCAAAACCCAGAACCAATTCTTAGAAGTATCATGTCTAGTATCTTCTAATTATTTCTCATCCCCTGTACCAAGCATCCCTATATTCCCTTGGCAGTTCCAACACCCAGTTGAAGACTGTGAGCTGAGACCCAAAAGTCATTCCCAAGTAGCTTTTAGACACAGTATTGTGAAACAGGTTGGTCTCTGTTTTTTCAACTCTAAACCGTGCATTAAAACTTTATTTTAGGGCTTCCCTTGTGGCGCAGTGGTTGAGGGTCCGCCTGCCGATGGGGGGACGCAGGTTTGTGCCCCTGTCCGGGAGGATCCCGCGTGCCGTGGAGCGGCTGGGCCTGTGAGCCATGGCCGCTGGGCCTGCGCATCCAGAACTTTATTTTATTCCCTGAATCACTTCACAAAGTGAAATGAAACAATTCATGCAGTATTTCTAAGGGGCAGATCATAAAAGCCACTGCAAATAGTTTTAAATAAAAGGATTAAATTCTCTCACCTACTACCACTTCTCACATTACTAAATTCACAGGAATATAATCATCTTCCCATAGGGGACACACTATCACCTAGAGAGCCTGATTCATAACAAAATAAAGCACAAAAGGAAGAACACTGAAAGAGTCTTGAGTACTATTCATGGTTATGCCACAAATTCCTGTATTAATTACTGTGAACTTGTTACTCTAACTTCGCTGGGCCCTACTTTCCTCATCTATAAAGTATAACCTCTAGGGTCACTTCCAGCTCTGAAATGTCTGGGTTCCTGGATCTAGACTGCTTACTTCCCTGAAAACACTTTGCGTGGTCCAACTTGGGACACAAAATGGTTACAAGGACTACAGGAAGTCATTAGCTAAATTGTGTTACTAAGTTGAATACACTTCTATTAAGTTAGGGCTTGTTTTTCACTAAATCCATTTTAATTTGATATTAGTTTTAGGCCCAACTTGTCAAAATATAGGAAGAAAGCCATTTCCTTGGTAGCTAATCTCCAAATATGGCCCCCTAATAAACCACACCTCTGATTGTTCACATCCTTATACAGTCTTCTTTACTCTCTCCCCATTAACCAGTAGAATTCAGCTGAAGAAATGCTGAGACACTTTCAAGGCCAGGACAAAGAAGCCTTGTACCTTACTTCTTGGAACACTTGCTCTGGGGGAAGCTAGCCATCATGTATGAAGTCTGACCACTCTAAGATCACCGTGCTGTAAGGAAGCTCAAGCTAGCCATATAGAGAGACTGTGAGAACCAATAAACCAATTCAGTAAAATTGCAGAATATAAAATCAGCAAAAAAAAAAACCCCAAACTCAGTTGTATTTCTATACACTAACAACAAACTATCTGAAAAAGAAATAAAGGTAACCATCTCATTCACAATAGCATCAAAACCAATAAAACACTTAGGAATAAATTTAACCAAGGAGGTAAAAGATCTGTACACTGAAAACTGTAAGACAATGATGAAAGAAACTGAAGAACACACAAATAAGTGGAAATATATGTTGATTTGCTATATAAAATTTACAATAAATATTATGTGCTATACGTCCTTTATATCAATAAACTTTATAGTAAATATAATTTTATATATATATATATAATATGTATATATGTGTATTTTTTCTTTTCAGAGAGCTGGTAGTTAAACATTTAACAGCACACCATTTTGTGTATTTACATAAAGATAATGCATTGGTATAAACCAAAGGCCAAAGAATATATCATGCGAATAAAGATTTTTCAGGAGAAAACACTGGAGTAGAACTGAGTCATCATGTGATTTTCATAGAAATGCTGAAGCCAAACACTTTTGAACCATAACAATAATCCATATTCAAGCTGAAAGTAGAAATCTAATTTTAGTAAAACAAAATGATCTATGACTTTAGTGTTATTAGATATTTTAGTTTATTTGATTTATTTTTATGCATCTGATGTTATAACTTGCTTTGAACTTTATAGTCCTACAAAAACTATAAGCATTCATTCATTCCTTTTCCAGTGAATGGATGGATATAATTAACATATGTCAGGCACTAATCTAGGTGTTGAGATACATCAGTGAACAAAATCAAAGCGTTTATTCCTATTTTGTTCATACTTAAGTACTATTCTAATTAAAAAATTATAGTTCAACACTGGATTTTCCTTTAGCAAAATCCTATACATTACTAAAATCTGAGAAAAAATCAGTTTAAAGCCTTTTTCAGAAGTAGTATAAATGGTCCACGGTCTGTTCACTGCTGAGAGAGCTGAATGGTGACACAGCATAAAACTCAGTCAACAGGGCTAAGAAGGGTAGGAACTGGCTTTTGATACTATTTTGTTATAGTGTGTTTGTGCGTGTGTATGTGTGTGTTTGTAGGTCATCAAAAAATAGACCACACTCACATTTCTCATTTCTAAAATAATTTTATTGGTGACTAAGCTCTTTCACCTAAAAATTGTTCCCCTTTTAAAAGGATGGGATTTTAACTGGGCAATTTATTTATTTATTATTTATTTATTTATTTTGGCTGTGTTGGGTCTTTGTTGCTGTATGTGGGCTTTCTCTAGTTGTGGCGAGCAGGGGCCACTCTTCGTTGTGGTGCACGGGCTTCTCATTGTCGTGGCTTCTCTTGTTGCAGAGCACAGGCTCTAGGCGCACAGGCTTCAGTAGTTGTGGCACATGGGCTCAGGAGTTGTGGCGTGTGGGCTCAGTAGTTATGGCTCATGGGCTCTAGAGCAGAGGCTCAGTAGTTGTGGTGCACAGGCTTAGTTGCTCCGCAGCACATGGGATCTTCCCTGGCCAGGGATTGAACCCGTGTCCCCTGCATTGGCAGGCGGATTCTTAACTACTGTGCCACTAGGGAAGCCTTAACTGGGCAATTTAAAATAGATAGGTATATTAGTCAGGGTTCACCATAGAAACAGCATCAGCAGGATGTAAATAGATACATAGATAGATAGATGGATAGACAGATAGACAGACAGATAGATAGATAAATAGATAGATTTACGTTAAGGAACTGGTTTATGTGATTGTAGAGGTACATGTCCAAAATGTGCAAGGTAGGCTGGCTGGAGACCCAGGGACCTTGTAGAACATTGGGTCCTGTCCAAAACATCCATAAGACATTTGGTCCACACCAAAAGGTCCTTGAAATTTGGTCCTGTACAAAATGTCCATAAGACATTTGGTCCATGCTGAATAGATTCGAACAGGAGCAAATATCAAGGATCTTTTGGCAAGGGCCAAATGTGTTATAGACATTTTGGACAGGACCAAATGTCTGCTAACCACCAGGGACAATTGCAGTGTCAGTTCAAAGGTAGTCTGCTGGCAGAATTCCTTCTTGCTCAGGGATGTCACGCTTTTTAAAATTAAGGCCTTCAACTGATTGAATGAGGCCCATCCACATTATGGAGGGTAATCAACTTTATTTAAAGTCCACCCCTTTAAATGTTTATCACGTTCAAAAAACACTCACAAAATCGGAACGCATGACCAAATATCTGGGCACTTTCGCTCAGCCAAGTTGACATGTAAAATTAACCATTATAGTAGGATATTTAACAATATCACAAGCTCATTCAGCACTTATTAATAATTTGAAAAATATACATGAAAATATTTTGAATGGTATACTTATCTTTTTTTGAGATAAAAATTACTTCTGGTAAATAACTGTAAATTGAACTCAACTCTGACAAATAACCATTGAATTCCACTGTACTTAATTTTAGTCTTTCCTACCATCTGTTAAATTAATTTGAGCTGCAACAAAAATAAAAAGCAAATTTAACTGAAATTATTACAAAGTAAATTAAACTTAAAAGGAAAAATGCAAGTATTGTATTTGGGGAAGAAATAAAGGTCATTTGTTGCACTATCCACGCTGCCATTTTAAGTTCTTTCACTAAAAATAAGGGTACAATGGTAATTTAAACACATAAATGGACACAAAACAGGGAGAGCTGAGGAATAAGAGACCCAAAGGTTCTGCAGCATGTTGAAGGCAGAAATTGTTGGAGAAGATCAGAAAACTGCAGAACAGAAATAAAGTCAAAATGGGAGTAATGAAAGGACTATAAAGGTTTTGAAGCTATAAAGAAGAAACTAAAAAGAGAAGCATCCCATAGATTGCCTTCAGAGCATTTGGCCTCTGAAGCAATAATGTGCTGAGGTTTAGGGCTGAGGAAACAATAGAGTCAGAGCGCAGTCAACTGTAAATTGGTGATGATGCATTGTCTGATGCTTTGCTCCTTAAGATCCATGCCTCAACTACAACCATATGCCTTTTCTGATGAAAGCCAACTTGGCAACCACCATATCACCCTACATCTTCATTTCAAAATATCCAGCTGAGAATGAATTATCACTGGAGTTTAAATTAAATAGTCCAGTCACAGTGAAAAATAAGCCTTCAATTTTTCCTTGTACAGGAGGGATTTATTTAATTTTCCTTTAAAATAAGACAGTTATGATGAGTACAATGGGCACTGGTCAGTGCTTCACCCAGAATCTCCTGGGATCCCTTCTGCCATTTCTGCACTTCCTTCCTCAGGCTCTGGGGTGCTTTTGCTTCCATTGGGGGTCCTTGAGGACTGTCTTCCATTGGGGGTCCTTGAGTCCTGGCACAGCTGGGCTGCAGAAGCAGAGAGCCAGAGCACCTGCAAGTTCACATCTGCACTTCCCCACCCTCCTCCCCCACCCAATGACTGGCAGGCGAGTATAAAGCCAATCTCTTCACCTCAGGGCAGGACAACTCTTGAGGTGTGGCTTCCACTCAACAATCTCCCTGCAGGAATCAGCTAATCCCGCCCCAGGACTTGACCTGAGTCTAGTCCCTGGTTTGGCTTCTGCCCTGCTATGTCCTGCCTCCTCCGTGTCCTTACCAGTTTCTCCTGGGAACACTTCCCAGTAAATTACTTGTACAGACAATCCTTGTCTCAGACAATCAATGAAAGACAAATCTATGATTTATATTCCTTTGGTCTTTATGTTTCTGTCCAAACAATACATGTAGAACAAGATCAAACAAACAAGTCCAAGACTTTGTTATAATGGGTCCCTGATTCCATAGCCAAAGTTATAAACACTGAGTTAGAAGCATCTCAACTTTATAAAGCCACCAGTGATATCATATATGTTATCGCCAGTGGCCTGAGAGTTTTTTTTTTTAATTTAGTATGCTTCTTTATTTAGCATTTAAACATATTTGTCTTTATGTATTCACAGCCAGAAAGCACTTCTTGTTTCCCACAGTGCAGTAGTTACTGTTCAGGCACATCCAAGGAGTACAACAGTTTGAGCAAAATAAAGAGACTTTGGAAAGCTTACATTTAATTTTGATAGAGAAACAGGCGATGATTCCATTACGTGGTGAATTATTACTTTTAACTCTGAATATCTTTGAGGCACAAAAAATTCAAGAACTTTTATAAACACAAAATTTGCTTTCAAACAAGAAGATGCTTATACTCTGAAAGAATTACGTGTAGAAAATCCTCACATCTGAACTAATGTAAAGTCTTAAACACCTCCTGGGACCAAAACAAAAATACCACCAAATGATCTGCTTCAGAAGGTTCAATAGATAGTTGCTCACAAAACTGAATCTAAACTGGGTGATAATCCTAAGGTTGTACCCACTGCAAAGTAGCCTTTAAGATTTTTTTTATATCTTGGGTAAAGTGTGTGTGTTTTTTATATCTTGGGTAAAGTGTGTGTGTTGTGGGGAGGAGGAAAAGCGAAGAGAAGGTTTAGACAACAGCAGGATCACTTGAACATAGCTAATTTTATAAATAACAGAATTTTCCTCTGATGTTTTTACTACATTACTCAAAAGATACTTTTTGGGGAAAAAACTGTCTCTGAAACTGCTTTGTCAAAGAATGTTTAAATCATATTTTCTATGAAATTGAAATTGCATGTTAGACACTTCTGTGGGCCTGAGTAGGGATGCTGGAGTGAGACACAGGTTTGAATCTTGGCTCTTGGTATCTAGCCATGCGACCTTGAGGGTATTACTTAATCTCTGGATAGAGGTGGAGATGACCTGTGACTGTTACATGTCCCCTCTGAAGGGAATTATACCTATGTCACAGGGTTATTGCAAGGATTAAATGAATATTTTGTGCAAAGTTCCTAATACAGTTATTGGCACATAGTAGGCCTTCAATAAGTAAAGCTATTACATCTAGCTACTTTGACAACAGGGTTGGGTCTTGAGACAGCTTATATGCAAATTATGATCATTAACAATGGGAGGTAGAGGTGCCAAATAAAATACAGGATGTAGAGTTAAATTTGAATTTCAGATACACAACAGATCTTTTAATGTAAGTATATCCCATTCAATACTTGGGACATATACTAAAAAAGTTCATTATGTATCTGAAATTCAAATTTAACAGGGTGTCCTGTGTTTTTATTTGCTAAACCTAGCAACCCTATGTGTAGGAATAATAAGATGAGGTCAAAGGGTACCTGCTAACAACCTCTAAATATTATCCATATTGTTCACACCCCAAGTTGGCTAAGGTTATGCAGCCAATACATTCCTTCCTTTAATGGGGAAATGTCTGCCAGAGCAGCACTGTATCTCTCATCAACTCTCAAACTGTTGGTCTGGTGCTACCAGTTAGCAGATAAATGCCTCCTGGATTTTCGCTTTTTTTTAATAACATCTTTATTGGAGTATAATTGCTTTACAATGGTGTGTTAGTTTCTGCTTTATAACAAGATGAATCAGCTATACATATACATATATCCCCATATATCCTCCTTCTGGCGACTCCCTCCCACCCTCCCTATCCCACCCCTCCAGGTGGTCAAAAGCACCAAGCCGATCTCCCTGTGCTATGCAGCTGCTTCCCACTAGCTATCTATTTTACGTTTGGTAGTATATATATGTCACTGCCAATCTCTCACTTCGTCCCAGCTTACCCTTCCCCCTCCCCATATCCTCAGGTCCATACTCTACGTCTGCATCTTTATTCCTATCCTGCCCATAGGTTCTTCATAACCTTTTTTTTTTTAGATTCCATATATATGTGATAGCATATGGTATTTGTTTTTCTCTTTCTCACTTACTTCACTCTGTATCACAGACTCTAGGTCCATCCACCTCACTACAAATTACTCAATTTTGTTTCTTTTTATGGCTGAGTAATATTCCATTGTATATATGTGCCATATCTTCTTTATCCATTCATTTGTTGATGGACACTTAGGTTGCTTCCATGTCCTGGCTATTGTAAAAAGAGCCGCAATGAACATTTTGGTACATGAGTCTTTTTGAATTATGGTTTTCTCAGGGTATATGTTCAGTAGTGGGATTGCTGGGTTGTACAGTAGTTTTATATTTATTTATTTATTTTGTTTGTTTGTTTTTTGCGGTACGCGGGCCTCTCACTGTCGTGGCCTCTCCCGTTGCGGAGCACAGGCTCCGGGCATTCAGGCTAGCGGCCATGGCTCACGGGCCCAGCCGCTCCGTGGCATGTGGGATCTTCCCGGACCGGTGCACGAACCCGTGTCCCCTGCATCGGCAGGCGGACTCTCAACCACTGCGCCACCAGGGAAGCCCTAGTTTTAGTTTTTTAAGGAACCTCCATACTGTTCTCCAAAGTGGCTGTTATCAATTTACATTCCCACCAACAGTGCAAGAGGTTTCCCTTTTCTCCACACCCTCTCCAGCATTTATTGTTTGTAGATTTTTTGATGATGGCCATTCTGACTGGTGTGACTCGTAGTTTTGATCTGCATTTCTCTAATGATTAGTGATGTTAAGCATACTTTCATGTGTCTTTTGGCAATCTGTATATCTTGTTTGGAGAAATGTCTGTTTAGGTCTTCTGTGCATTTTTGGATTGGGTTGTTTGTTTTTTGATATTGAGCTGCATGAGCTGCTTGTATATTTTGGAGATTAATCCTTTGTCAGTTGCTGCATTTGCAAATATTTTCTCCCATCTGAGGGTTGTCTTTCGGTCTTTTTTATGGTTTCTTTTGCTGCACAAAAGCTTTTAAATTTCATTAGGTCCCATTTGTTTATTTTTATTTTTATTTCCATTTCTCTAGGAGGTGGGTCAAAAAGGATCTTATTGTGATTTATGTCATAGAGTGTTCTGCCTATGTTTTCCTCTAAGAGTTTTATAGTGTCTGGCCTTACATTTAGGTCTTTAATCCATTTTGAGTTTATTTTTCTGTATGGTATTAGGGAGTGTTCTAATTTCATTCTTTTACATGTAGCTATTCAGTTTTCCCAGCACCACTTATTGAAGAGGCTCTCTTTTCTCCATTCTATATTCTTGCCTCCTTTATCAAAAATATGGTAACCATATGTGCGTGGGTTTATCTCTGGGCTTTCTATCCTGTTCCATTGATCTGTATTTCTGTTTTGGGGCCAGTACCATACTGTCTTGATTACTGTAGCTTTGTAGTATAGCCTGAAATCTGGGAACCTGATTCCTCTGGCTCCGTTTTTCTTTCTCAAGATTGCTTTGGCTATTCGGGGTCTTTTGTGTTTCCATACAAATTGTGAAATTTTCTGTTCTAGTTCTGTGAAAAATGCGATTGGTAATTTGATAGGGATTGCATTGAATCTGTAGATTGTTTTAGGGTAGTATAGTCATTTTCATAATGTTGATTCTTCCAATCCAAGAACATGGTATATCTCTCCATCTGTTTGTATCATCTTTAATTTCTTTCATCAGTGTCTTATAGTTTTCTGCATACAGGTCTTTTGTCTCCTTAGGTAGGTTTATTCCTAGGTATTTTATTCTTTTCGTTGCAATGGTAAATGGGAGTGTTTCCTTAATTTCAATTTCAGATTTTTCATCATTAGTGTATAGGAATGCAATAGATTTCTGAGCATTAATTTTGTATTCTGCTACTTTACCAAATTCATTGATTAGCTCTAGTAGTTTTCTGGTAGAGTCGTTAGGATTCTCTATGTATAGTATCATGTCATCTGCAAACAGTGACAGCTTTACTTCTTTTCCGATTTGCATTCCTTTTATTTCTTTTTCTTCTCTGATTGCTGTGGCTAGGCCTGAGAGTTTTAAGATGGAAAGTAATATGATGTTCCAGGAAGACCATGAACTTTGGAGCCAAACAGACTTGGATGCAATGTTGGCACAATGAATTTCTAGTCCCATACAAATCAGAACCTTAGATTCTGAATCTATAAAATTGCATTACTGACCTTAAAGAGTTTTAAAAATTAAATGAGTAAATATTTAAAGCACCTGATACATAGTAAATATAAATTATTACTGTATTTTGGTTTCCTCCAGAAATGATTTTGCCACAAGGAGAATAGAGCTGATTGAAGCATCTATTTCCCTATAGTGAAAGGCCTTGGAATAGAGCCCCAATTAATTTCTGTCATTAGCCACCAGTTTACATTTGGGAGAGAGTGACATGGCAATTATGATTGTTTACCAGTAACCTTAAGGTTCTCTTGAATTATTGAGGCTTGTGTTACTCATTCATTAATACATGTTTATTGAGTGGTTATAGCTCAGGCATTGGGGAATGCAGAGATAAAACTGATTCAGTGCCAATATACAAGTAAACAACTAAGTAATTAAAATAATTAGAGATGGTCTAAATACCATGAGAAAAATAAACAGGGCATGGGGTAAAGTAACTCAGTAAGGGAGGGAAGCAACACTAGATAGGACAGTCAGGAAATTCCTCTTTGAGGGAGGGATATTTGACCTGGAGCTAGCCTTGTGAAGATCCAGGAAAAAACATTCCAGGCAGAGGGACCAGCAAGTCCTAAGGTGGGAGAGACCTTAGCGTCAGTGGAACTAAGTGATATGAATTCAGAAGAGCAAGGACAAGAGGAAGCCAGAGAAATGGGCGGGAATAAGATGATGCAGTTCCTCACTGGTGTCTTTAAGAGTCTGACTCAATGGAGTACAGACATGGAAAGCTTTTCTGTCTATCTCTAATCTTTGCCCCTATATGTATTATACAAAGCCCCTATTTCTTCCCCTAAATGATGTATTGGGCAGAATTTATAGCTTTATAACCAACTTCAGGTATAAAACAAGCCAGTCCAGTAAAATTAAGTACAATCTAAAACTTAACCCTCAAATGTTGTTTAATGGCTTGTTCCTTCCCTAGTTGAGGCTGATGGGCACCTTTCAGCTCTTTCGTTTGTCCACCTCCTCCCCCTCCCTCTTCTGGGTCTTTCCTCCCCAAAGGTTGTAAGGTGTTGGGGAAGATAGGAGGAAATGGGGCATGTGTCTCTGACTTCACTGGTGCGGCTGGTCCTCCTCAACTGTGAATGCTCTCTGATTATTGCCATTCAACGGCTCCCTCTCTCATGTGGGGAGTATGTGTGGGTTATTTAGGAAGGCTTGCGGAGGACGGCCAGTTCCTTGATGTAGACAATCTACCCAATGTGACCTAATCCAATCCATCCTCACTAGGTGATACATTCTGTAACCTCTGGCTTCCAGCAACATGACTAAGCCTGGTTCCTCTTCAGGTACCTACCTGGTTCATGGAAGGATCATCATTCTTTATCCACTAAATAGTAAAGGTGTGACTTTCTAATGTTCAACCCTCTTCCCTCTACTCTTGCTCTTTCCATATCTGTTTTCAAATAGACACATGGAGAGATTAATAAATCCACTGCATTAAGCAAGCATCCAGTCTATAATTCAGATGTAACTCACACCTTCTTCAGATATTCCCAGTTTCTGTGAGTGCATCTCTTGAAGTGTCCATCCCCCTCACTTGAAGCAAAACAATCCCCTGCCTTCCCTCAAGAGAAGAAAAAGGAAAATCAGCACTCTCCCGCAGGTTGGTAACTCAGTTATTCTCTAGTCTATACTTAGGGAGACTGATAAGGACTTGTAAAGAGGTCTGACAGGTGTGGTAATGAAATTGATGTTGCTTTTTCATACCAAGTTCTACTGGGATATGTCTAATGCCATGCTTTACAGTGGAGAACTACGTAGCACCTCTTTCACTTTGAATACAATCTTTTGTATTGAATACAATACAAAGCTTTTTGCTTTGATTACAATGTGTATAATGTACCTATTATTAATAAACACTTGGTGACTATCTACAAAACTTGTCATTGAAATTCAGATGTAGTAAAGAATGAATGTGTTCATTTGTTCATCAGAACATATTTATTAATTAGTGTGATTTTTTCTTCACTGGAATTTCAACACATTCCTACTCCTACTAATTAATATTTTAATTACTCAGGGCCAACCACTAATTAACAATTATGGTCTTAAATATACTGTCTAGCAAGAGATGGTCATACTTTCACTAAGCCCCCCACCCAATCATCCTAAAATGTGTATTTTCATCTCTCTCTCCCAGTTCTGTTACAATCTCTTCTAATAAGTACAGACACTTGGGAAGAGGCACGATGGGTTCTTTTCTTTTTCTAATTGAACTTCTTGTTTTTGTTTATAATGGAGAAAATTAGATAAGCTGGATGCCTTCGTTTATTACTGTTTGAGGATAGAAAATAGTAGATTGAAAAAGTTCTTATTAATTAACCACAGTCAATGTATACAAGGTTACAATAAGAAAAATTAAATAAAAGAAAGAAAAAAAATTAATGTCAATTTTTGGGGGGAGAATCCTAAAAGCAAAGAGAGAAGGACAAACCAGGAAGTCATAGAACCACATTAAATGATTATCTCTGATGTTTAGCAATGACAGATGATTAAACAAAATCATAAAGCCATAAATCAGCACATCATTCTATGGCTAATGTGCCATATATCATGTACTCAGTACATAAAACAAACCACTCTGAGAAATTTGAGGCTTCAATGAGCTCTGAAGAGTAAAATTTAGATATGGCTTGCATGGCATTACTAGGCATAGGATATTGGTGCCCAAGTATCCATTCCAGATGTCTATTTAAGCACAGTTCTAAGTAGTAAAACACAGTGGCCTAAGTTAGACAACCAATCAGGGCACTCTCCCCCTTTCCTCAAGCATGCAGGTACAGCAGAACAAGTGCATGAGTTAATACATCCCTTGTTCTCAGGGGCTCACCCCTGCAAATGATTTCATTAAAAGTGTGTGGTGATTAAAGACCTCTGAAAACACCGGGCTGCAGTCACTTAAGCTGAAATCATTTTACTACATCCTGTAAGTGGATAAGACAGCACTTCGTACCAGGAGAGAAAAAAATACATGAAAACTTTTGAAATACAAGGCATATTACCACTCATAGTATACGTTCTATGAAAAATAAATCTCTAAAACAAGCCAAAAAAAGAAAAAAGAAAAGCTATATGAACCTAGTTTTTATTGATTTGCTTTAATGTTTCTTATTCCAAAGTCAAAAGTCAAAAGAAAGAGAGAGAGGATTAAGACTAGAAGGCAAAGGACAGTCTTTTCAATAAATGGTGTTGGGAAAACTGGACAGCCACATGCAAAAGAATGAAACTAGACCATTATCTTACACCATACACAAAAATCAACTGAAAATGGATTAAAGGCTTGAATGTAAGACCTGAAACCAAAGAACACCCAGAGAAAACAGGCAGTAAGCTCCTCAACATTGGTCTTGGCAGCGGTTTTCTGATGACTCCAAAAGCAAAGGCAACAAAAGCAAAAATAAACAAGTGGGACTACATCAACCTAAAAAACTTCTTCACAGCAAAGGAAACCAACAACAAAATGAAAAGCCAACCTACAGAGGGAATAAAATATTTGCAAATCATATATCTGACAATGGGTTAATATCTAAAATATATAAAGAACTCATACAACTGAATAGCAAAACCCAAAAAAACCTAATTAAAACACGGCAGAGGATCTGAATAGACATTTTTCCAAAGAAGACATACAAATGGTCAACAGGTACATGAACTTGCTCAACATCACTAACAATCATGAAAATTCAAATCAAAATGACAATGAGATCACCAAAAAGACAAGAAACAACAAGTGTTGGTGAGGATGTGGAGACAAGGGAAGCCTCTTACACTGTTGGTGAGGATGTAAATCGTTGCAGCCACTATGAAAAACAGTATGGAGGTTTCTCAAAAAATTAAAAATAGAACTATCATAATGATCCAGCAATTCCACTTCTGGGTATTTATCCAAAGAAAATGAAAACACTAATTCAAAAAGACATATGTACCCCTATGTTCACTGCAGCATTATTCTCAATACCCAAGATACGGGAACAATCTGTGTCCACTGATGGCTGAATGGATAAAGAATAGATGGTATATAAATATAATGGAATATTACTTAGCCATAAAAAAGGATGAAATCTTGCCATTTGTGACAACTTGGATAGACCTGGAGGGCATTATGTTAGGTGAAATAAGTCAGACAGAGAAAGACAGATACCATATGATCTCATTTACATGTGGAATTTAAAAACAACAATAACAGCAAAGAAACAAGCTCATAGGTATATAGAACAGATTGGTGGTTACCAGAGGTAGTGGGTGGGAGATGGGAGAACTGGGTATAGGGGTCAAAAGGTACAAACTTCTAGTTATAAAATAATGAAGTTATGGCAATATAGTATAGAGAATTATAGTACTGATAATGCAGTACTGAAAATACTGTATTGCATATTTGAAAGTTGCTAGGCTTTCCTGGTAGTGCAGTGGTTAAGAACCTGCCTGTCAATGCAGGGGACATGGGTTCGAGCCCTGGTCTGGGAAGATCCCACATGCCACGGAGCAACTAAGCCTGTGTGCCACAACTACTGAGCCTAAGCTCTAGAGCCCACGAGCCACAACTACTGAGCCCCATGCCACAACTACTGACGCTCACGTGCCTAGAGCCCGTGCTCCGCAACAAGAGAAGCCACTGCAATGAGAAGCCCATGTACCGCAACCAAGAGTAGCCCCCGCTTGCTGCAACTAGAGAAAGCCCGCACTCAGCAACGAAGGCCCAACGCAGCCAAAAATAAAAATAAAGAAAGAAAAAAAAAGTTGCTAAGAGTAGATCTTAAAAGTCCTCACCACAAGAAAAAATAATTTTTTAAACTATCTATTGTGATGGATGTTAACTAGACTTTTTGTGGTGATCATTTCACAATATGTAAAAATGTTGAATTATGCTGTGCACCAGAAACTAACATAATATTTTATCAATTATCTCAATTAAAAATCCTCAAAACAAATACTAGTTAGAAAGAAAAAGAATAGAGGCAATGACAAAATTACAAATGTCAGCCAAATTGTTAGCTTCTTCAGGGGCTAAATTTGGGAAATGTAAAGGTCTGTAAACATATAAGTTTTTGGTATGGTAATAATATCAGGAATACATCATCAGTAATGTAAGAACCATTGTTTTGATGTTGACCTTTAGTACGAAAGCCCATCAACCAGTTTGCCTGGGTTATATTTAAGAAAATGGCATGAGTTTCATTTTTACCTGCCTTTATTTTCCATTCTCTCCTCTTTCTGGCCATAGCATATTTCATTCCCTCTGACTGAAATATTTTCCCCTCCTCTTGGCCTAACTTCTTCTCATCTTTTAGGTGACAGCTTAAAAATCACTGCTTCTATAACACCTTTGTTGAAATCCTGCTTGCTGGTTATATACTTATTGCAGCTCCGCTCCAAACCCACCCTTCTATATTCTTTTACATAATGCTTGGGCTGGGACTTTGCAGATGCCTAGAAGCAGATGCCTTGCAAACAGATGCCCACATCCATTATTCCCCATTACATCTACTCCTATAACTGGAGTTTAATGGTCCAGGGGAGATAGTGCAATACCTAACAAGGTAGGAGATCACTTACACTCCAAGAGAATAAACAAGATTTAGCTAATTTATTCTGACAAAAAACTGGACAATACGTGAGAATGTATGCTAAGAGTATTAGACTAAGGAGGTTGGGATATAACTTTGAATGGGGCCTAAATTATTATTATTATTATTATTATTTTTTGCGGTACATGGGCCTCTCACTGTTGTGGCTTCTCCCGTTGCGGAGCACAGGCTCCGGACACGCAGGCTCAGCGGCCATGGCTCACGGGCCCAGCCGCTCCGCGGCATGTGGGATCTTCCTGGACTGGGGCACGAACCCGCGTCCCCTGCATCAGCAGGCGTACTCTCAACCACTGCACCACCAGGGAAACCCAGGGGCCTAAATTATTGATATGAGTACATTCACCAGAGATTATGTATTTAATGTGAGACTGAGATGCCAAAAATCCTCTGGAATGTAAAGGAAAAAAACCTAAAGCCTCAGAGAGATAGGCATGTTGGCATGAATTTATGACACACAAGTGCATGTCTACCCCTACTTCCATTAACTGTCCCTGGGGAAGGCCCAGAGAACACTCCTTTCACCAAAGAACTGTCTCTACTCCAGACATCTAAAACTAAGTACATCTACAACTTGACTCAGTATCTTTCTGTTTCACATCCTACTGCTATTCTTGTACCCCTTCAATTAATGGCACCAACAGTGACACAGTCACTAAAGTCTAGAAACACAGAAATCACTTTTATCCATTTATATCTAATCACTAAGTCCTACCAAATTACAATGTAGCTTCATAATTAGTGTGGTTATTTCCCATCTTGTTCCCTACAGATATTTCCTCTGATTACGACCAGAGAGAACTGTATAAAATAGAAATCTTGCCAGGTGGCACTTTTGTATAAAACCATTCAGGGATTCACCATCTGTGATATCTGCTAATGTTTTCAGCAAGTATTTCCACTTCTTCCCCCTTCTGGGCATGTGGTAAGATTGGACTTCCTGGCTCTCTTTATGGTTGGGAGTGGGACTCCAGGTGACTATTTCTGAACAATGATTTTTGTCACTTTTAACCAAAGCATCTAGATGCTGTGGAAAGACCTGCCAGGGCTCTTTTGCCCCCATTATTGTGAAATACAATATTTGAGATGGTGGTCCTTGATCCCTAGATCCCTGAGTAATGATTATAATTGCCAATTCATGATCTACATGTAGTGTAAGCAAAAAATATACCTTTGTTGTTTTTAAGACACTGAGTCATTTGACTGATTTGTTACCACAGCACAACCTCTTATCCTGATTGAAATGAAACTTAGTTTCCAGAAGTAGGGTGCTGAACAATAACACTAAGAAACAGAATTAGCTTGGGGGCCCAGAGGGGAGCTGTGAAGAAACTGGAAGTGGGAGAGTCCATGTTATGCAGTGATGAAACAACTGGCAAAACTAATAGGTACAGGTAATGGATCTAATGAATTAGTGGCATTAGAGGCAAGTATTAGACATCTGAACGTTAGCAACACACATTAACTGCAATTGGTTACATTCAACCAGGTATTATAAGAAAAAGACAACCTTTAAAAATTGGCTGTTTCATTTGCAGCAATATGGATGGACCTAGAGATTGTCATACTGAGTGAAGTAAGTCAGACAGAGAAAGACAAGTATCATATGATATTGCTTATATGTAGAATCTAAAAAAATGGTACAAATGAACTTATTTATAAAACAGAAATAGAGTCACAGATGTAGAAAACAAACTCATGGTTACCAAGGGTGAAAAGGGGGGGGGAGGGATAAATTGGGAGATTGGGATTGACATATACACACTATTATATATAAAATAGATAACTAATAAGGACATACTGTATAGCACAGAGAACTCAGTAGTATTCTCTATAATGATATATATGGAAAAGAATCTAAAAAAGACTGGATATATGTATAACTGATTCACTTTGCTGTACAGTAGAAACTAACTCAACATTGTAAATCAACTATACCCCAATAAAAATTAATTTTAAAAAATTGGCTGTTTTATAAGCAAGGCTAATAAACAGGAAGAATGGAATATATTAGGGGACTTTCCAGGTTGGAAGAAGCAACCATTTTTTCCTTTCCATTGTTAAAATATAAAACTGAGGAGGCTTTGGGTGGCAAAGGTGATTAGAAGTCATTCTTGCAAGCAAAACAAAGACATGCCTGCTAAAGCCATGGGTTCAAGGTGTGCACAATAAATTCTTCCAGCTAGACAGAATGGCTCAAGGAAAAGAGGCAGAAGGTATGTCTACCCCCTCCAAAGAACTGATAAGTGGTAAAGTACCCACAATTATGTTGAGAGAGAGAACTGTGTTTCAAAAAGAACTGTGGGTATGGCTAATGGTATAATGAGATAACTAAAATAAAATAGATAAGAAGCTGACTAAATATTTGAGGTAGCTGTCATAGAACCATAATCCTGGAAGAAGAGCATGTTCTCCAATGCCCACTTCAGACCTAGCCAAGGAGAATAATGAAAGGGATGAAACTATGAGGGTGGAGCAAAGATCCACAGAGAGATGGACTGGGAAGACATTTTCAAGGATCGGAATTAAAACTTAACCAAGGAGCACCCTTCCCCTCCACCCTCACCTCATCTTCCAGGCATAGTTCTCTTCTGTCACTCCAGCAGGACTTCATAAAATCTGCAAATCAGTAACTGTGGTGTGACTCTTATTCTTCCCCTTTCTACCATGTGGGTTTATGTATTGTGATTATCTTATTCCTATTCCAGCAGTGGATACTGGGTTTGGGGTGTAGAGCCAACAATTGGTCCTCTTACCTCAAAGTCTTTGGACCAACCTAAGTAAACTACCAGGCACTGAACCCTGATGTAGAAACTACCATAAGATGCCGGACTCAGCTGATGCCATGACTAAATGGTACCTTTGGGGTGTCTCTGTTAGGGAGGAGGTGAATATATTTTGCATAGTGGATGGAGGACAAATCAAATATTTGGTGACTAGAAAGGCAAACTGTGGTAGTCATTAGTACTATTTGCCAGAAATATACAGAATTCATCTCTTCCTTACACATGGTGACTGTGAGTAGAAGTGACCTGTGTCACCTATGAGCCAGAGCATTTAGTTGCTAATGTGAAACCCTCCAGAATTCTTTTTTCCTTCTGACAACTTCCGGCATTCAAGATATTTCAATAGCGTGGGTTCCTTAGTGACAACAACGAAGAGTTCCCCGTTCACCTGTGACAGACATATAGTGAAAGAAAGATAAACTTGTGTTGTTTTAAGCCAGTGGAAAATGAGAGTTGTTTGTAACCACAGCAAAACATTGCCTTTCCTGATTTATGGTTCATCATTTACAAGCCCAAGCTTCTTAACATGACACGTAAGATCCTCTGTGAGCTTGCCCCTATCTACTCTCCATCCTCAGCTTCTGTCTCGCTTTCCTTTAAACTTTACATTCTAATAACAGTTTCCTGTGCATACTCTGCATTCTCACAATTTTTTGCCTTTGTCTACCCCATTTTCCTTGCTTATAACTCCTTTTTTTTCTTAGCTTCTTCACTTGGCTAGAACTAAGTTCAGCATCACTTTCTCCAGGAATGATTCCTTGATTTAGTTTGGAGTTTAAATTGGAGTTCCTAAGAATAACTCTATAGTAGTGCTTACCATATTGTATGGAAATTTTCTGTTTACATATTTCGTTCCCAACTAGACTGTGATCAGTATGGCCAGAGAATGATCTATCCATCTTTATGCTACCTGTAGCCAATGCAGTACCTGGAATTGTAAAATAAGCATTGACTCTTTAGCTTAATCTAACTTCTGCATACAATTTAGCTCAGTTTTAGGACTTCCAAATTTCAACTGTAAATTGAAGCATCTGTATCTAATACTTTCCCTATTCCCTCTTAATTCTGGCAGAGTAGTAAAGAATGTTAATTTCTCTTAGATGTTTGAGGATTGATTGTTTTATTCACTCTACAATCATTTTTGTGATGGGATAAATCTGTTTTTTCTGTTTTCCTCTTCTTTCTGGGATCTGTGTAGCCCATGTCAAGATTAGGAAAGGGGTCTTTAGCCTTACAACTGAGGACAGAGAAACAAAGGGGTCAGACACTTTTGCAAAAGTAACATACAGGAGACATGTTAGAAGAAAGTTAACCTTCATAGACTGGTAAGCATGACTTTCTTATATATAAAATTCTGAGGATAAATCCCAGTGAAGGCTTATCTTGTTGATCTTTCTATACACCTGCTCCTTACCAGAACTAGATACAATTCAGTATCTGACAATTCCTCAAGACTCTGAACTCTCAAAGGAGCAGAATGAAGGAAAGGAGAAAGGATATCCAAGGAGTAAAATGTACAGAGGGGACATGTGGAAAAGAGAGAAACTACAAACGGAGGAGGCTTTTCTATGGACAGAGAAAGGAAACTTATAAGTGCCATGGATATCAAAAAAGGAGATTCCAGATCCATGGGAGAAAATGATGAGTTGAATAGAAGCCGCTTCTAATTTTCATCTTCTCATGGGCAGAAGGTGTTGGAACATGCTTCTCAAACCTAAAGTGAAACAATATTTGTATGGCATTCTTTTGATTCATTAAGTGTATTTGACAGCCTCATGAAAAATTGCAGAGGATGGAACACTCCCAAACTCATTCTACGAGGCCACCATCACCCTGATGCCAAAACCAGACAAAAGTGTCACAAAAAAAGAAAACTACAGACCAATGTCACTGATGAACATAGACGCAAAAGTCCTCAACAAAACACTAGCAAACAGAATCCAACAACACATTAAAAGGATCATACACCATGATCAGGTAGGATTTATCCCAGGTATGCAAGGATTCTTCACTATATGCAAATCAATCAATGTGATACACCATATTAACAAATTGAAGGATAAAAACCATATGATCATCTCAATAGATGCAGAAAAAGCTTTAAACAAATTTTGACACCATTTATGATGAAAACTCTACAGAAAGTGGGCAAAGAGGGAACCTACTCAACATAATAAAGGCCATATATGACAAACCCACAGCCAACATTATTCTCAGTGGTGAAAAGTTGAAAGTATTTTCTCTAAGATCAGGAACAAGACAAGGGTGTCCACTCTTGCCACTATTACTCAACATAGTTTTGGAAGTCCTAGCCGTGGCAATCAGAGAAGAAAAAGAAATAAAAGGAATCCAAATTGGAAAAGAAGAAGTAAAACTGTCACTGTTTGCAAGTGACATAATACTATACATAGAAAATCCTAAAGATGCCACCAGAAAACTACTAGAGCTAATCAATGAATTTGGTAAAGTTGCAGGATACAAAATTAATAAACAGAAATCTCTTACATTCCTATACACTAACAATGAAAGGGCAGAAACAGAAATTAAGGAAACAATCCCATTTACCATTGCAACAAAAAGAATAAAATACCTAGGAATAAACCTACCGAAGGAGACAAAAGACCTTTACTCAGAAAACTATAATACACTAATCAAAGAAATCAAAGATGACACAAACAGATGGAGAGATATACCATGTTCTTGGATTGGAAGAATCAATACTGTGAAAATGACTATACTGCCCAAAGCAATCTACAGATTCAATGCAATCCTTATCAAATTACCAATGGCATTTTTCACAGAACTAGAACAAAAAATTTCACAATTTGTATGGAAACACAAAAGACCCTGAATAGCCAAAGCAATCTTTTTTTTTTAAATTTATTTATTTAATTTATTTATTTTTGGCTGCATTGGGTCCCCGTTGCAGTGCGCGGGCTTTCTCTAGTTGCGGAGAGTGGGGGCTGCTCTTCATTGTGGTGTGCCGGCTTCTCACTGTGGTAGCTTCTCTTGTTGCAGAGCAAAGGCTCTAGAGCGCAGGCTCAGTAGTTGTGGCACATGGGCTCCGTAGTTGTGGCTCATGGGCTCTAGAGCGCAGGCTCAGTAGTTGTGGCACACGGGCTTAGTTGCTCCACAGCATGTGGGATCTTCCTGGACGAGGGCTCGAACCCGTGTCCCCTGCATTGGCAGGCGTATTCTTAACCATTGCACCACCAGGGAAGCCCCCCAAAGCAATCTTGAGAAAGAAAAACAGAGCTGGAGGAATCAGGCTCCCTGACTTCAGACTATACTACAAAGCTACAGTAATCAAGACAGTGTGGTACTGGCACAAAAACAGAAATATAGATCAGTGGAACAGAATAGAAAGCCCAGAGATAAACCCACACACCTATGGCAGGCAAGAATATACAATGGAGAAAAGACAGTCTCTTCAATAAGTGGTGCTGGGAAAACTGGACAGCTACATGTAAAAGAATGCAATTAGAACACTCCTTAACACCATACACAAAAATAAACTCAAAATGGATTAAAGACCTAAATGTAAGGCCAGACACTATACAACTCTTACAGGAAAACACAGACTGAACACTCTTTGACATAAATCACAGCAACATCTTTTTTGACCCAACTCCTAGAGTAAGAAAAATTAAAACAAAATACAAATGTGACCTAATGAAATTTAAAAGCTTTTGCACAGCAAAGGAAACCATAAACAAGATGAAAAGACAATGCTCAGAATGGGAGAAAATATTTGCAAATGAAGCAACTGACAAAGAATTAATCTCCAAAATATACAAGCAGCTTATAGAGCTCAATATCAGAAAAACACAAAATGGGCAGAAGACCTAAATAGACATTTCTTCAAAGAAGACATACAGATGGCCAACAAACACATGAAAAGATGCTCAACATCACTAATTATTAGAGAAATGCAGTTCACTCATAGATCCCAGGATTTCTAAGCACAGTTCACCAGGACACCTGAAGCATCAAATTGCTACCCTTTAAAAATCTAACTGGGCATAGGAGACATCCAGAAATTTCTAGAGGGTGGGGAAGATACACAGAAGATGCATTTCCTATGGAGTCTTCTCTAAACCCTTCCTCCCTATCATCAAAGGAACTTCAGGAGACTTGTGAGATCTTTGACAAGAGCTAGGATGACAAATGCAGACTTTATACAACATGCAAAAGATGGCAATATACTCTAGTGGTTAAGATTCATGTAAATGTTGAGTCACATAAAGTTGGGTTCAAATTCTGGCTTTTCCAATTACAGGTTGTGGGATCTTAGGAATAGTCTTCACATCTCTAAGATTCATTTTCTGCATCAGAAAATTGGAATAATACCTATATTATAAGGTTATTGTAAAGATTAAATGATAAACTGCATTAAAGTACATTAATAAACTAGCTCACAATAAAGATTATGTTACTACTACTCTTACTACTTCTAGCTAATATGTATGTAGTAGTATAATTCTTCTTATTCATTTGCATAACAGCTATCCCCCATGTGCTAGATACTATGCTAGACAGTGGGGAGACAACACAACAATCAAGTGTCAACTTACATGTCATTTCCAGGGGATATTTTCCTTCATCCCTCACATTAGGTCAGATCTCTTTACAACCTGTTCCCATCAAGCAGGGGTTTTTGTCCATTTTGTTCACTGCTGTATTTCTAGCTCTTATCACACATAGTAGGTGATCAGCACTCAATATTGGTTGAATAAATGAATAGCATCTATTACTTACCTTTTTCTACTAGACTGAATTCCAGTGGAGGCTATGTCTGTCATCTTCAACACTCTGTCTACAGGCTAACTTAGCACAGTGCCTGGTACATGACAGGTTCCAATTAAATGTGTGTCGCAAAAATGAATGAATGGATGAATGAATTAATGAAAGAAAAATAAATGAAAGAGGAAACATAAGTGTTAAGAAAACACATGATCAACAAAGCATTTCAGAGAAAATGTCCCAGGGAACAAGAGGAGGAGGAATGTTCCGGCCTAGGGACTTTCTTGTAAGGAAGAAAGGAGGCAGTAAAAAAAACTCATCTCCTTCTACACACTCCATGCCTCAGTAGCACCAGATTTTATTCTTTTCCATAAAACACATCACGCTTGTTAATAACTCCACATACTTTGGTGGGGTGGGGCGGAGCTCTTCTTCTATGTCTCCATCTGTCAAACTCCTCAGTCAGTCCAAGATCACATACCACCTCTATTGTAAAATACTTCCTAATTCTCTTCAGTTCAAATGAATTGCTTCTTCATCTGTATTCTATAATGTTTGCTACTACCTCCACTGACTAAAGGGCTTAATAAATGTGTGCTTAACTGCAGGTGCTTGTCTCCCCACCTAGATTAGGATGTCCTTGGAGGCTGAACTCACATATTTAGCTTTGTATTCCCCCATATACTAGCAGAAAAAATATATTTAATACTTGTTTATCAAGTTGAATTGAAACAAAATCCAAGAAGTGCCATAGCAGGAGTTATACATTAAACTGTCTTTTATTCGGTGTTCACACCAAGCTCACTTCCAAAGGTCTCTTTATCTTTCTGGGTTGCCTTTTTCCAACCGCAAGTCACAATTCCTAACACCTACTTTACTGACATTGCAAGGATTAATAAGGTAATATTACCTAGCAGTTTTAAGATCAGAGCATAAAAGACACTCCTTATTGTTTGTAAAAATTGCACCATTGCAATTTGTTAGCTTAAGTAGGAGACTGGTTGAAACAGCATCTGCTTCTTGCAATCTCTCCATCTCCCCCACCCTTTCCTCTTCCTGTTCTTAATCTTTTGCCCCAGAATTGAGATACTCCCCGTATCTATAATTACAATAAATTGAAAATCTATACTGTTTTTAAATAATACACTGAAATCCTCAATAAATATAAAAACTATTAAATATCCTGAATAAAATTAATTTAATGAAGCTAGGCAAATCATACTCTCTGTCACTAGATTTTCTGATGTTTTGAGTATATTTTGTCACTTTTTAACATTAGAAAAAATAGTATTAACAGTAAAGTTCTTGCATTTGAAACGTGAGACTTGACTGAAAATAAACTTACCCAAAGAACTAGTAGGGGGTGGGAGTATTCTAAGCAGTGTAGGCCCTGAGGCAGGGACGAACTTGGTGTCCTCACAGAACCTTAAGAAAGACAGGTGGCCGGAACTGCAAAAGAGAATGTGAGTGAAGCAAGATGAAGTCTTCGAGGTAAGCAGAGGAGTCGGATCATTTAGTGCTTTTCAGGCCTGGTTAAAAATTTTATTTTCATTCCAAGTTATCAGGGAAATCTTTGAGTTTGTATTTCTAAAATGTCATTGTGGCTGTTAGGTGGGAAATGGATTACCAGGGAATTTGACCTAGGAATGAGATAAATAAAAGCAGATTCATTCTTCCATCCAACAAATATTTACAAAACAATCAAAATACTTACAAAGCATCGCTTCACAGAACATTCTCAAGGATAGATCATATGTTGGGCCATGAAACAAGCCTTAACAAATTTAAGAAGATAGAAATCATTTCACATTTCTTTTTCACAACCACGAAGGTATGAAATGAGAAATAAATAACAGGAAGAAAGCTGAAAGATTCACCAATATGTGGAAATTAAACAAAGCACTCCTAAGCAACTGATGGACCAAAGAAGAAACCAAAAAGGAAATCAGAGAGTATCTTGAGACAAATGAAAGTAAAAATACAACATACCAAAACTTATGAGATGCAGCAAAAATGGTTCTAAGAGGAAAGTTTATAGTGACAGATGCCTACATTAAGGGAAAAAAACCTTAAATAAATAAACAACCTAACTTTACACCTCAAGGAATCAGAAAAAGAAAACTAAACCCAGTTAGGACAAGGAAGGAACAACAAAGATCAGAGCAGAAATAAATAGAGATGAGAGAAACAAAGAAAAATACTAATGAAACTGTTTTTTGAAAAGGTAAACAAAATGTACAAGCTTTTAGCTAGACTAACCAAGAAAAACAGAGAGAGGTTTTAAATAAACAAAACTATAAATGAACGAGAAGACATCACAACTGACACTGCAAAATACTGGGTTGGCCAAAAAGTTCATTCTGTTTTAAGAAAAAAGACATTTTTTAATTTTTACCAAGAATTTTATTGAACAATGTGTTCACTAATTGAACAAACTTTTTGGCCAACCCAATACAAAGGATTGTAAGAGGCCACTGTGAAAAATTATACATCAACAAATAGGGTAACCTGGAAGAAAGGGATAAATTCCTAGAAACATATAACCCGCCAAGACTGAATCATGAAGAAGCAGAAAGTCTGAACAGACCTATGAGTAAGGAGACTGAAACAGTAATCAAAAGCCTCCTAACAAAGAAAAACCCTATACCAGATGTTTCACTGGTGATTCTACGAAACATTTAAAGAATTAATGTCAATCCTCTCAAACTCTTCCAAAAAACTGAAGAGTAAGGAACACTTCCAAACTCATTTTATAAGGACAGCACTACCCTTGATACCAAAGCCAGATACGGACACTACAAAAAAAGTAAACTATAGGCCAATATCCCTGATGAACATAGATCTAAAAATTTTTAACAAAATTCTAGCAAACTGGAATTTAACAGCACATTAAATGATCATACACGATCAAGTGGGTTTCATCCCACCAAGGATGGTTCAACATACACAAATCAAAACATGTGATATACCACATTAATAGAATGAAGGATAAAAAGCATGTGATTTTCTCAATAAATATAGACAAATCAATTGACAAAATTCAACATTCTTTAATGATAAAAACTCTCAAAACATGGGTATAGAGGGAACATAACTTGACATAATAAAAACGATATATGACAAACTCACAGCTAACATCATACTCCATGATAAAAAGCTGAAAGCTTTCCCTTTAAGATTTGGAACAAGACAAGGATGCCCACTCTCACCACTCTTGTTCAATATAGTATTGGAAGTCTTAGCCACAGCAAGTAGGCAAGAAAAATAAATAAAAGTCAAATAAATAAGAAAAGAAGTAAAGTTGTCTCTGTAGATGACACAATCTTATATATAGAAAACTGCAAAGACTACAACAAAAAACTGTTAGAAGAACTGTTAGAATTCAGTAAAGTTGCAAAAGACAGAAGAGGCATGCAAAAATCATTTGCATTTCTATACACTAACAACAAAAGATCTAAAAGAGAAATAAGGAAGTCAGTCCCATTTACAATAGTATGAAAAAGAATAAAATACTTAGGAATAAATTTAACCAAGGAGGTGAAAGACCTGCATTCTGCAAACTATTAGACACTGAGGAAAGAAACTGAAGAGGACACAAATAATGAAACATGTTCATGATCATGAATCAGAAGAATTAATATTGTTAAAATGTCCAAACTACCCAAAGCCATCCATACATTCAATACAGTTATTACCATCAAAATTCCAATGGCATTTTTCACAAAAATAGAAAAAAAAAATCCTAAAATTTGTGTGGAACCACAAAAGACCCCTAGTAGCCAAAGCAATATTGATAAAGAACAACAAAGCTGAAAGAATCACACTGCCTGATTTCAAACTATTTTACAAAGTCATAGTAATCAAAACAGTATGGTACTGGCATAAAAATGGACACACAGACCAATGGAACAGGATTGAGAGCCCAGAAATCAACCTGTGCATATACAACCAACTAATATTTGACAGAGGAAAAGGAGAACCAAGAATACTCAATGTGGGGTTTCCCTGGTGGTGCAGTGGTTGAGAGTCCACCTGCCGATGCAGGGGACGTGGGTTCGTGCCCCGGTCTGGG